>NC_132813.1:2043683-2343683 GCF_048594095.1 Paramormyrops kingsleyae
CTCTGAAATAGGCACGACTCAGGGGTTACATCTGGGCTTTCACTTGGGATATATACCCGTATTTAATTTTGCAGGTGAACTAAGGAGCATCCTCCTGCCATTTCTCAGTCAGCAGGGTGCAGTCTGTGTGTGGAAATGCCGATCGGCGCCCCCTGGGCCGCCTGACTTTTGCGCTTTTCTGTGCCCGCGGGAGCCTCTTTGCTCGGAGTCTCAGAGGCTGATTACATTTTCACTTTACATTTTCTCGCTGTTTATTCCTCACTGACACCGAAGCACAAACTGTCTTTGCTCTTAAAAAAATACACACCCACACGCACAATTAATTCTTGCAAGTACGTTTTTTCTTAAATACGCTCACTTTAAAAAAAAAAACCCTCTTTCTTATGTGTGCTAATGCTTGTGTCACTTGCATGCGTGTGGATCTGTATAACGTGTAAGCATTTGCACACATACTCTCACTCTCTGTTCTCCCCAGTAGATCAAAGCTTTACTCTGTGCAGGTGACTCTCCCTGACATTGGAGGCTTGTGTTGAGATCCTATATTTAAACTCATTATCTGTTTAAACTGGTGGTTGTTTTTTATATGCATATTATGGGTAGTTTATAAGGCACCTTCAGCTGAAGGCAGTCAGCCGTGAGGAAATCTGGCGTTATGAGTAACAACATAAACACACGGAAGGACAAGAAATGGCAAATAATACTATACAAATAATAACAGCAACTATATTTCCTAACGAGAGAAACGCTCGCATTTAATGTCATAAAGCGCACCTTATCAAGTAAGCTGACACATCTTTGGTAAAAATCCACTAGCCTACACCCCCCCCCCCCCAAAAAAAAAAAAAAAAACCGGCCACTGTAAACAAACCCAAAAGCAATTATTAAAAGACCTGCGTTTTAATTCTATTATACATGTAATTCAATGATCAATTAAGCGTGCACAGTTTGTAGTTCGATCGCCGGTATAAGTATAAAATATCACTATATGTGCCTTTTGTTCTTACTCTGTTATGTAAAGTTGGGAGAGAGCGATCTTATCTTTGAAACATTTTTCCATCGTGCACATTACCGTCAGATGCCTGCTACCCAGACTAATTGGCGGACGATTTAATTAAAGCCGGTGCAAATTAGCGATGCATTAATTTGCATGGTACAATCGGAGCGGTTTGATGTTCACGGTCTGGCCACACGTCAGACTCGCTAAAGGGCCAATACCATCATCCCTTACGGCGATTATCTTCTTTTTGGGCGCATGGGAAATGGAAACGCCGCTGCCGCCGTTTAAAGGTAAAAACGGCCGTGTGGCGGTGGAATTAGGAAAACGGGGGCATAGAACTACCTGTATGTCAAATTAATAACTGGCTGTAAAATTGAAATAGATGTCAATTATCTGCGAGACGAGCACAGTGATGGTGAAGGTGAGTTTCGTACAGATTCAGAAATAGCGGCAGCGATTAGTGAGAAGCGAACCAGACAATGATGAATATTTAAGCGACAGCCTCGGCCCTCGCCTTTTCAGCCCTGGGATAGGATGGTACGTCTGCTCCCTGGTATGTGTTTCAGAGCATTTCGGAGCCTTACTATGCCAGTGGACCCCAGACATGAGAATGCACGATTCTCCGGATGGGACACTCTGCCTGAGGTGATGAGGTGACGGTAATTCTGGGGCACAGAGCAACTGCTGGGAACTTGAAAGGACACACACACACACACACACACATTGGTGTACCTATCTAAATGGGGACTGTCCATTCATTTCTATGGGAAAAACCCTAATCCCAATCATGACACCCTTAACCTCTACCCATCCCTAACCTTAACCATAAGTAACCAACCCAAATACAAGACTTTTGGCACTTTTACTTTTTTGATTGCAAAAAATATTTTTTTAAAACTGAGGTTATCCAAATGGGGACCTCAAAATATGTCCCCAAAAGTAGGGAAATTTCAGGTTTTATTACACTTTGGGGACAATTTGGTCCTCAAATGTGATCTATGCATACCCACACATACTGTATATGCACACACACCTGAAACATATATGTCCTTACCTGAAACTAAAAATTCTCACTTTTCTATCCTTCACGACAAATTTGGTCGTTAGTTACCTGGGGGGGTTCTGTGTGTGGATCTTGCATCTTTCACAACTGAAAGTAGCTCTCAGCACAGCAATGAGCTAAAGGATGTATTTGTGCTGGAACAGTACCTGCTGAGTTTGTAAAAGCAGAATCTCACACACACACACACACACACACAAGTGTGTCTGACCGCTAGCTGCTCTGTGGTGGCGGTGGGGAAGGGGGGGTCGCAGGTCAGCATGTCACAGGAGCAGTGGAAGCCCTTCCATTTTCTACATCATGCCCTTTGTAGATTGCTGCCTGACAAATGTCCTGGGCGGCGCACACTGAACTCCGGTTTAGCAGTGCTGCCATTTGCCCTGTTGTTAATAATAATAATAATCCCTTCCAGTCGTCTAATATAATGCTGTGATCTTCTGAGTCATCTTTGAGGCATTGTCAAGTCTTTTAATCACCATAAAATATAAGTTAGACTCTAACAAACCATTCATTTAAATAATTCAATCATGTACGAGGAGCCGCCGCCGAATTTATTGGCCCTGCTTGGCTGGGTGTTCTGCACAAAGAGGACTCGCGTGTATTAATTATATGATCAATTTCTGCTTTTCTGCTTAATGAGATATTTGTTTTATGAGTGACATCTGGAGAAGACATGCATCATTTTTTTTGGCAGCGCATTAATTGCAAGTTGCAGTAAAAGGTTTTTCTGCCGGCACTGATGTTTCCTGGACCGGTTTAAAAAAAAAATTAAAAACAAGTGGGTGGAGCTTGCAATTCTGGGTACTGTGTGTGTGTGTGTGTGTGTGTGTTAACCCAGCTGTCTGGCAGGTTTCCTTCCGTGTCCCTGCGTCCCTTCACCCACCCACTGTGAGTCTCCGTCGCATACTTGACTGAAGCGTGTGGCACTTTTCCTGCGGCTGTCAAAGGTTCATGCTTTTCAGATGTTTACATTTTCCCTGTTGAATGGACCTCGTCTTACAAAAAGGCAGCAGGTGTGGCTCAGTGGGTTGACTGCCTGTGGTCGAAAGGTCGCCGGTTCGAATCCTGGGCTTGGCAGAGTAGCCACATCAGCGCTGGGCCCCTTAAGAAGGACCCTTAACCCCCAAAAATGCTTCGGGGGGCCTGGATGGACAGCTGGCCCTGCACTCAGACCCCACGCTTTGCTCTCACCTGTATATGTGTGTTTCTTTAAAAGGAGAGCATTATGGGAAATGCAGACCTAGAGAATTCCTTGTACTTGTATAAATGGCAAATGAAGCTTCATCTAATTTCCCTGAGTCCTGAAATGCCCGCTCCTGCAGCCCCCGTCTTCCCATTCTGGGGGTGCCCCCGTGCATCTCCCACCCGAGGCAGTTATTATGAGTCTCAGGGCTTAATCTAAGCTACGTGGCTAAATCAGGGAGAGGTTGGCTGTGCGGCTGTATAGCTGGAGTGAGGGCTTGTGAGCTTTGGGGCTGGGTGTGTGGACAAGCCAAACGGGACCGTCCACAGCTGTCATGGCCAGGCGTGTAATGGGTGTGAGCGTGTGCCGCTCCCTGACCCTCAGCCTGGGGAGGGGGCAGCCTGATTAAAAGGGTCAGACGGTGTTCAGCCTCATTAATCTCTCACACTTATTTAGCCTGATTTAGCCATGCCATAAGTAATCTCCACACCGTGACACAAAGCGTGACAGGCAAGTTAGGCTTCCAGAAATCATTCTGCCACCAGATATATTCCTGCCAGAGAATAACACCACCCACTCCCCCAACCCCAGCCTCACGTTTTGACTTACTATGGCTTTAGGTCCAAATCAAACCGAAACCAGTGTGGGCAGGACTGCCAGTCTTATCGCTCATTGTTGTCATGTTGGTTTCAGCTGCTCTGCTGTGTTCGTTCCCATCTTTATTTATCCCATCTTCCATTAAGCTTTCCCTCGTCCCGCCTCTGTCCGGCTCACTTCCTGGGCTCGTGTCCCCTGCTCCTTTATCTCCTGGGCTCCAGACCCACAGGAACCTCTCCTCTGAATGTTCCATCATCACTGTGGGTTCCGGTTCTGGCTCATGGGGTAGCTGCCAGACCCGATAAAATGACTAACCGAACAGGCAACCTTTTAATTTCCATTCTCTGAGGACTGAGCTCATAACCCAAAGGATACTTGTTCAAATCCCAAAAGGGACTGTGCTGTTGTACCCTTTTCCAGTCTCTTTGGGTAACTTATTCTGCTCAATTACAATAATGACAGATTATTGATCCCTATGGAGAAATTCTCTTCTCACCTACCCATCTCGGCAGCGAAGGGCAGCCACCCATAGCAGCGCCCATGGAGCTGGGGCTCAAGGGCCCAGACACATGTGACCTTTCTGCCAAAGCTGGGCAACCTTCTGATCACAGGCTCAGTGGCTTTGCTCTCCGGAATGAGTGTGTAAACCATCAGCGTGGTGTCTGGTTTAGATGGTCCTGTCGGCCTCATCTGGACTTCCTGATTTATGAAAGTTTTTCAGCTTAATTTTCCTTCGTGAACGAACAGTCTACTAGTCTAGGTGTGGATCTCCATGTTTCAGTTATGCCGTGTAGGGTGTGACAGATCTTTTCTGTGTAATCATTTATTATATTGCATGTAGTTTTGGCATATTACATTTGTATAAATATAATCCTTTCTGATGACGGCTGTCCTGTGCCCCAGCTGCTGTGTGACGCTGCTGTCAACAGCGGTGTCTCTCTGACGCCTGGGCAGATGGTGATGGGGTGACCAGTGACATTCTCCTCCTCAGAAGATGCTGGTGAAGCTGCTCGTGTTTCACCATTTCCTGTTACTATTTCAGATGGGAAGAATTTGCTTTTAATCAAAATAGGATCTGACTTTACTGGCCAGTCTCAGTAGGTCAAGACGGATGGTCTATGTCACACACAGAAGTTGTTTAAAGAGAGGAGTTTGTAACATATGAGTACTGGGAAGATTTTAAGCTGAATGGGCTTTAAGAAAATACTGATTACCTTTTATTTCTAAGAATTAATAGACCATAAAAAGCTGAATTGTCTGGTCTGCTGGAGAGGAAGAGCAGGGTGTGTGAACCTGAGGGAGACAAAAGGCAGAGAAAGCGGGGGATGAAGGAGGAGGGCTGGACGATGACAGCAGCAGATGGTGAGTGTCGTCTCTGAGGCGTTCGATCTGTGACATTATGGATTTTTCTTTTTTTTTTTTTTTTTTTTTTGCCCACCACCACCCCCCCTCTTCGGAGGACAACTTTATTTTACATTACATTCAAGAGTAAAGATTGTGGCCGCTCCGAACTCACCAGTACCGTGGAAAAGGAGAAAAACAGGGGGGGTACAAAAACAACAGCGTAACAATAACAGACATCAATCACCATGGGGAGAGGGGGAGAGAGAAAAGAAAAAAAAAAAAAAAAAAAGTATACAGAAATAATAACACTAATAATGTAGGCGGGATGGAAAAAAGATGAAGTATAGGGGAATACAGAATACAAACAACCATAAGAAACATAACACTCATCAAACAACAAGAATTATAACAACATCAGTGATACTAATAATAATTAATACAAATCGGTATTATATATATGTAGCATACACACACGTAATCGTACCGTTATATATGTATATTTCAATTCCTAAATCTATAACATACCCTAAAAAGTAATAATAATAATGATATTGATCGCTCAACCAGTCTTGTATGCATGTGCAAGTGTAGGTGTGACCTGATTTGTCATTGGATGTGCTGGCATTTAATGCCGTCAGGTGGAGGTGGCAGCACCCCCCCCCCCCCAGGCCCTAGGCGAAGGCAGGAGAACCAGGCAACCGAAGCCACCCTACTGCCCCCCCGGCACAAGGGCCCACAGCCACGCATCCCAGAGACAACCACCCGCCCAACCCGAGAGGGAGCCCGCGAGGGACTAAGGGGGCGCCAACCCCCGCACAGGGAGGCCCGCAGAGGGAGGACGGGCGGCGAGCCCCCCAGCCCCACCCGCAACCAACCCACCGGGGCAGGCGGGTCCAGGGCCGAAGGGCCCCACCCACCGGGACCACCCCCCCCACCCCCCGGCGGACGGCCCCCCACACACCGGGGGAGCCCCAGCCCCCCCAGCCCGTCCCCCGGGAGGACGGGCCGCCGCCCACCGCAGCGACCCGGCACGCCTCCCCCCCAACACTGCAGGATGATCCAAGGGGGGCCCATACAAAGAGCCCCCCCCCCACCCGGGAGCGGACCCGCGGCGACCGGGGAGCGGCAGACACCCCGCCCAGCCCAGACCGAACCCCCCAATCCGCCTAGCAGGGCCCAGAGCGTCCCAAGATTCCCCGGACCGCCCGCCAGGGCCCCACCACGGCGCAGCAGAGCCAAGCACCACCCGGCCCGCGGCCCAAGAGAGGAGGCCGCCCATACCCGCCAGGGCCACCCGAACCCCCCCATGATGGGTCTTCCCCCCGGCGGGCCACCCCACCAGCACAGGGCCAGAGACAGAGAGTTAGGGGGGGCCCCTCAGCCCCCATCCCCTCCCTGACCCATGTTGGTGTGAAGTGTGCATGTACATGTGTGAGAGAGTTGTGTGTTTATGTCTACTATGCATTAAAATTAGTGGGTGCAGTTCGGGTATGAGGGCCCCACCACTGGCAGATGGCAGAGTCCCCCATCCCCCTCCCCGCACCCCCAAGGCCCTAATGTAATATGGACTGCGTATATGACTAAGGTGCAAAAAGTGGGCGAGCAGTTGAGGCATGGGCACCCCACCGCTGGCAGACGGCAGAGCCCCACCTGCCTCAACCCACCTCCTCAGCCCTAGTGTCATGTGGTGTCTAACATGTAAGTAAAAATTGAGGGGCAGTGTCTCGGCGCACCTCCCCACCGCCCCTCAAGGCCCTAGTGTTGTGTGAAATGTGGTGTTGGACCCAGGGGAGCAATAAGGGCGTGCCAGGAGTGGGCCCCCCCCGGCACCGGGGCCAGATCCCCGACTGGCCCCGATTAGTCCCCATCCCTGACCCCGCACAGCCGGCAGGGACGGCCAACCGAGGTGTTCAGGGGCGGCACAGGCAGCCCAGCAGCAGGGAACGCCCCCCCCCCCCCCCCCAGGCGCAGACCGGGAGAGACCCACCCCACCACGCCCGATGAGACCCCAGCTAGCGGCCAAGGACGGGACAACCCCAGACCCCCCCGGCAAACGGGGAGCCGGACCAGCCAGGCGGGGTGACCCCCGGATTTTTCTGTTAATTTTCATTAAGCGTTTGAAGATAAAAAGATGCCCAGGTGGAATAGAGCTGCGTTGCTGCCCTGTGGGTCCTGTGTGTGTGTGTGTGCGTGTGTGTGTGTGTGTGTGTGTGCCTTAGCATAGCTGAAATGCATTTAATGCACGGATCCATCAGTCAGCTGTCCCCATATGGAGTGACATGACAAGCTAAAGGCTAACTGCTTCTAGCGCTCACGCTTAGCGCTCACGCTTAGCGCTCTCTCATTGGCTGGCCGCTGGTTCCCCTCACGGCCGGCCGTCTGCTTAGTGAACACGTGGCCGTAATGGACGCCGTCCCCAGCGCTCCGTCACCCTAAGCTGGACCGCGTGATGCGACCGACCCGACTGCTTTAGAGAAAGTAATAAGGAGCCGTGTGACTCATGTTTCTGGATGTAACTCGGAGGCTCAATTTAATTTCAAAACGGTCGTTGTTTTGGCAAGAATCACATGGTAGTTTTGAAAGTTCATTAATGCAGAACTTAACAAATGGGAGCAGAGGGAGAAATGACTGTGTGTGTGTGTGTGTGTGTGTGTGTGTGTGTTTACCCCCATGTGAGTGTTTCCCAAGCTCACACTTACAGCTTGTGTTGTGGGGGTGGTGAATAGCAGATAAATACTAATGAAATAAATATGAAGTAAACATGGCAGACTGGAGCTATTTTTTTGATGGGAGGAGAATTTGGCTGCTGTGTGTGTGTGTTAGTGACAGGTGGGGGCTGGGGGTGGGGGCTGGGGCTGGGGTTTGAAAGGCCATCTCCTGCCCGGCCTCCTTGCTAAAAGCTCGTTGATGCGCCGTCCAGTGGGCTCAGCCACCTAACTGGGAGCAGCACCAGTGGACTGAGGCCGTTATCGTCCGTGATCAGCCTCCTTCCCACGTCGGGGGAAGCCCAGATATGAGATGGATGGCTGGACCAAGTCACCCGCGATCATGTGACACAAAGGGAGCCACATCATTGGTTGCTTTTCCATCAGGCTGCCAGACAATGGGGAATGAATCCCGTCTCACATTATTCGTCAGATCACTGCTGCCTCACACCTCTGGCACCAGGGTTCGAGTCTATGGATCCGGCTCTGTATGTGTGGAGTTTGCACGTTCTCCCCATGTTGTTGTGTGGTTCCCCCCACAATCCAAAAATATATTAAGGTGAATGGAAGTTACCCAGTATATTAAGGTGAATGGGAGTTACCCAGTAGCCTTTCAGTGTGGGTGCGCCTCGTGACGGGTAGGTGCCCCATCCTGGGTTGTTCCCTGCCTTGTGCCCATAGCTTCTGCAATAGGCTGTGGACCCCCTCCTCCCCCTCCCCCACCTTCAATATAGGACAAGCAGGAACAGAAAATGAATGAATATGGTTTTATATCCTCATTCTCTCTCGATTCTACTTGCGAGCCACGCCAGCTATTTCAGAGTCGCAGGCCTTTCATCATTAGAACACCTTCAATCCTTCCTCTCTCTGCCTTCACTGTTACCAGTGGAAATGTTTGCGGCCTAAATCATGCGCTCTCAACTCATGCTTAATTGGTGTATTTATAGTTCGTTTGACTTTGTTAAGCTGAAAAAAGCGGCTTTCTGAGGCTTTGCTCTCTATCCCTGTAATTTGCGTGGGGGGGCAGTCCCAGGTCCCTTAGCCATCCTCGTTGTTTTATCCTTAATGCTGCTGGAGGAGTGGAGGGGATTAAGGGAGTCTCATGTCAGGGTCTGCCGCCGTGTTTATGAGTTCTCATTGCCACAACCCTAACCCCCCCACCCCCATGGGAGGCATTTAAAGGCTCGTCGTCAGGGCTAGATGGAAGCATCGCTCGGAAAATGCCGGGAGCCGCAGGGGCGGACAGGGATTCTGGAACGGCAGCACGTCCCAGCCGGGGCAGGGAGCGCTTCTGTCATTCACTCTCTCGCCGTAACACCTGCGTTTCGTTTAGCGCTTGCACGGTCTGCCCAGGATTCTTTTTTGCTGCAAAGATCGCTGGGGGGGGAGTCCGTCCGGACCGACAGTACGATCTTTACCCTTCGGGTGGCGATTGCCAAGTCTGCCGTAGAGTGTAGCTCTGTCAGACCACAGGGAAGTAAGTAATTTGTATATTAGATGTTAGACAGGGAAGTGGAAGCATGAGGAAAGGAATGGGATCTGGAAGACTGGAGGGACAGGGAGTGAGTGTGACAAGCAGACGTCTCTGTTTCCCTCTGTGAGGGAGGAGGTACGGCAGGTGTTTTAGTTTCTGGTTGTTGCCTTATTTTCAGGATCTCGGGGGGGGGGGGGGGGGTCTCTGTAAACAGTAGCGCAGGGAGACTCAGGCTCGTGCTGCCATCACATGTCTGCCTTCAAGCTGTCATCCGCATGACATCATCAGTAGTCTGGGCCCGGACCTCCGCGGCTAAAGGTGGGCTCATCATGACGAGCCGGGGATGGGTCCGAATACGGTAAAGGGAGGGTAAGGGACAGCTCTGCCGAGACAGTGGGTGGGGGCCGTGGACAGAGAAGCGTACCCCTGTCAGGGATACAGGTCATACAAACCACCCCCCCTTACCTTAGGGCACTCTCCAGTCTGTTCACTACCTTCGTAATAGTGCCTGACCCCTACCCCCCCAACCAAATGCGCTGGTAGGCCACTTGGCGCACTGAACCCGACCCCCACGTGACTTGCTCCTTATGACCTCTTATCCCAAAGGAACGTGGGCTTCGGATCCAGCGGTCTGCTTGTGTAAGAGTCAGACTATCATTTGCGTTTGGTGTCTGTGTGAGTAGGAATACCATCTGCGTTTGGTGTCTGCGTGAGTAGGAATGCCGTCTGCGTTTGGTGTCTGCGTGAGTAGGAATGCCGTCTGCGTTTGGTGTCTGCGTGAGTAGGAATGCCGTCTGCGTTTGGTGTCTGCGTGAGTAGGAATGCCGTCTGCGTTTGGTGTCTGCGTGAGTAGGAATGCCGTCTGCGTTTGGAGTCTGCGTGAGTAGGAATGCCGTCTGCGTTTGGAGTCTGCGTGAGTAGGAATGCCGTCTGCGTTTGGTGTCTGCGTGAGTAGGAATGCCGTCTGCGTTTGGTGTCTGCGTGAGTAGGAATGCCGTCTGCGTTTGGTGTCTGTGTATATATATGTGTGTGTGTGTGTGTGTGTGTGTGTGTGTGTATATATATATAATAAATATAAATATTTTGGAGGGGGGTGGGGCCTGATGGCTTCAGGTCACAGCAATCCAAATATTCATCATTAGGATGTGTTTCCCTCCCCCCCCCCCCACCCAGTGTCTGTCTCTTTCTGGAGGATTACAAACCTGGATTTGTTTGTGTAATGTATTTAGTTGCAGACAAGTGTGATTTCGTTAAGTAAATAAATGCCATGTCTCACTGTGCATAAAAGCGGTTTCTACCATCTAGGGCCGCTCAGATATGGGGAGAAGCTGCTTTTCCTCAGGGTCTGCTTTGCCTCAGAGGAGCCCAAACCAGATGGTGGCGGATTGCATCCCGCGGTCGCGTTTAAGGCTGGAGGCTCGAGGCAGGAGGCAGGAGGACCAAGGGGCGGCTCGGGGCGGGTGAATAATCGTTCAGGCGCTTTACTCTCCAGGCCCTGCTGGGGGCGCCAGACGAGGCGGGGGGCACATGGGTGTGATGAGCGTAAATGACCCCTGATATGTCTCGCCCCAGAGTCAGGGGGCGCCCTCCCTGGGCCTGTAAAAAATGCAGAGGAGAACCCGAAACACCAGGGGGCTGGGTGTGGGGGGAGGGGGGGCGAAGGAGGGGCCATTTAGTATGAGCTGTATAAACCTCAAGAGTAACAGAACTTCATCACTGTGATTCTTTAAGTAATTATGAGGAGTAAAGCGGCGATGGACGGACAAGCTTCTGAATACTGATGCGCTTTGTGCTGAGCTGTTTGGGTTCGCACCGAAAACAGCCCCCCTTACCGGGTACTGGCTCTTCGCGGTGTGGGGGGTTGGCCAGTACCATGGATCTGTTATGGTTCATATGGAGACCCAGGGTCTCACTCCTCCCCCCCCCCCAAGTGTAGTGACTCTTTGTGACCAACAGGGGGCACCCAAACCTCAGGGGCCCCATGCAAATGCATGATTTGAGTAGTAGTAAACACTGTGGTTGGTTACGCCGGTCCTCCACCTGCAGGACGGGGGGGTCCATTTTCTATCCTTCCCCGTCGATCGCGGCACAAAGCACTTAATTCTATGCATTATGAATGCTGAACAATGCGGCGATATGCAGCCTGTCCTGATTAGCTGCAATCTTCAGATGTACTTCATTCTTAAAAAAAATCATATATATAAAATTAAAAAAAAAATGCTGGGAACTAATTATGAAATTAAGGAAGGAGGCTGAAGGGAAAATTATATCAGGAGACGAGATGTCAGTCATTAACAAAGCGAACGTTTGTACAGACATTAGAGGCAGATTATACATTAGCGCAGCTGTCTGAGAGAGCCTGCCACCCCATAATAATCAGCAGGCTTTATGCATACACACTAATTTCATGAAGCATCCTCTGCTGTTTATGCATGTGGAATGTGAATTACATGGTGATAATCATATAAAACGTCCCTGATATTTTCAGCAAGGAGTGCAGCTCACAGCAAAAATCTTGTGCTGTTGCAGGCTGAGTAAACACCCCCGGCGGAACGGGTGTTTCTGGGAGTTTCTGTCTGCATTAACGTGGGGACGATCGCTCAGCCTTTCCTCTCCATCTGCTTCACTGAGCGGCGGCATGCCATCGGGCAAACAGTGTAGTCACCTATCGTCGGGGTCCTCAGCACTTGTGTGGACCACACGTCGGCTGGCTTATGGCTGTCCGCCCAGGTTCCTGGTGCTGTGGTCCCACGGCACTGCGCTCACCGCTCCTGCATCAGAGGAGCTGGCCTGAGACTCAAACAAGCACATTAATTAAAACATTTAACATAATTAGCATAACGACTCCCTCCTTTGCCTGCCGCCCGCTTCTTGCATGCATACATGCTGATTGCTTAAACTGTTTCTACAAACAGGTCTCTTACATAAACAATTATTCATCACTTTAATTTAAATGTACCCTTTGTAAGAAATGTAATTATTCATCAGCCTGCTGGGCTGTTTGTGTAAGCGTAAGAGGCCCTCCAAGGGCCTGCACCCACTGCCGCCACCATTCACTGGGGGGGGGTTCTCTCCTGTGGTTCGGACGGCTGCTTCAAGACGCCCGTCTCCACTGTTTGATTAAAGTTACTAAGTCTGTCGGACTCCTTCCGGCTCCTGCAAGCTGCTGGGGGGGCGGGTGGGGGGGCACAGGAATCCATTCTTGCTCTGGACCACGTGCCACAGGCATTTTCAAAGGGATCCACCTCTCACTTTTCTGTAGTCGGACACCAGGAGGGAACGGAAGCTCCACTAGCCTCCCGGGGCTGCGGGACGTCCTTGCCATCCCAGTGCGAGGCGCCCCCTCCTGGGAGGCAAGCTCACTGCAGCCGAGACCCGACCTGGCATACTGATGAGTACTCCTCCTGCCGCTGAAGGTCACACGAGGTGGGGGGGGGGGGCGTCCTTGGGGATGTCTTTGTATGTATATCTGCGTGGTGTTTGTGTTCGCATGGGTGCCTTTGTGTGGGTGTGTTTTACGAGGGGGTGTGGGGGGGGCGGGGGCAAATATAACTTCACATACATTTAAAGGGACGGGAGACGCAGGAGCGGTGAAGGTGAGAGGATGTGATGGGTGCAGTGTGGGGGAGGACAATTCAGAGCTGTTGTCTACACCTCTGTGCCCCCCCCCCCCCCCCCCGTTCTGTTTAGGATGCGGAGTGGCCCTCCACTCTGCCTGTGATGTGAAGCCGTTTGAGCCATAATCAATCGAAAGGCCCCTTCCCTGTAAAAGTCACCACACTGCTGCGTGAGTCCTCCTCAGTCATTGACTGTCCCCCCCCCCCCACCCAGCAAACTGCATCCTGCAGGCCAGTATTGATCAGCCACTGCCCCCCCTGCGGCCCTGGGACACTACACGCCCCCCCACCCTTGGTTACTGTCATTATTTACCAGTTTACTGTTTCCACCCATTTGGGGGTATTTATTCAGCGGGCTGTTCAGGATAATAGCCCCCCCCCCCCACACACACACACCGGGCTGCCGTGGAAACACTGCATGTACAGGATGGTCTGTGCCAGGCACACCTCGAACCGGCCACCGCAGTTGCCGGGGCAACGGTGTGGTGCAGCTGGTGATTGCGGTCAGAGGTTAAATTCCCTGATTGGAAGTCGTTTCTCAAAGGATGCAAGTTGGAAAGGGGGAAAGTGAGGAGCTGAAAGGGCCGTGCTGAGGTTTTTCTGGCCGACCGTCCAGGGACCAAACAATCCCTCTTCAGATTTCAGCATTCATGACTTTATTTGTCACAGGTACAGTTATACTGGCTTGCTCCTGCAGAAAGAGAGTATAGAGAGTATAGAGAGTATAGTATAGATAAGTATAGAAAGTGTAGTATAGATAAATAAGTATGGAGAGTATAGTATAGATAGATAAAGGTCAAGGCTAAAATCAAAGGCTAAATAGGAGATAAATAATACTTTTTAATACTTCTGGAAATAGCAGTATGTGTAGACATGTAAAAAGTATGATGTGTCTGAGTCAGATTTCCCCGGGTGATGAGCATGCTCACCCTTAATGGGTTAAAATGACAAAAAAGCCCTTTAATTATATCCTGCAGAAAGCATTTGTGGCATGAAAGCTTTATGAAAGTGAGCTGGCATGTATGCTGTTATAAACACTGTAATGTGAAATCGGATTGATTCTGCTCAGATGTCCGGTTTGTTTTTGTTCAACTGTGCAAACATTAAAGAAATTAAAATAAACTAAAACATTTCCACTTTAATTTTCAAAATTGACTCCCAGTGCATTATGGGATACCTGTGTTAATTATGAAGTGTTTAAACATGAAGCAGCCTAGAGCTTGAGACTCATCCCAACTACACTTTATAGTGACACACAAATCATGTGATTAAATCTCAGGGAGGGGGGGGCGCGGTTATCAGCACCTGCCTTTACCCCAACTGCCGCCACCACCCCTATTGTAAAAGAGTCCCGGGGGGAATTAGCTGCCTTGATTTTCATTAAAAAGGCCACTCTGGTTCCTCTGTCTCCGTCACCAGCTCATGCTGTGGTCCCGTCATACGATTCCCTCCCTCATCATCCATGGGAAAAACAGGGGATTAAGATGGAATCACTTCCAGGGTGTGAGAGAGAAATGACTTTCCATTTACAGGCAGCTCTTAATTTAGGTAAAACTAACATTAGTAGGTCTGGACTCGGGCAAAAAATATCCGATACACAGAGCTTACAGAAGCGCAACACAACAAAGCAGCACGCCTGTAGGTCAATTTATGGTTTATCTTTTCATTTACTTAGCATGTGATCTTTAGTACATATTACTATATTTTTGGCTGTTTTTGGTGGCGTTTGCTAAAAGACGTCTTGAGTGGTATGGGAAGGTAAACTCTGGGGGTGTGAGGACCACAGCCGGCCCCTCCCCCACCCAGTGCGCCTTCGCCGATTTAAATGTGAGTAGACGGTACGGGTAGTTTGTAAATAATGGCGCAGGCTTGTCATGTGGGAGCCTGATGTCACATGTGCCCAGGTCACGCGGTTCCTCTGCAGCCCCATCTTCAGCACCTCCGCTGAAAGCCTCCCAGCCAGAAGAATGATTTCTAGAAGCGTCCCCAGCAGAAATGAGGCCATTTAAAGATCTGATTGTTCCATCTCGACAAACAAGAATGATACATTTACCTGGCTGATGCAGTGTAAATAGACTATGTAGGGCCTTTGCACAAATGGCTTGTTCGTGTCCTGTGAATTACCCAGTGTAGCCAGTCCCAAATATTACGGCTGTTATGAATTCTCCCAGATTGGGGGGGGGGGATCAGCTTTCATCAGCAGGCTTGGATGCAGCGGCTGCTGTCACCGGTATCATGGCAGGGATGACGTGGGTGACGGAAACCCCGGACGAACGGCTTCTGCTGACTTACCCATGCATGGCAAGAACATACTGCAGCCCCCACCAACCCCCCATTCCATGTTCATCCCGCTACAGTTTTTATTAACATTAACCTTCCTGGTTTGTTGTCCACTGTGATTTTAAGGGAAAGCACATAGTGGTTTCTTGGGGATTCCCCAATGCAATCATGGCGGCCTGTGACAGGTTCATGGACCTCCTCTGACATCACAATGGGTCTCTGTGGTGTAGTTAGACCTTCTGCCTCCTTGGCTGGGAATCCTCCACTTCGAACCAGAGATGAGAGATGGAAAACAAAGATGAGTGTCACTGATATGACTCTCTAAGTTTCTGGAGTCCAAAACTCCAGGTTTAATTAACTCCATTGGAATGGAATGCTTTGTGGGTCAGTTTTCTACAACCTTCTGTGTATGAGGCCATATAACTGAATAATATAAGATGTAATAATCATTCAGTGTCAAATAATACACACGGCGTCGACCCCCCTAGACCTGCCAAAAAACACTGCATCCAGAGTGCCGTGGTCACCAATGTTAGTTGGGCTCTACATTCATGCTGCCGTCACCTTGCTCCGGTCTGGGTTTCTCCTTTTCATAAATATGGTTTTATCTTTAGCCAGATCTTTAGCTAAGTGGGACAGTAAGAGAAGAGGCCGGCTGACGGTCCATCCTGAGCCGCTACTGGTCCCATTTCAGCCTGTAATCATCGGACTTGCCTTTCAGGCTCTGTTTGCTTTGATCCATGTTCACAGTATCACTGTTTGTCTGTGGGTCAGGGTGTCACCAATTACACCAATTACAGCGACATCAAACAAAGTGTTAATTATTTACTCCTTCATCTTTGAACAAAGTGCCAATAAGCCAGACATCATGTTGACTTCTGCTCCTCTATTCACCTGATTGGGCAGCGTCCCAAAGCCATAGGGGCTGACAACTAGGGGGCAGAGAAAGGGCCCTATCCATCACTGGTAGACCCACGTCCCACCTTAAATGGTACAGATGATTGACAGCTAAGCCCCCTCTCCCCAGGGGGCGCTGTGGGACAGGTTATCTCCTCTTTACTCTGCACTGATGGACGTTGACGGAAGCAGCCTTGGGGCGACCTGGGGAGGGGGGGGGGGGCGCCGCCAGTTCTGTCAGGCAGCCATTTATCGGTCAGGTGCTTCATTCTGCGTACGCTTAATAAGCAGGTTCTTGGGGGTGGGGGTGGGGAGTACGGCCGACCCTGAAGAGTGTCGGCTGCGTGGCGATTTTATGGGGCACGCTCTTATGGACCCTTTTATGTGACATTTTAAGGCGCTTGTAGCCATCACAGGGAGAAATCTCGACACAACGGCCAGGTTTGTGGGGGCGGGGGATTTATTACATTATGGACCCCCCCGGAAGGAGAGGATGGCTAACCGCACATGGGCATCGCAGGTGTGTGACAGTGTTCATCTGGCGAGCCTCCGGGGAACAATAATAATCACAATAATAATGCATTTTGTTTATACTGTGTCACACATCGATCCATTTCATGCGCACCACCTATCAGACCTATGATGGAATCAACTGGCCATTTAATATATAAAAGTAATAATAATCATCCTTTTGCATGAGGAATGGGGGTATTTTGGCCAAATATTATCCTGGGGAATGATTGCATATTCGATCATATTGTCTTGGTCGTCAGCGGTGGGCATTTGCACTGGGACCTGGTCACAGACGCCTGGCCTTCACCTGGAGGACAAGCCAGTGGGGGGGGGGTGTGATAACGGGGGGTGTGATTAGGAATCAGGGTCAGGAGCAGGAGTGACAGCCAGGTTGGTTAGTCAGGTGACGCGTAAAGATCCATGGGGGGGCATAACTTATTAACTGTCAATCACGCCTTCAGTATTTTGCCCATACCCCCAAGTCACACCCCCTCCAAACAAAGCCAATGGGAAAGCAGTAGCATAGAGGATGCAGACAGGGACATTAATAAGGTAAGAATACCTGGGGGGGGGGGGGGGTGCAAACATTACAAACCTTTAATGAAGCTCCTCCCCCCAGCATTGGTCTTCTGCAGCCATGCAGCTTGATAAGAGGCACTAATGTAACGACCCCCCCCCCCCCCCACACTGCCGCTCACACACATACTATCAATATGCACTAAGAACAATCCAGCAGTATTTCTCACTTTTAATTGCGGGACAAGGCAGGGCGGGTTTTGGCCATTATGCTGACGGATGTGTCCCACAGAAATGCCTTCCAGAGCATGGAGAAGAAATGCAATAAAAATCCTCTGGTCTCTGAAGAGCCCTCTCCGTATAACTGAGGGCTCGGGGGCCGGATCGATGGAATAAAATCACACCATGTCTGGGAGCCGTCTTCTGTCTAATTCCCAGGCCTTCAGTGCTGGGAGTTGGGGGGGGGGGGGTGTTTAATGCAGAGCCCTTAACAAACTTCCTGCTCTCTCCAGGGGGGGTCGCAGGGGGGCTTTGTGCTCTACACACTCTCACTTTCTGCCGTGGTAGCCCCCCCCTCCACTTCCTTGACACCCTGACCTGAATCCTACACCGCAATTTCAGAGACCCCCATCTTGACATCTCTGCCCTAACATTAACCCCCCACACCTCCAAACAAGGAGCTTGTCACCTTGATCGGTATATGACACTGTCTCTCTGTCTGTCTGTCTCTGTCTGTCTATCTCTGTCTGCCTGTCTCTGTCTGCCTGTCTCTGTCTGTCTCTGTCTCTCTGTCTGTCTGTCATTCTCTGCAGTTAGTACATGCATCGGAAAAGTGATAGATCAAATAGATACTGCAGATATCAGTCTGTACTGCATTTAAGTAGAAATGAGACAGTCTACTGTTTGTAAGTAGAGGTGAGAGTCAGTTGGTACTGCCATGTAACCTGAGATAAGAGATGGTCTGTACCGTATCTAAACAGAGATGATTTGTGGTCTGTACTGTATGTAAGCAAAGAGATGGTCTGTACTGTGTGCAAGCAGAGATTAGAGACGGTCTGTACTGCATGTAAGCAGAGATTTGAGACGGTCTGTACTGAGTGTAAGCTGAGATGAGAGACGGTCTGTACTGAATGTATGCTGAGATGAAAGATGGTCTGTACTGCTATGTAAGCAGAGATGAGAGACGGTCTGTACTGCTGTGTAGGCAGAGAGGGGAGACGGTCTGTACTGCTGTGTAAGCAGAGATGAGAGACGGTCTGTACTGCTGTGTAGGCAGAGAGGGGAGACGGTCTGTACTGCTGTGTAAGAAGAGATGAGAGACGGTCCGTACTGCTGTGTAAGCAGAGATGGGAGACGGTCTGTACTGCTGTGTAAGCAGAGATGGGAGACGGTCTGTACTGCTGTGTAGGCAGAGATGGGAGACGGTCTGTACTGCTGTGTAGGCAGAGATGAGAGACGGTCTGTACTGCTGTATAAGCAGAGATGGGAGACGGTCTGTACTGCTGTGTAGGCAGAGATGAGAGACGGTCTGTACTGCTGTATAAGCAGAGATGGGAGACGGTCCGTACTGCTGTGTAGGCAGAGAGGGGAGACGGTCCGTACTGCTGTGTAAGCAGAGATGGGAGACGGTCTGTACTGCTGTGTAGGCAGAGATGAGAGACGGTCTGTACTGCTGTGTAGGCAGAGATGGGAGACGGTCTGTACTGCTGTGTAGGCAGAGATGGGAGACGGTCTGTACTGCTGTGTAGGCAGAGATGGGAGACGGTCTGTACTGCTGTGTTTACACAGTGAAGGTAGCAGGGGCTGGGGGCAGACAGAGGGGCCACTCTTCTGCTCAGCTGCGTGTGCTGGCACCTGCTGAAGTGGCAGCTCCTTCTGCATGAGACCCACAGGGCGCCATTGTGGTCCCCTGCGGCACAGGCCACTCTCTCACCTCCTGCACAGCTGCCATGGTTGTCTGGGAGCCCAATGTCGCCGGGCAACATGAAGCGGGGGCGGGGCCATTCTCGTGTCCCAGCAACGTGTGGACCCATGTCCTTGTTACAAGGGGGGGTGATAGTTTCCCATCCTGGTTTAAATCCAGGGTGGCCAGCTCACTTTAAACAGTTAATGACCTTGGTACTGAGAGGCAAGGCTAAATTAGTGCAATTAGGAAATAATTAGTCAAATTGAGTGTGTAAGTGGTTTGGGGGAATGAAATCCTCAGAGAGGGGCCAGCTGGGGCTGGGTCCTACCTTGGGGGAGAACTGGAGTCCCGCCAGTGCTGTCTGCAGTGAACGGAAAGCGGCACCGTGTTACTTGGCATAGAAATAAAAACCTTTTGTGCCACTGTCATTGACAGTCAGCTATAGTGACATCAGGGATGGTTTTCTGTGTCATTTGGAGCTATTGTGAGTTGTAATCAATCATTCATTTCAGGTCCCAAACACTCATCTTGAGGCCATCCATCCATCCATCCATCCTTTCCATAATCACTTATCCAGAGCAGGGTCCCAGTGGGTCTGGAATCTATCCCAGAGGGTACCAGAGGGTACGCCCTGTAGGGCACGCAGAGACCCCAGATTACAGGTCTTATAGAAAAAGACCAAACATGAAGCCAGGGAGAACACGGGAAGCACATGCATGAAGCCAGGGAGAACACGGGAAGCACATGCATGAAGCCAGGGAGAACATGGGAAGCACATGCATGAAGCCAGGGAGAACATGGGAAGCACATGAATGAAGCCAGGGAGAACACGGGAAGCACATGCATGAAGCCAGGGAGAACACGGGAAGCACATGCATGAAGCCAGGGAGAACATGTGAACTCCACACACGTTAGATTTGTGCCATGGCACTTTAACAGCACAGCCCCCCCTGTCCCCCCAGGGAAGTCCCAAGGTCTCAAGGTCTCCCCATGGATGTTTCCAGAAAGCCAGTACAATATTTGACATCTTCGTGCATCTGAGAAATCGTGCCCTGTTAATAAGTGCCCGGCTGTGAGATTCTGTTTGTGTACGTCTGCATATATATGTGTTTTATAGACTGGAACGGATAAACAAACAGAACAAATGGATAAAGGGAAAATGGAGAGGAAAATGATGCATGCCCAGAAGGCTTAATCCTTCTATGAATTCTCTCCTTTAAGACTCATTATGAGTTTCTGCATTGAATCCATCCTGCAGACACATTATTAAAGGGACAATAGGGGTAGAAGCTCTCATTAGCTGTCTTTGGTCATCGCCCACTGCAGAGGCTGGCCTGCGGGTAGCCCCCCCCTCACCCCCCACTCCGCCACCACCACCACCACCACCACGGAGGTCATGGGGTCACGCTCACTGCTATTAGCTCATATTTAAAGACAGGATGGCTGGGAGTCACATCTATCTGAGCCCAGTTTTTGGCATGCAAGACATCGTCATCCTGTGTCAAGAGGCACACAGCTAAACATGCGGCTTCTGGGTGAGCGCATCACTTCTCATGCATTACTGCTCAACATCCGCGTTTTCCTGATTGTGTTCACTGCGTACTCTGAACTGTTCCTGATGTTGATCTCTTTGCAGTGTTTCTGGTGTTCTGTTTACACTGGTGTTCTGTTTTGTTTGTCTACTGCAAACAGAACTCTATAAACAACAGAGTATACACCGCAAACAGAACACTATAAACAACAGAGTATACACCGCAAACAGAACTCTATAAACAACAGAGTATATACCGCAAACAGAACACTATAAACAACAGAGTATACACCGCAAACAGAACTCTATAAACAACAGAGTATACACCGCAAACAGAACACTATAAACAACAGAGTATACACCGCAAACAGAACTCTATAAACAACAGAGTATACACCGCAAACAGAACACTATAAACAACAGAGTATACACCGCAAACAGAACACTATAAACACAGTAAATAATGTAAATAGAATTTTGTAAACAGAACACTGTAAACACTACAAAAAACATCATGAACAACACAATAAACACTGCAGACAGAACACTATAAAATCACAATAAACACCGTAAAGGGAACTTTGTAAAAACTGCAAACAGAACACTATAGAACAGTAGTTATTGTGTTTACTGTTCTGTCTACAGTGTCCACAGTTTTCCGTTTACAGTGTTGATGGTGCTCTCTCTGTAGTGTCTACACTGTTCTGAAAGCATTAGACCTCGGCCCCTTATCTTCTGCCAGGCCTCATTCTGCTTCTCTGTCTTGTATTGGCCGGTCTCTTTGTTCACTTCCGTTAAGCCCAAACACGGTGTAGCCACAGAGTGTCAAAACACACTTATTCATTTCCTGTTCCTTTGTGGCACATTTGTCATGTACAACACAGAACGGCCAAGGAGAGGCTAACGAAATGACAGCTTGGGGAAGAATCCATGATGTTTATAGTAAGAATATGAATATATGAATAATTCATTTTCAACTGTAAAACAGTGTTAGATCATTCCACCTTGGAAAGGGGGTAATAATGTCATGGAATGTCAGTCTTAATCAGTCCCTCTCTGTAACATGTTTCCGGGGTACAGAAACACACCTGACATCTTTGTAAGGTTACGTTTTACCCTGGATCCATCGTTTCAAGATGTCAGACTGCCTTAACCTTAGATTTTATTCTGGAATCACATCGACGTCCACCCCCCGCATCATGTGGATGGACTGGGCCGCTCACTGTGCCATCTGGAGATGCCCCAAGGGCTCGGATCCCAAGACCTCCCACTCGCGATCTCGCTCTGGCTGAGCCCCAAGCCGTCGGTGACGTCTGGATATTAATGGCGAGCGGACAGAGAGATCCTATGCTTCAGCTGTGGGCCCGTTGCATGACGGCGGTAACATGTCATTAAAGAACATCTGAATCCCCAGCTGTTGCATGGCTGCCTGGCTGCCAGCCGCGTGATTAGGAAGCGTGCTGGACTGGCACGTGACTTAAATACAACCTATTAAATTATAGTAAATTAACGAGGAGCACCTGTGACAGTTCAAAAGACCAGGTCATCTGGACAGATATGTGTTTTTGATGGGTTAGGGGACTTTAACTGAGTGTATCTGATCTATAAAATATGCATCTCTCTCTCTCTCTCTCTCTTTCCCGGCACCTAAACAACGCAGTTAGTCATTGTTCTGCTATCACAAGAGCCGCAGTCCTAGACTGTTTGCGGTGAATGAACTGCGACTCTCTCCACTTCCTGCGCCGCATTCTCTCGCTCTCCCGCTCTCCCGCTCCCCCCGGCTGGCACAGCGAGACGACACGCTCAGTGCGTCATGTCAAAACAGCCACAAATATTTGTAATGGACTCAAACTGGGAATGGTTGCATAGCGATGAAACCTGTCACTGGCAAACTCTGAGATCCTGTACTGGTTTATTTGTTCTGGGGGGAGGGGTGGGTTGGGGGCATTTTTAATAAATGAATCTGTCCCACATATAATGTAGATTATTTGCATTTGAAGGTGGAAGCTTGTGTGACCCCCCCCCCCCCCCCCCATCCTAATCAAAAAACATGTATTATGGAAATAATTGCATGGAATTAGCAAGTAACTGCTCTGGTCGAGAAGGTTGAAGGTCAGCCAAGTGTCTCCCTCCCTTCCCAGGCCTCCCCAGCACCTTAAAACCCAGAGCTGGACCAATCAGCACCCAGATACTCCCACTGCCAGCAGCAATTTACTTACCACTGCTAATATGGGACATAAAGAGATGCAGTGGCGATGCATCACCCACGGGCCGGGCTCACAGGACACATCCCATCAGACGCTAAGCCCTCTGCCCTGCCTCTCTGTAACGCCGCCAGACATTACGATCCAGTGTGCTGTCAAATCTCATAGCCCCGAAGGCTGGGGCCATCTTTATGTCCTCTGGGGCCCAGAGCGGCCCGAGCCCTGGAGACACACTGAAGGACACACCAGGCTGGACTTTACGAGGAAGGTATTTATCACCTGGGGATAAGGTTGTGTGAGGGGAGGGTCCAAGACGAGATGGGGGGGGGGGGGGGGGTTATTGTTTTCACTGCCTCTGTCTAAAATATTATTTCAGTCTTTTTATTTGTTTCTTTTTACAGCATGACTCTCTGCCATATCCCTGCTTTTTGTGATGCTGTGGTCCATCAAAAATGATGCCCACACCTAAAAACACAATTGTACCACCTTAAAACATTTACTGCACCCAGCATATGCCGTTCATCGTGGAGAGCGATAATCTATGTGACATTGCCAGTGGGATTCTGCACCATATTGATGGTCTCAGGGAAATTGCTTTTTCATCCTTGTGAAATAATTGCCAACATTACAATCACCTGAAGGGAGATGATAGGTCTCACCATGTGAGTGTTTCACTGGGAGTCTTGTAGATCCATCGTTCGTTGCCATCTTTTGATCAATAAGAGTAGCTGTACTGTTCAGACACCATGTCAGTCATTAAGGGAGGTTGAGGGTGTTTCTCTTGACTTGGATAATGGCTGTTGGTGGGACCTCAGGCTGTGGACAAACTCAGCTTTTAGCAGCACATTCACACTTGAGGATGGTGCTTTGGAGCTGAGAAGGTAGCTGAGAAGACAAAGGAGCCACAGCTGAAGATGCTTGACTTCTTGAACTCTAGTTGCTCAGCAACAAACATCTGGATATTCTTGATAGATGGAAACATCCTGCAAGCTGACACGACAGTAAGAGGCCATTTACATCCTGCGGAGGTAATTAGAGCATCTCTGGGTTCCTGTGTAAGCCGTCACCGAGAGACACCTGCCACACGTTCAGAGAGTGGATCTCATCAGCTCAGCCAGGGTACCGGTCCAGTTGGCAAACCGTGTCTGGTTCAAGCTTGTTTCAAGCGTTATTTAAAGTGCTCATGCACCACCTGACCTCAGAAGCGTCTCCTTGTTGCCTCAGGACCACGGACAGCTGCAGGCAGGGGTCAGGCACGGCTCTCCTTAGGTGGACATGGGGCCAGGACCTCAGAAAGTCAGCTGCTGCTCCTCATGTTTCCTGGCTGCACTTTATGTGGGTTCAGCTCCGGAGTCGACTCATAAATCTGCAGATGATGCATGAGAAGCACTTAACACGTCCTGTGATTATATTATATGGGGCTAACGACTGCCAATGTGAAGTAATGTGAATGTTGACTTTAATACCATACATACACTGATGTTTTTCACAGTGGTCTCTTATGTACAACCAGTCTAAGCACATAGTTTAGAAGGTAAGAAGTCTTCAGATTTTTCATATTGTGTTTTTAAGTAAATTTGTTTATCTCACATAACCAGCTACATTGTGAGGTTACATAACTTCCAGAACACACCCCTGGCTTCTGGCATCCCTTAATACTGCACAACTGATAAAACTATGCCTTTTACCTTATCCAAATGCAAAATGAATACGGCTTGGTGTAGCACGATACCCCAGAGCTGTGGTTTATGGATTGTCTTTGCTTTTGATAATACAAATTGCGTACATACCAAAGTTGTACTCGCTCCAGAAACCGACAGGAGCGTTATACTGTAATTCAGGCAAAATGCAGCCAGCCATGACTAAGGAAGAAAGATAAAAGCTGCAAAGCGACAGTAATGCCGATGCGTTTAATAACGCCGTCATGGGGTAAAATCCTCTCCGTTCGGCGGAATGCGGCTCTTTCTCACTCAATAGAACTGAGTGTATTTCGGTAACCGCCAAGTAAGAAGGGATGTTTTAAAGGACGGCATGGAGCGAGGGAGGGGATACCGAAAAGAGGAAAGAGAATGGAAGCGCGCGAGTGTGTGAAGGGAAAGGAGAGAGAGAGAGGGAGAGAGAAAGAAAGAAAGCGCATGTCTCATCTCCCCATGCAGCCACTAGAAGGACCCCACCACTGGCGAGTCGCTCCCCCATCTTGCATGTGTTAGATCCTCCGCCGGACAAACCCTTTCCAGCGGCAGTGGGCACTGCGGGGAAAAGGGTCAGGATGGATTGCTAAAACTCGCTTTCTCCTTTTTTCATCCGTGAGCGCTCATCCTCGATGTCTATCAACAGTTTTTAACTAAAAATGAGGATTACTTGTCAACAGCTTCTTTTGCTTTTCTCTGGCTTTTGGGGGATGACAATGGGGGCTTTCCCAAGCAGCGTTCAAATTGGTAAGTAATTAAGTGGCGGCTTTTCAAAATGCACCGCTCCGTTAAGCAGTGCTGTTGAAAAAACATGGGTTTTTATTATTTATTTCCATAACGGGGTATACTTTATGCTGAGCTGCCGTTATTGCACATGCCTTTAATCATACAAAGTGTGTTTAAAAGAGAGCAACCGTTTTTTATCAATTGCACCTAACTGAAATTTGCGAATTATTGACGTTTGTGTTTTTTTTCCTTTTGCGCCGAAGGTTGTAGCGGGCGTGTTAGTATTTTGCCAGTGGTATTAGTATTTTATTGCCGTCCTAGACTCATTAATGTTTTAGTGTGCTTTTGTTCTTGGCTTTTTAGCTGTTTTTCTGTTTCAAGCCGTCACTGCAGCATTCGGCTTCGGCGTCAGTCCGTGATGGGATGCTCCGTCTCTGCCATACTGTCACATCACTGATGGCTTCCCTTCAAAGTTTCATTTTATACAATGTAGCCTGCACTTAATTATCGTGCGTCCCCAAACCTGCGCTCAGTGCGCGTGCCCTGTAAGCATCCTTAAAGAGGGGATGCTTTAATTTATTCTAGCGCTGCATCATTTATTGTGGGGGGACGGAGGACGTGATCTAATGAGACTCTGCCGCTGAACTTCATGCGTTATACACGCTCCGCCGGGTCCACGTAAAAACTCCCATTTTCTTGGCCTGACATTTGCATATCGCTGCATTACACACCACCCGTTTGAAATTAAATTTAATTGCTATTACAAGCAACCGAGTTTAAAGTACAGTCTAGGAAACGGGGAGACGATTCGTTTTTCCTCCTCACATCTGAATTTTGATGCAGGCATATGCCAGGGTCCAAGGTACCTCATTTTAAATATTTAAACATTCTAAGTTGCCCAAACTGTTCAGGTGTGTCTCGTTTTTCCATTTGTGCGTTTTTCTTTCGTGAGATGCCTTTCTTAGCATTTTCTGTTGCCTCCCTCCCTTCCTCTTTCCCTCTCCTCCTGTTTCTTTCACTCCGACTATTGCTCCGCAGGGGGGCTCTTCATCAGAAACACGGACCAGGAGTACACAGCCTTTCGACTGGCCATATTCCTGCACAACACCAGCCCCAACGCTACGGAGGCGCCTTTCAACCTGGTTCCCCATGTGGACAACATCGAGACGGCGAACAGCTTCGCAGTGACCAACGCCTGTGAGTGTGTGACCTGGTGATGACGTGTTCCCCTCGCGCAGGGTGGGGGAACGGGTGGATGCTTCTCATCAAGGCCTGAGGCAGAAGCTGGGCTTAATATGGCTCTTAGTCTAGAGCTTGCAAGCAAAATTATGGTGTCAATTATTATGGTGCAGATGTAACCTGGCTGTGCACCACTACTTAGTGAGAATTAGTTCCCACAGCTGGTGGTAGAAGCCTAGGTCCCTCTGTACTCATAATGGCATCCTGCTGATCAAAGGAGAACCCCTACCATGGGGGGTGGGGGGGCTGTTCATCTGTCCCCATGTTCATCTGTGTAAAGGACACCTGCTTTGGGGTCTCATGTACATCTGCAACCATGATCCTCCTTTTCTTCCATGTGTTCTCCTAAATGACCCTCCTTTACTTATGTGAATCTTCCTGAGTGATCTTCATTCCCTTCCGTGTGTCTTCCTGAGTGATCCTGCTTTCCTTCCGTCTGTCTTCCTGAGTGATCCCCCTTTCCTTCCGTCTGTCTTCCTGAGTGATCCCCTTTTCCTTCCATGTGTCTTCCTGAGTGATCCTTCTTTCCTTCCGTCTGTCTTCCTGAGTGATCCCCCTTTCCTTCCGTCTGTCTTCCTGAGTGATCCTCCTTTCCTTCCATCTATCTTCCTGAGTGATCCTCCTTTCCTTACGTGAATCTTCTAAAGTGATCCCCCTTTCCTTCCATCTGTCTTCCTGAGTGATCCCCCTTTCCTTCCGTGTGTCTTCCTGAGTGATCCTCCTTTCCATCCGTCTGTCTTCCTGAGTGATCCTCCTTTCCTTCCATCTGTCTTCCTGAGTGATCCTCCTTTCCTTCCATCTGTCTTCCTGAGTGATCCCCCTTTCCTTCCGTGTGTCTTCCTGAGTGATCCTCCTTTCCATCCGTCTGTCTTCCTGAGTGATCCCCCTTTCCTTCCGTGTGTCTTCCTGAGTGATCTTCCTTTCCTTCCATCTGTCTTCCTGAGTGATCCTCCTTTCCTTCCATCTGTCTTCCTGCGAGATCCTCCTTTCATTCCATCTGTCTTCCTGAGTGATCCTCCTTTCCTTCCATCTGTCTTCTTGAGTGATCCTCCTTTTCTTCCATGTGTCTTCCTCAGTGATCTTCCTTTCTTTCCATCTGTCTTCCTCAGTGATCCTCTTTTTCTTACATGAATCATCTTGAGTGATCCTCCTCTCCTTAATTGAATCTTCTTGAGTGATCCTCCTTTTCTTTAGTGTGTCTTACTGAGTGATCCTCCTTTACTGTGATGCATCTTCCTCAGTGATCCTCCTTTCCTTCCATCTGTCTTCCTGATTGCTCCTTTTCTTCCGTCTGTCTTCCTGAGTGATCCTCCTTTCCTTCCATCTGTCTTCCTGAGTGATCCTCCTTTCCTTCCATCTGTCTTCCTGAGTGATCCTCCTTTCCTTCCGTCTGTCTTCCTGAGTGATCCCCCTTTCCTTCCGTGTGTCTTCCTGAGTGATCCTCCTTTCCTTACATGAATCTTCTTAAGTGATCCTCCTTTCCTTCCATCTGTCTTCCTGAGTGATCCCCCTTTCCTTCCATCTGTCTTCCTGAGTGATCCTCCTTTCCTTCCATCTGTCTTCCTGAGTGATCCTCCTTTCCTTCCATCTGTCTTCCTGAGTGATCCCCCTTTCCTTCCATGTGTCTTCCTGAGTGATCCTCCTTTCCTTATGTGAATCTTCTTAAGTGATCCCCCTTTCCTTCCATCTGTCTTCCTGAGTTTTCCCCCTTTCCTTCCGTGTGTCTTCCTGAGTGATCCTCCTTTCCTTACGTGAATCTTCTTAAGTGATCCCCCTTTCCTTCCATCTGTCTTCCTGAGTTTTCCCCCTTTCCTTCCGTGTGTCTTCCTGAGTGATCCTCCTTTCCTTAGGTGAATCTTCTTAAGTGATCCCCCTTTCCTTCCATCTGTCTTCCTGAGTTTTCCCCCTTTCCTTCCATGTGTCTTCCTCAGTGATCCTCTTTTTCTTACATGAATCATCTTGAGTGATCCTCAATTGAATCTTCTTGAGTGATCCTCCTTTTCTTTAGTGTGTCTTACTGAGTGATCCTCCTTTACTGTGATGCATCTTCCTCAGTGATCCTCCTTTCCTTCCATCTATCTTCCTGTGTGATCCTCCTTTCCTTACGTGAATCTTCTAAAGTGATCCCCCTTTCCTTCCATCTGTCTTCCTGAGTGATCCCCCTTTCCTTCCGTGTGTCTTCCTGAGTGATCCTCCTTTCCTTCCGTCTGTCTTCCTGAGTGATCCTCCTTTCCTTCCATCTGTCTTCCTAAGCGATCCTCCTTTTCTTCCATGTGTCTTCCTCAGTGATCCTCTTTTTCTTACATGAATCATCTTGAGTGATCCTCCTCTCCTTAATTGAATCTTCTTGAGTGATCCTCCTTTTCTTTAGTGTGTCTTACTGAGTGATCCTCCTTTACTGTGATGCATCTTCCTCAGTGATCCTCCTTTCCTTCTATCTGTATTCCTGAGTGACCCTTTTTTCCTAGGTGTGTCTTCCGTCTGTTTTTCTTCCGTCTGTTTTTCTGAGTGATCCTCCTTTCCTTATGCCTGTCTCCCTGATTGCTCCTTTTCTTCCACATGCATCTTCCTGAGTGATCCTCCTCTCCTTTAGTGAATCGTCTTGTGTGATCCTCCTCTCCTTTAGTGAATCGTCTTGTGTGATCCTCCTCTCCTTAAGTGAATCTTCTTGAGTGATCCTCCTTTCCTTAAGTGAATCTTCTTGTGTGATCCTCCTTTCCTTAAGTAAATATTGTTGAATGATCCTCCTTTTCTTCCATGTAATAATATATAATAATTAATAATTGATACTTTATTGATCCCAG
The DNA here is from genome assembly GCF_048594095.1 of Paramormyrops kingsleyae. NCBI lineage: Eukaryota > Metazoa > Chordata > Actinopteri > Osteoglossiformes > Mormyridae > Paramormyrops > Paramormyrops kingsleyae. Next base: position 2,072,968 of record NC_132813.1, read on the forward strand.
TGGGGAAATTGTTTTTACGCCTCCCTCCACTTGCTCTTTGTAGAGTAAGCTGTCTGCGAAGGGCGGCCACCTGTTGGGGCGCCCAGGGAGCTGGGGGTTAAGGGCCTTCCCTTAACCTTCCATTTGTCTTCTCAGTGATCCTCCTCTCCTTAAGTGATTCTTCTTGAGTGATCCTCCTTTCCTTAAGTGAATCTTCTTGTGTGTTCCTCCTCTCCTTAAGTGAATCTTCTTCTGTGATCCCCCTTTCCTTAAGTGAATCTTCTTCTGTGATCCTCCTCTCCTTAAGTGAATCTTCTTGAGTGATCCTCCTTTCCTTCCAGAATGGTCCTCCTTTCCTTCCATCTGTCTTCCTGAGTGATCCTCTTTCCTTTATGTGTGCTTTCCTGAATGGTCCTTCTTTCCTCTCGTCTGTCTCTTGTGAGTCCAGCTCCCCCCCTGGCTGTTATGCAGTTCCTCGTTTCTCACCCCGGCTTGTTTGAAAGTCACATTTGGGGCGGCCTGTGCCGTTCGTCCTCAGGGCCATTCGTAGCAGCCAGCGTGACAGAGTGCATTTCACCGGATGCCTCTGGCCGTCACACCGGAGCAGTAAGCAGCCTGTGGGACCTTTTTGTCTGCTGTTTCATCAGCTTTCGTTTGCCATTCATATTATTTGTATTGGCTTTTGGTTTTTTAATGTTTGCTATCCCAGCGTTTAACACATTATTTTATCTATTTTTTTAAGGGCTAGGGTTTTGCTTTTTGTTCTTTGTTTCTTTAAATGTGCATTTTTAATGATCTATTTGGGTTTTTGATATGCCTAGTAGCTCTAGGAAAGGCTGCTTCTAGCCTTAAAACTAGAATTTATACGGACAGTGGGTGGTAATCTGCTTATGATTTAATGACTAGCTTGGTAAACCTGCTGTGTGCTTCTGAAGGGAACCCCAGTGCGTTCTCCTACCTGTATTGCCAAAGATGCTACATCCTGCTCGTTTGGTTTATTAGAAGGCTTTTACTTCTCATCAGGAAACTATTTGTGCAATGAGCAGTTGTTCCATGAACTATTAGTTTGTTCCAATGGTTTCTATCTCCAGAGGCAGTACGAGGCAAGGCAATATTTCATATTTTTTCAGTGGTGAGTAAAATCAATAGCTAAATTAAGCTCAGAGAGCATGTGTGAAATCTGCTCTGAAAATGGAGGGGGGAGGAATGCTGAACCTGACAATTTGTCTGAATCGGCAGCATCAAAAGATTATCAATCCAGTCATAAAATCGGTTTCATTCAGGAGTCAGATATTTTCCATTTAATGGTCCCATTTTTTAGTCCCGAAATGGAGATTTGATTTTTTCCCCTGAGTCTGTACAGAACTGCGGGCTTTGTTCGCGGGGCATAATCATTATGAAGCCTTTCTTGTTTGGCATAAGTGGGTTTTCCTGCAAGGGCAGGTGATGCTCCCCAGCACTGCCGCCACTGCTCTGAGTGCCGATGGCCAGTGCCCAGGGTTTGGCTGTGTGCAGGGGAAGAACAGTGGACGGGAGCAAACCAGTGTCAGTGTAAATGTCGGCTGTGTCTTTATCCAAGCTATGGGAAATACCCACTACATGATCTGGCCACCTCCCTCTTCCTGTCTCATCTGTATCTGCGCTGTCCTGCTTCCTCTTCCTATCTCATCTGTACCTGCTCTGTCCTGCTTCCTCTTCCTGTCTCATCTGTATCTGCGCTGTCCTGCTTCCTCTTCCTATCTCATCTGTACCTGCTCTGTCCTGCTTCCTCTTCCTGTCTCATCTGTATCTGCGCTGTATTGCTTCCTCTTCCTATCTCATCTGTACCTGCTCTGTCCTGCTTCCTCTTCCTGTCTCATCTGTACCTGCGCTGTCCTGCTTCCTCTTCCTGTCTCATCTTTACCTGCGCTGTCCTGCTTCCTCTTCCTGTCTCATCTGTACCTGCGCTGTCCTGCTTCCTCTTTCTGTCTCATCTGTACCTGCGCTGTCCTGCTTCCTCTTCCTATCTCATCTGTACCTGCGCTGTCCTGCTTCCTCTTCCTATCTCATCTGTACCTGCTCTGTCCTGCTTCCTCTTCCTGTCTCATCTGTACCTGCGCTGTCCTGCTTCCTCTTCCTGTCTCATCTGTACCTGCGCTGTCCTGCTTCCTCTTCCTGTCTCATCTGTACCTGCGCTGTCCTGCTTCCTCTTTCTGTCTCATCTGTACCTGCGCTGTCCTGCTTCCTCTTCCTATCTCATCTGTACCTGCTCTGTCCTGCTTCCTCTTCCTATCTCATCACTCTCTGCTCTGGCCTGCTTTCCCTTCCTGTTTCATCACTACCTGATCTGTCTGGCTTCCTCTTCCTGTCTCATCCCTACCTACCCTGCCCAACTTCCTCTTCCTGTCTCATCAGTACCTGCTCTGTCCAACTTCTTCCCGTCTCATCAGTACCTGTTCTGTCAAACTTCCTCTTCCTGTTTCATCACTACTTGCTCTGTCTGGCTTCCTCTTCCTGTTTCATCACTACTTGCTCTGTCTGGCTTCCTCTTCCTGTCTCACTACCTGAGATGAGGATCTTTTTCTGTGGCCTTCTTGCCCTATAACGGTGAGGTGACATCTGCGAACTTGGGGCATATTCGCTCAATGCATGCCGCTCCAAAGGCAGGAACAAATGGAAAAGTCTAGGGGACCCGCTGAAGATTTCTTGAAGCATAAAGAGCCAATAAAATGATGAATTAGCTGAACTGGAGCAGAAATCATGGATCCATGAGCATCCTCAGTCTGGTAGCTAGAGGACAGGAGGTGCCACGTGAACAATGAGCCTTGAGTAAGCTTAGCAGGTTCATATTTAGATCATATTCAGATTGAGATGTGGCTAGGAGCTTGCCTCGTCAGGCCATTGCGCCGATTAACCGAACACATGTGAATGCCGTGTCCCGCTTGCTGGTTTCTGTTCTCAGTATCGGCCTTTTGCTCACAGGGCCGCTGACGGCTTCATTTGTGACGTCATGAATTATTAGGATACTATCAAAGGCATGATGGTACTGCAGCTTCTCTGTAGGTTTAATGATGACAGCTTACACCTTGCTGTTATTAAAGAAGCCCATTGGGCAGCCAGTTGACCTTGGACCCCAGAGTTTTTGGGTCCTCTCCTCTGTTATCTTCTGGCATTCTTTCGTCCTCTTTCCTTTCACCTGTCTCATGAGCCACGTGGTATGAATGAGATAGTAACGAGAGAGTAATGGTTTGCTACACACTCTTGTGAAACGCCTTAGGGCGGCTGTGTTGTGAAAAGCTGCTAAATAATATAAATTGAATTGAAATGAAATTTTAAGTTAGATTTTTATCAGTATTTATAATATTTCCTTAGATAAAACGCACCGTTCCTGCACTGGTGGTCACTTAGTATTTGTACTAACAGATTCCGTCACAATGGTGATAAAGGCTGTGCTGATTGGAGATCGACACTCTCAGGCTCCCACTGTCCTTTCTAACAGGACCATGGAGTCCTTAATCCTCCACTGGAATCACACATCTGCTGCCGGCTGGCTACTGACCGCCTACTTACTGCCTACTGCCCCCCCTTGGTCACACTTGGGATTTTCCCCGGCGGTCAGACAGATGAATTTCCTTGATGGTCCAGTGCTTGATGCACAGAGGCTTTTAGACACAGAAGGGCTGGATGTGCAGCTTTCTCTCTTTCTCCTGGTTTCACTCATTCACTCTTTGGCTTTTTTCGCAATTGTGAAATCAACCCCCTGTGGTCATATGCAATTTGCCCCCTCCCATTTCCATACCCCCAATCATCCCCCCAGTGGCTCTCCATCCTCATGGGGTCACAGGGTCATTCGGGGGTGCCTCGTGGCACGCGCCTCCTGCACTCATTGGCTAGGATGGGGGCCGGCCTGGGCGTCATAAATCAGAGGGAATTATGGGACATGAATGGTCCAGATGACTAGAGTTCCAATGAGCGAGTGAAGAAAGTGGGACCTGATTGCACCCGCCCCCTCGTTAATAAACGAGGTCACACATTGTGTGGCTTGACAGCGGCCACACTCTGGGGGGGGGGTTGGTGTGAGACCCAGAAGTTCCCCTTTTCTACTGGGACTGCTTTTACTTTAATATGCTGCCAAATAATGAAAGAGTGATGCCTCTGTGAGGGTCTGGGATGGGAAGGAAACGGGAAAGATGGGAACAGCACAACACTGTGAGCCTGTACAGTTTTTCCAGTTATTCACCAGACTTTGTCATTCTTTTTAAGAGACTGAAGCAGGGAGTGAGTGACAGGGGCCCTATTGTGTTCCTCGTTTTTTGGCAGAAAGAAGCATATCAGACATCCTTTGTACTCCCCCTCTGCTTCAGCCTTGCCTTCATCCTCACAGCACATTAGTTAGCCAGTATCGGTTAGCCAGTATCGGTTAGCCAGTATCGGTTAGCTAGTATCGGTTAGCTAGTATAAGTTAGCAAATATTGGTTATCCTGCCTGCGACTACAAAAACTGAGACTATAAAGAGTTGAAAGAAAAATGAGAGGGAGAGTATTGCTCACTCATTTTTTCTCAACGAAAGGTTCATTTTTGTTAGAGTTTTGATCAGACTCCATCTCCATGTGATGCAAATGAATCGGTTAATTCAAATTTTATCGGTAATGTTAACGTTAGTGAAATTAGCTGGCTAGTTCAACAAATAATTACTTACTGGGCTTTCTAACTTATCGTCATCTCCCTGAAAAATTGAGAAGAGTTTGCATTTTCCTGCTTTATTAAATTGAACTTTAACTTGAACTTGGAGAAAGGTAACGTAATTTATGCTCGCTGTCTAAATCAGTTCTGCCCTGATGTCATGCACAAAATAAATGGGTTGCAACATATGTTTTGAAAGTTATAAATACATTTTCATAGCTGACCATTTGTGATAGAGGGCATTAAGTATACACCCAAGCTGCCAGCCTACAAAGATAAAGTTAATGAAATAATTAAAGTTGTTAAAGCTTTGATTGGGTCATATGGGTTTCAGGGTGGGGGGTGTGAAGTGATGGTAGTGACACAGGGTTGGATTGGTCTGGGTTCGGGGCCCAACGTGATCTGCTTTTATGAGGCCCAAAATCTGTAGTGTCACCCCCACGGCATTGACTCTGGTACGCAATTACCTACGATGATGTCACAGTATGCAAATGAGCTATGACCTTTTTGTACTGTTCCTTTAATCGGTAGAAATAGTACCACAAATATCAGGCGCAGATTGTGTTCAATGACGGGAGGGGCTCTGGAAAGGCAGTGGACATGTGCACCTGCTTAAGCTATGGGGGGGCTTTTCTGGGATTATCACTGGCCAGTTGGAGCCCCGGCCCCTCTCCCCCCCCCCACCTTGTGAGATTCGCCGGGTTAATGGGAAAGGGGGAGAGTCCTGGCAGGAAGTACTGCTCTCTAATTAGGGATTAGTCTCTCCGCACTGCCAGGAGAGATAGCGTGAGGGTGGGTCCCTCCAGGTCAGGGGGGGGGCTAAGCCATCAGCATTTCCTTTGGAGGCCAGGTGGGAGGGCGGCCCCCACAATGTGATGGCGTCGCTGCAGCTTGGACACTGCGGCTCCGAGGCCTCAGCTCGGCGGCTGTAGCGGGCTGACGATGGGAGTGACTCGCTGGCGATTAAGATCCAGCCAGTGTGGCCCGAGACATCGTTAGCTGGTTTTATACAGCACAGACATGCTCGCCTTTTGTTTATTCTGTCTCTTTATCAGACAGCCAGCGACATGGCGGCCCGTAGCGGACTGGGACGCCGGCGGGATTCCGGCCCGGGTCAGGCGCTCATCTGTCACATCGGGCACTGCGGGCGGCACTGCTGATGGTTCGCTCTATTTGGCTGTGAGAGGGTGTGTGAGTTGGGGAGGGGGGCATCTGATTGGCTGCTGCTTCAGTGGAGGATGAACTGAGCTGTAGGCCACTGCAGTGTACAGGTCTTTGGTGGGCTGTGCCTCACTGTGTCTGCCTGTGCTTAGCTGTGTTGATCCAGGTTGAGTTACCCAGGGACCTGGAATAAAAAAAAAAGAAGGAAAAACATACTGTTTTGTGAAATAATGTTCCTCCCCCCACCCCAGCACTGTGACTGGTCTGTGTTCCGGAGATTAAATGAGAGATGTACCGCATCATGACAGAGGACAAGATCTCTCTGTTACACTTGTCATTTTCCATTTCGCCTCTGGCTGCATCATTTAAAGTTTTGACGTTGTGCTTCCATGTTTTAATTGCTTGTATTGGATGTTTCTTGGTTCTTCGTTGTACCGTGATTAGAAGGTATAGCTGAGAGCCGTCCTGTGGAGAACTTCACACATCATTCACCACCATTGTCTCATTTTTAACATGTGAGCAGAAGCATGCAGAGTGACAGCCAGTAATTTAGGGGCAAAACATGGAAGGTGTGTGCAAGGATGCCTGAACTTGGGCTTGCTGGGTCTCTGCTTGGGTCCCGCCTGCTGGCAGGGGGTGTGACTCTGAATCACTGGTGCTGAAACATCTTGCCAGCTGGCTTTCTGTTGTGGATCATCAGCATGCACTCCACAACTCCTCATCACTTATTCCTGTGTGTATGGGACAGACCCCTCCCAGATTCATGCTACCCCAGGGGTACGGAGCCCACTACATTTTGCATTCTATTTATTTTAGTATTTAAAGGCCTTGCCTCAAGGCCAAATGGTGAGATCACTCTGGCAACCTTGGGATTTGAACCGGCAACCTTCCAATCACAGGGCTAACCTGCCGAGCAACCTACCACACCATCGCTGTTCCTCGCTGTTGATGCTCCACCTGTCAGCACTGCACTGGGGGGGGGGGTTATGCACCCGAAATTACCCCCACTTGCCCTTCATCTTCCATGGGACTGTCTCAGTTCCTGTGTTATTTTGCCGTGGGTGTTTACACGGCGGTTTGTTTCTGTTTAAATAAAACAGCGGGGGGGGCGATGGAGCGAAACGCTGCCGAGCTGCCGGTTGGTTTCAGCATCACGCTACAAAATTACACCTTCGTCTGCAAGCGCACATCACACCTCCGTCGGGTTCAGCCCCCATTCGCCTGGGCGGGAGGATCCACAGAATGAAAAATTTGTCATGGGATGTGAGACTTTTTCCATAGCATTTGTGAAGAAGAACATAAGTAATGTGGTCAGTATTAGAGATTGGAGATATATTCACTTATTGGGAGATCACAGAGATTTAGTGATAGAGGCTTAGGGAGTTCGTGGGGATGCAGAGACTGAGGGGCTTAGAAAGATATTATCAGTCTTAGGAGATCAGAAATGAAAAGGGATATCAGTTATAGGAGGTGCAATTAAAGTCTGTGTCCTCAAGCCGATGGGTGTGTGATCTTCAGGGAAGTGCATAATCTTTAAGGAAGTGCATGATCTTTGGAGAAGTGCGTGATCTTTGGAGAAGTGCGTGAATCTTGGGGAAGTGCATGATCTTAAAGGAAGTGCATGATCCTTGAGGAAGTGCATGATCTTTAAGGAAGTGCTTGATCTTCAGGGAAGTGCATGATCTTTGTGGAAGTGCGTGATCCTTGTGGAAGTGCATGATCTTCAGGGAAGTGTGTGATCCTTGGGGAAAGAGTGTGATCTTCAGGTAAGTCTGTAAACTTAGAGGAAGTGAATGATCTTCTGGGAAGTAAATAGTCCCGAGGGAAGTGTGAGGTTTCCAGCCAGTCACTGCACATACTACAGGAGCTGCTTGCTTGCTTATTTTTCTGATACCTTTTGAGATTTGCTTGTGATGGAAGTTAGTCATGAGTCTGGCAGAAAGGAGATTCCCATCTACAGGCCTGCTGTGGAGCTCCTGCTGGTCTGGGAAGGGGGAGCCTTGCACAGGGGTAGGGTGGTGTTCCTGGTGGTCAGCATAACCCACTAATTATCTGAGGAACGTAAGTGTGTAAGTGTCACCCCCCCCCCCCCCCTTTATTGTTGACATTCTTCAGTCATCGTGTGAGTTACGCTCTGTGTGATATTTGTTTATAAGCCAGAATCTGCGCCTTTTCGCAGTAGCCAGAAATCCCACTGATGTCGCCATATGCTAAAATGCCTCCCAATTCTGAATGCCGGGTCTTACGCTCGGAAGGAATTCTGCAGCCTTCCACAAAAAATCCGGGTGACGGGTCCTTTCTCTGCCTCGGAATGAAACCGGGTGTGAAGCGCCCCCCTTTACGGCCAGCGTGAGAGTGCCCCCACCACACTCGCGCCTCAGTAACGGCATGGGAAGCGGGGTATCATGGCCAGCTCTGGGACACTGTTCCTGGCAAACGGCTGGATGTGAAAGCGCGGCATCCCCCTCCCGACACTCTTCCGCTCCCCCCCCCTTCCTGGGGAGTGTCTTTGTTGAGCTAATGAGGCGGACACACCCTGCTGGCGGCTCCTGGCAACAAACATCCGACCCCCGTGGTTCCCTGGGACTCGGCCGTCTAATCTGGGGAAGCAGGCTGGGGGGGGGGGGGGGGGGTAGTCGGCGTTCTCCAGAGCTGATCTGGGGTCAGTTTGGAGGTATGTGGAGTAACATCTGAAGCCATGCGAGGTTCTGACTCAGAGCAGGCAGAGAAAGCGCCATAATAGGGACTCTGTAGCATACGGACTTCCTTAACACATCTCCCCCCCACCCCCCCGCCCCCCAAATAAAGGCACCTCTACATATGATTTAAACATGACGAGGACCTCAGTCCCAGACCCCAAGTGCTGAACGGCTTTCTAACGTACCACCAGCTTTTAACATGCTGTTATTTAGTATCTCGCGCTGCTCATGCTGTCCGGATGCCTCACTCGATTAGGAAGGCTTTGAGGGAATCGTCGTCTCCTTGAAAATGAAAATGAGTAAAGCTGTTATCTCGGCGGGAAGCGGCCTGCCTCGCTGTCTCACTGCCTTCCCCAAAGGCATCTCTGCAAGCTGCTCCTTACATTATAATCCGAAGAATTTGGAGATGAGTGGTTGGTGTCAGAATCTCCCCAGGCTGATTCACTCTCTGAAGCTCACTGAGCATCCCTGGCTGGTGTTAGAACCTCTCCCATCCCATCGTGCGCTCTGAGGTGCATTGTGGTCTTCATTGTTCTTTTCGCAGTGCCTTGTAGGCCTCAGCCTGGCATGGCCCAGCCCGCGGTGGTCCAAACCCAATCAGGCCGCGCGCCTGAGTCCGCGCGCGGAAATGTGTCAGGTGTGAATGAAGGCGATCCCCGTGCCCAGGGCTCCAGCCGCTTGTGTACACGCTGCGTTTCCATGGCGATGGCTGACGAGTGGCCCGTCTCACTTCAAAAATAGTTTAGTGATTCATATTGCCCGGGGGAGGAGGGGGGCAGTGCCATCCACGTCGGAAGGGCTAGCAGGTCGTGTCTGGAAATGGATACTGCTGGGAGGTGTGTGTGTGTGTGTGTGTGTGTGTGTGTGTGTGTGTGTGTGTGTGTGGATTAGGTTTATGTTACATTGTGTGCTCAAGTTGGTGGCTGTGAGTCTGGGATTGTTTTCTTATGAACAACAAAGCAAGGCCACCTTCTTTTGGTTTAAAACAAAGGTCAGCAGGGGGCGCAGTGGTTAAAAGGCCCGTGACCAAAACTTTATGAAATATCCAGCTGTATAAATGTGTTATACATGGCTGAGTCTTATTCATGGGGATCAACAACCTTCTGCCCAGAAAAGCGGCGTCTTTGGAGTTATTCAAAGATGCTGATGTCACAAGGCGGCACCTGAGGTTTACCGGAAGTGCTGGTATAATGCAGCCGGGGGGGTGACCTCCCCAGTATGCAGCATATACCGGGGGGGGCAGAGCAGTGGTGCTATAGGGGATGAATGTGAACTTCAGCAGGTTTGCTGTCAGCTGGTTACAGATGATGAGGGAAGGCTAACGGTGACTGATTAGTGTCACTGTCACCCCTCAGGGTCCCGAGACCTGCGCCTAACTATGCTGCCACGGTGACTGGCACAGCGCATGGTTGCCATGGGCACCCACTGAATGGGGTTACAGGAAGCGCTCGGCATTGTGGGTAGGTGGAGGGTTTTCCTGCTAGCTTGTGGAGTTCCAGCATCAATCAGATGTGGGAGGGTGATGTGTGTCAGTAACGGTAACATCCAGATGTCAGTTACACTGGATAAAAAAGTTCTAGATAAATATGCTCATCTAATTGGACCCTGGGGGGCAAAACCAGTTTCACAGGTGTCAGGCAGTAGGGAGGCCTTGGTCTGCAGCCTGAAGACCATGATATGGCTCAGTGTTGGGACTGGGTGATATGGCCAGTAATCACAAGGTCATATCAGTCAGTATTGATATTCTCCAGTTTAAAGGCTGATTTTTGCTTCTGAGTGAAAGTTAAAGTAATCAGGTGGTTAATTGTTGTTTTAAACTAACATATCAAAAATCTGATATAGAAGCTGAGTAGGTTATTTTAGTCAGCACCAACAGAACACTGCCAGTCACCTACTTCATAGGGTTTCTGAATTCTCTGTGGATTATTACCGAGTGGATTTCTTGTGGACTGAATTTTACTGTGGACAAAACTGGTTTTCGTTTCTTGGACGGGTTGCTTGGGACTTATCTGCTCAGTTGCCCTGTTGTTTTGGCTGTGTTGTCTTTCGTCTGCCTACCTGCCCTATTGCATTCTCTTATTCGTTCAATAAATCCCCTGTTCGTGTTTTTACGGCTGTGCCTGCACTTCTCTACTACCATGCCTGACAAATAGTCACAGATAAAGTGTCCTCATTTCATTGTGATGGAAAACATGTCACAGCAATACATCGAGTCTCTCTATAGATTAATCTATCGACGATTTTATTGATTGCTCAATTAATCTAAACGATTATCTTCCCTCCAGAAAATCAATTTGACTGTTTAAGTTAAGTTCATTATATTTTGACAAAAAACTGTTAGATAATGAACGCAGGATTTTCTCACACAACTTGATAAGCAGATTAGCAGTATGTCAAAAATATTAATGAGAGGTGTATTGTGATGCCCAAAAGTTAGTAATCTGTTTAAATTTGGCGTATCCTCATGCTTAATAAATTCGGTTAGCGGACACAAGCGATAAGCACTGAAGGGACAGATGAGGGGCCACAACGACTTTTAACCCTCTGGGGTCTAGGGGTAGGAAACACACTGTCACTGAAGGGACAGATGAGGGGCCACAACGACTTTTAACCCTCTGGGGTCTAGGGGTAGGAAACACACTGTCACTGAAGGGGCAGATCAGGGGCCACAACATCTTTTAACCCTCTGGGGTCTAGGGGTAGGAAACACACTGTCACTGAAGGGACAGATATGGGGCCACAACGACTTTTAAAAGAGGAGATACTGTGGTTAAACGAGGCGCTGTGGTGGTCTTACTTTTTGCAGATTAAAGTCCGACGCGTTTTTTTTCGTAAATATGGTTTACGAATTATTTTCTTTTATTTAGTGTCCGTTTTCATTTCAGTTTTAGTTTACGATAGTCACACTGGTCCCAACAAGTCCAACACGCATGAACACACACACACACACACACACACACACACACACACACACACACTGGCACCATCAGTGCAAAATAAGCCCAGATTTTTGCCTGAACATTATGACGAACACTTATGGACATGCGGGGCCCCGTATCTGGCTCCCCCTCCCAATCATTCTCTGAGGACTTTCATCACTGTCAGGTTAATTGAATCACGATGCAGACAGGGGGTGAGAGCGAGAGCAAGGTGGGGGGGGGGGCTTTTCTCAAGTTGTTGGAGGTTCATGCACTACTTCAGTCCTGACTGAAACAGGCGAAATCTGCTTATTGCTTATTGTCTTATTGTGTGTGATGGGCCTGATCATCACCCAGGGACTGCAGTTGGTGCTGTAATGTATGAAATTCTCTAGCGAAGGCACGGGTTCGAGGTTTAGCGACCAGCAGGTCTCGCTCCTGTGCAGCCTTGGCGTCTCCACGGTGACGACAGGCCTTGTCCATTAGGTCCATTGGTTTAATTCTATTAGCTCTTGTCCCAGCAGCGGCCCGTCAGAAAGGTCCCGCGGAACTGCCGCCATCGCCGGGTGATTAAATGGGCTGGCTCGCACCGCCCTTTCACCGTGTGCCATCTGCGTGACGGCATTGCCGCGCTCAGAGCCAGACCTGCCCAGATCCGTGAGCCTCTCCCGATCCCGATCGGCCCAGGCGGGGGCAGAGGATGGTAACTTTGGGCCCATATCAGTTAGCCTGACCTATCGATTATTTATTTGCATAGGAAGAAGTGAGTTAGGTTTGCTTGTTTATCCCTCCATCTTCCAAACGCTTCTCTCATTATTCTCTTATTATAGTGAGTGTTGGGATTCCTGTTCCTTCACAGACAGGAAGTCTGCTCCCCTGGCTTCCTGTGATTGGCTGTCCTGCTGTTGATGTCACCTGTAGCAGCAGAGTCCCCTGTGTTCTGTTGCATCTCTAATTCTGCATGTCCTGCTACATGCAATCAGCAGAGTCAGTTGGGTTTTGTTGTTATGGAGTCGTGGGAGTCGAGCTATTGGAAAAAAACAAAAACAAAAAAAAAACAAATTACAATGATGGTTTCCGCTTTAACTCTTATAAATAATTATTGGTGGCTCATTAGGACTGAAGTGAGGCTCTGCACTGATGCAGCAGCTTTGGGTTTTCAAAGTTTCCTTTCATCTCTGCCTAAATACAGCCCCAGTTTTGCTAATTAAAGGCGGTAAAGACGACCGCAACAGGCAAAGCGACATGAGCTTTCAGAATCTGCTTCAGTATTAAAGGGAGAGCATGACCCCCCCACCCCCACCTCACCGTTAGCTTCCTCAGCACACATGTCACATTGCATGCTGCTCTGGGGGCTACAACAGGCCATCCAATCTGGGGCTTCTGCTCTGCCGTTTAAGATCAGTGGAGGAGGGTGGAGGTGATGGGATTGAGATGGAGGGGTGGGTGACCGTTGACCAGGCTGGGGAGGGGGTCCTGCACCCCCGTTTAGGGAGATCACAGAGATCCTGCCCTCTGTTCTGGCACCAGGGGCGATTGTACCTCAGCCTTGCCCCGATTTGCCCGCCACCACACACCTTGTCTGTGATTAATGGCCTTGAGGCTGAGCCTGTTTGTGGAAAAGCCCCTCTAAAGACCCTCAAGGGAGAGAAGCACAGAGCCAGACAGCTGTCACCGTGGCACATGGACTGGGGCAGGACCTACTGTCACTCACAGCCAGGCTGATCTGCCATTGGCTCTGCCTGCCATGTGACCTGAGCCCATTTCCCAGACAGCCATCATTAGTGTTTTATCTATCTCAAGGTCTGAGGAGTGGTTCGTGAGTTTATCGCTGCCATCATATACGTCTGTTTGACCTCTGCGGGTGATTATGGTACATATGCTGCATTCTCATTGGCTGCTGGCCCTGCAGGTATCATAATTACAAATTTGACCAGCATTGATGGACAACACCCACAAACACTTACTGAACCCCGCACTCCGCCCCCCCCCCACGGACGTCTCTGCGGTCCTGACAGTCACTGCGGCACTTGCGTCAGATGCAGTCTATAGCGCTTTTATCCCGTGCCGCTTAGAATGTTCCGGTCCACTGACTACTCGCTTCCCTCTGCGCTCCGGCCGCTGGGTAAGGCAGTGGGCCCACGTTCCCACTCTGACACGCCATTGCTGTCTGTGCTTGATGGTTCGTTGTTGCCAGAATCTTCCGCAGTGGCTGACGCCTGTTTTCTCAGGTCCTCGCTGTTACTTTTGTGTGGAACTTCACTTGTCCGCTCGATAAGAGCCGCTTGCTTGCAAAGCAGATTCCAGAATCTCATTGGAGATAATTTGCTGTCAGGCTGAACCTCGAGCTTCGCATCAGCACGTCCCACGAGTTTAATTTCCACACTGGCCGGCCTCACGGCTCCAAGACTGCCTGTTTGTGTTTATACTTTCTGCTAACCTTGTGGGGAAGTTTTTGCTGTTAACTCTGAAAAATAGATGTACCTTATGTGGTATACGTAATGCCTTTTAAACAGCTTTTGTGTGTGTGTGTGTGTGTGTGTGTGTGTGTGCACGTGTGTGTCTATTTCTTGCCTTGTGTCCTTAGTGTTTCCAGCTTTGGACCCTAAATGAATATTTGGAATGAGATAAAAAAAATATATATATATAAAAAAAAATTCTTGTCCAACCAATCAGATGCTTAGGGTAAATAAGTGGACTGTTATCCTGTTGTCAATCAGCCAATCATATGATAAGGATAAATAAGTGGGCTCTTATTCTATTTCCAATCGGCCAATTAGATGTTTAGGGTAAATAAGTGGACTGTTATATTATTACTTTGGCTTCCGATTGGCTCTGTGTGAGTCAGATTGAAGCTGGGACCTTCTGGTATGGATGAAAACAGCAACATTTCACTGCTGTGAGGGCAGCTTTGGTTCCTGGGGGCCATGGAGATTGAAACTGTGGTTTATTGATGGAGATAGCAGGCTGGTGAGGGGGCACCGCTCATACAGAGACATTCTGCTTGGGGACGGGCATCCTGGCCGTGATCGGGTCAGCATCGAGCACTGGTGCTGGATTGAACTGGAAAGCCACTGACGCTTCTTCCCCAACGTCAAATCTCCAGTCACGTTTGGCATTTAGTGACAGTGACATCAACAGGCCAGGATGGGCTCTGGCTCCGAGAGGCTCTGGGGTCCGCAGGCTGCTCCACAAACCCCCAGTCTCAGGATTCATTTGTGCCCCCCTTAGTGAAACGGTGGGTGTGATTATTATTTAATACGACAGCCAGATGTAAGACAGACGTATCCCTCGCTGGCATATGGACGGCATAAAGACATCATTTCACGGAACTTTTTTTCTTAAGGTTTGTTTGGTGAGACAGACGTTTGCCTGCGAGTGAACGAAAGAGCAATCAAACAAATGGGCTAAGAAATAAGGGAAGTGTGGAGGGGGGCAGGGGGTGAATGGAAATGAGGATTTCTGTTCGTTCATCTGAAATCGCCCAAGGATGAGGCCGCTCTCGTCTCGTCTCAGATCTTCTTTCTAATTTCGTTGACAGCGAGAGGCCGCTCGTTTGCGCGTACACACGCCTCACGCGGCGGGTCTTTTGAGGAGAGCGCTACGCCCCAGGGACCCCAGCACCAGAGGAGGGGGGGTGGGGGGGGTTGTTTCTGTAAAATCAGACTAGGAACTGCTGTGATTCCAAGAGCTCCCCTAAGAGTGGTGGATGGGGGGGAATCAGTGGATTTTTATGGATGGACTTTGTTGCTTTGCAGTGAGACCAAAGATCACCGTGCAGGCGGGACGGGGTGGAGGGGGGGGGGGTGGTTGGGGCACTAATGGCCTGCTCCCCGTGCCCCATCGTCACCTCCCATTCCTGATTTCCACGATACTAAGTTGCCGTTTCCCATCTCAGACACGCTTCTCTGTCGAGAACACGACTCCAGTAACGGGCCGAGCAACTGAATTTATACCAGAACCACAGAAGATATCCTGCCTTATGCTGGACTGGCGTGGTCGAGTGGTTCAGGCGAGGGACTAGAAATCCTTCCGAGTTTTTGTGGGTTAGGCTGCCGTCCTTGTGATCGGAAGGTCGCTGGTTCAAATCCTGCAACTGAGTGATGTCACCATTGGGCTGCTCTCTCAGCTCCATGTTCAGACTGTACTTCTTTCTTCACAGATCTGACTGACTACGAGTACCAGCTTCATATTTATTGGAGGAAACGTGATTCCGGGGTCACGTTACCCTTCGCTCGATAGGGCTATTAATGTCTCCTGGCTAAGATTACCAAGGCTTCCGGCAGCGGGGGGCATTTCTGTGAAGAAACAGGCTTTCCAGTTAAAAACAGCTACTGGGTTTGCCTGTGATGGCAGCGGGAGATTCGGGAACAGGGGCCGGCGAGTCGAGACACGGCGTTTTCGTGGATCGCCATCGGCGTTCCTGCCGTCGGGGTGCTCGGAGGACGACTCCAGGAAGGATGTGTCGAGCTCCTCTGTCCGCAGACTCTGAGGGGAACTGGACTCTCCTGCTTCCGGCGGGATGCGGAGAGAGCGACCCGATAGGGTGATCAGAGGCTTCGGCACGGAAGCACAAAGCGTCCCGTTAATTCTGTTCCTATAATTTTCTGTCCGGCTGTATTTTAATTATGCACGTTTCTTTATTTCTCCACTCGTTAAATAGAGGAAAATCTCAGCGTGCCAAAGTGAAACTGTAACATCACTGATTATGCGTATTACTAATATGCAAATGAGCTCTCATGTTTCAGGGATAGTGACCTTATGCAGATTAGTCTTCGCAAGCAGTGGGCTGGACCAGCGGCCCCCGGGTGTGTGAGCCGTCGCGGTTATAAAAACAGAAGAGCCTGACCTCACTGTCACTATGTGAACAAACACCTCCATTAATAAACGACACCCCCCGCAAGCTCAGCGACGGCCACTCCTGCAAAGACCTCTGCATGGTGCCTTGGCTTATTTTTACTTTGAAAACCTTACTTCCAAAGTTTGGCTTCTTTGCCGTGTTCTTCCAGAATCAGACGCTCACACAGTCCACAGAGGTTCGGTCTGGCCGCAGAAAACACAAGGACACAGTCTACACCATCGTAGATATTTTGAGCAAGAGCTGCCCTCACAGCGGTCGATAAGACGATCAAATTTTTATTTCAGTTGTTGCCACGAACAGCTAGTCAGGATCGTGGGGCGATCCCCGAAACGGACACGATGATAGAAATGGCCAGGATTACCCAAACGATCCCAGAGGCAGCCTCGATGTGGAGTCCGGAGCCCCCATGCATCAGAGGAAACCATAGCCGGGGGGGGGCACAGCTGCTGCTCTGTTCTGTGAGGGAGCGAGAGGAAGGAGAAAGCTCTAATTAATAAAGGACAGAGTGAATGAGGATGCATCTCCAAGAGGCCTTTCTCCCGGAGCTCTCGGCGCCGGCAGCTCGCCCCCCCACGCCGTGCTGGGCCTGCTCAAAGAAAGCCGGGGCCCCTCCGTGGCCCTTTGGAAGCCCGTCAATGGGGATGAACGTCACTTTGTCTTCTCCCCCCGGCTAAGGCAGCAGTCAGCTGGATCTATCCAGTGAGCCTCGCACCCGCACCAACGGGGGCCTGTCGATGGCGGGGACGAGGCCGCAGTGCTGGCGCCAAGCAGAGGGGGGCGCCAGGCGCGACCAGGCTCTGCAATCTGTAGTAATGGGGGAGGAGGGGGTTGCAGCAGGTGGCAACAGCGGCTCCATTGATGGGGGTCTTAGGACGCCCTGCAGCCCTGCCTCTGCCGCCCCGCCTGGGGAGAGAGATGCTGGGGTGACAGGCAGAGCCCACGGGCCGCTGGAATGAATGGGCCAGCTGACAGTAAATAAAAGATGCCGCAGTGTCAGCACCGGGGGGCGCTGGAGCAGGATGGAGGTGGGGCTGCCCCTACACCCGGTTCCCCCTCATCGCCCCTCCCTCCGCATCTTTTCCATCGTGGCTGAAACCGGAGATCCATCTAGGGCCATCTGTCTGGAGCCCTCCATCTGGGGCCCTCTGTCAGGGGCCCTCAATCTGGAGGCCTCCGTCTGGGGCCCTCCATGTGGGGCCCTCGGTTAGGGGCCCTCCATCTAGAGGCCTCCGTCTGGGGCCCTCCATGTGGGGCCCTCGGTTAGGGGCCCTCCATCTAGAGGCCTCCGTCTGGGGCTTTCCAGCAGCCATCGTCTTTTCTGACACTGCACTGTACGGAAATAGCCCGTTCCGACTTCATCTCCAGACGCCCACAAGGCGGGATCCAGCACATTCCAGAGGGGCTCTGGCCCCCACCCCTCACTCACTGGCTACAGAAGCGAAAGTCAGGGGGCCGTCTTCCGGCCGTGAGGGAATTTCTGATCCACCCCTCATGGCCAGTACGCCCATCTTAACATGATCTTTCTGTCTGGAAAACTGTCCAGTATTACTTTTGATTATGGCACTGACTTGTAATTTACAAATAATGGCCAATACTGTACATGCCCCAGGAGACCAAGTGGAGAAGCTGCAAACAAAGACTTTTAGAGCAAGCATTACGGGGGGGGGCAAGTTCTTATACTGAAAACCAAACCCCGAATTAAAGGTAAATATCACTCCCTTTTGTTTTTTTTAGTTCCAAGGAAAATGACACGACTGGATATTTATTTGCTTTTTAAGCTATTAGCAGCATATTATCCAGTTAAACCTCATGTGGGAAAAAAGAACAAAAAGCACTGCAATTTCAGTCAGATCTCAAAGATTGTTCCGGAACGTTCCCACGTGCGTTTAGGGTCCCAAATTAAACGGGTGCATGTGGGGGGTTGAGAATTAGATTAATCTGTCTTAAGGGGCTTCTCTGTGAGTGGGGGTCTCCCACTGGGGGCGCCGTGCCGCCTTAATTACTCCGCACAGCCTGGGGTGTGCGGAATGGCACTCTGGCGCGGGACTGGGCGGGGTTAATTGAATTGGTCTTATTTGGGGGGGGGGTTGAGGGGGACAGCTCTGACGGAAGCTACAGCAGGCAATTAGAGCAGAGCAAATCGGAGCAACAGGCTCAGCGAGAATCCCGCTCATCACCGCCACTCGCTGCCTCTCCAATTACGGCAATGAAAACATCTCATGCAAAGCACTGTGGGTAAGGGGGGGTGCAGCCAGTAAGACATGTGTTTCTGTGTATCTGAGCGTGTGGGGCACGTGTGCGATTTAAATCCCCTGCAGAGTAACGCCGCGGGCGTTAAGGCCTGCTCACACAGCCGCGGCTCGCTCACTTGGCCAGAGCTTCCGAAGCCCCTGACAGCTGCCCCCCCGCCGTCGGGAAGAAAGGAGGCCTTCAGACTCAGCCTTCTGCTCGTTAAGGATTCACGCTTGTTTACGAAGGGTTCAGGGTCCTGAATCCCTGCTCCTGTGAATTCAGGCTCTCGATAACCCTCCCCCCTCCCCATCACACACCTGCGTGACTGCAGCGGCGTGGTGGATCTCGCCAGCACGAGCCGGGATGATCCAGCCGTGCCGAGCACGTGTCTGGCCTCCAGGAAAACCCCTCTTCTGCCTCTGGGTTTAGTCCACCGCAGGCCGGCAGCTGCCGGAGAACAAAGCACTGCATCAGACCAAGGAAGCGTGCCCTGCCAGGAACGGCAGCCTCAATGCCGGCCCGTGAAGAGATCTCTGATTGGCTGGCTCCCGATGGCGAGATTCTTAGGTTTTTTTGTCACAGTCCAGGACTCGCCATCTGCATGCCGGTTCACAGAGCATGCAGGCTGCAGGACGAAGGTTTTAGCCGCAGGTTTGCGTGTGTGCATGTGTGTGCATGTGTGTGTGTGTATGTGTGTGCATGTGTGTGTGTGTGTGTGCGTGCATGTGTGTGTGTGTGCGTGTGTGTGTGTGTATGTGTGTGCGTGTGTGTGTGTGCGTGTGTGTGTGTGTGTGTGTGTGTGTGTACGAGTCACTCACACCGGATGTTAGCCCACCCCAAGGCGAGGCCCCGGCTCCGCGCCCCTGGCTCTTAACTCCGTGACGTGTGTGCGGGGGGGGGGGGGAGGGGGGGTGCGCTCTAGGTGTGCTGGAGGTGGGCTTCTTGAGGGGGGTGTCAGCCACGCACTGTCAGAATCTGCCTTGCTTGCACGCTTAATCTCCTCCTGGCTCCTCTTTTCTCCCTCTGTCTCTCTCCTTCCTTTTTTACTGTCTTTCTATGAGGGCATTCTTCAGGTGCGATTCCACAGCACTCTGTATATCAATCTACTGGTTCAGCCCTTTGGCCTGTATAGTTTGTGCAAACACGAGTTCAGACTCTAACCCCCCCACCCCTCTCTCTCCCCCCTCCGTACCCCCTCCCAGTCTGCTCGCAGTACTCCCGGGGCGTCTTCGCCATCTTTGGCCTGTATGACAAGCGCTCCGTGCACACGCTCACCTCCTTCTGCAGCGCTCTGCACATCTCGCTGATCACGCCCAGCTTCCCCACTGAGGGCGAGAGCCAGTTCGTCCTGCAACTCCGGCCGTCCATCCGGGGGGCGCTGCTGAGCCTGCTGGACCACTACGACTGGAGTCGCTTCGTGTTTCTCTATGACACCGACCGGGGTGAGTACTCTGCCGAAAATCTGACCTTGGTGGCTTTATTCCACATCTACGGTCTGTGGCTTGCTGACTGGTCGCACCTTTTTGAGGCTGATGGAATTAGGCGCTGTTAGGAGGGTTGAGCGTTGGATTCCTTGGAAAGGAAGCGGCAGCCGTAGGTTTGGATTACGCAGAAGGCCATGCTCTCCTTGGGAATGGGGTCAGCATTCCGGCCTGGAAGCCTCCTGTTGACCTAATTGCCTGTGCAAGCTTCCTCTGAGGCCTTGGCTGCAGTCCTGGGCCATCCTCCTGCTCGGGTGCCCAAATGGGGGTGAGATGAAGGCACGCGGGGGCTCTGGCTCCGCCCCTGCCGCGATCTGGGCTTTGCATTTAAATCACCAGCTCGCAGTCTGAGTTTAATACTCCATTACAGTCCTCCAGCTCCTCTTGTTTATGTCTGCAGTGTGTAGATA
The DNA here is from genome assembly GCF_048594095.1 of Paramormyrops kingsleyae. Taxonomy (NCBI): domain Eukaryota; kingdom Metazoa; phylum Chordata; class Actinopteri; order Osteoglossiformes; family Mormyridae; genus Paramormyrops; species Paramormyrops kingsleyae. The sequence goes on from NC_132813.1 coordinate 2,093,371, forward strand.
TGCTCTTCAAAGGGTGTGATGGAGTAACCCCCCCCCCCCCCCATAAACAAGGCAGGCAACTTGGCATCTCTGAATGCTTTTTTCCTCCTCAAAGCTTCAATATGTGAGATGTTACACAGCAGATAATACTTGCCTGGCGCTCCACACTTACAGACGTCCAGCTCACCCCGAATAACCAAGCCAGGGCACTGGCTTGATCAAGCTACAGCTGAATGCTGGGAAGTATGGTGGATGTTTAGTTTGGGTGACAAGGGTTTTGATGTTTACGGGAAGGGACAATGACGAGTCCCAGGGGGCCGACCGCAACCATGCCACTTCGGAAAGGTAATTAGGCGGAAAAGTCCTGGAATGGGAAAAGCCTGCATATGCCTGCCTTCATCTGCCCTGTCCCATGATGTAGCATGACCCAGATGCATCATGGGACCTCTCTACCCCCCCAGTGGGCAACACTGCTTTTAGTGTCACATTTGCTAACGAGTCTTATCCTCTCAAATCTATGACACCAGAAAATGCACCATAAATATTTTACTCTCTTTTCAGTGACGTTGACGTGCCCGGGCTGAGGTGCCCTCTTTCTTCCAGTTGCTGTGTAACATTCACAGCCGGATTTCTGCCGATTGTGCGAGCATCTCCGAGGGACGCTGCCTCTGACTAAACTGTGGCTCAAATCCACACCCCTCAGAGTTAGAAAATCCCCGTAACTGTCAGCTAGACTGTCCCACTTGCAGGTTGAATCCAGGGGTGAGCACAGAATCAGCGAAAGGAACCAACGTGACACATTCAGTGTCTGCTGGGCTGTAATACAGCCTCTCTCTGGAGAGGCACCTGGCTGTGGGAAGGCCTAGGAGCACCCAGGCCATTCTCAAACCCCAAAACGGAATGTCGGACGTGTCAAAACATATTGCTTCCTTTCACGCTAACAAGCTGAAAATTGACATGTCGTTGCAAACATTTTGTTTGTGTCAATTTCAAGCTTGTAAGCGTGAAAAAAAAGCTAACACGTTTTTTCCATTTTTGATACAAGAAGTCCCGTGTTTCTGTACAAAAGATATATTGGACTTCCTGGAGGCTGAACCAGATCCTGTGCAACACTTATTTACTAGTCAGTTTACTTAGACTTTAGACTTATTTTTAGTCAGATAGTTTAGAAAAGTGTGGTCATATCAATCATGGTAAAAGGAGTAATTAGCAGATGAACAGAATTGTTTAATATGAGATCTTTTTATGTGACTTACGAAAACTCACACACGTGAAAAGAATGACTGGCACAACAGTGAAACGTAAACCAACGGATCCTGTGGTATCGTCTTTGCATCTCCAGGAATGATGTACTGGGGCTTGAGAGTAGAGCACGCACTGTCAGGACCCTCCCGCAGCCAGGTGCAGTCCATGTCTCTTTGACCTGCCACACCGAGACGCCACCTGGTGGTCATGAGGAAGGAATGCAGATTTGAGAGAGGGGGCTGAGAACATCGAGCCCTGGATAGCAGACCCTTTCCTTTCTGTTAGCATCTGACTCCCCCCGGGGCCCCTGGCAGCTGATGTGTGATTTATTCACCTTTGTCTTTAAGAGAAGGTAGGGGAGGGGTCTGACTGCGGCTTGATAAATCTCTGTTCCTTTTCAATTTGCTAGCCGCTTATATACATGAAAAAGGAAGGCTGTTTGTCATGCTCTCGTTTATATACCTCGGGCCGCTGCTGACTTATTTTTGAATGAGGTGACATTGGATGACATTGATGCCACTCCACGAGATGGGCAGTGAACTCAAATAAAGGTTTATTCCTTTAAACGAGTGGTTTTCAGCACAAGTTGAGTGGACAGGTGAGCTCAGAACTGTGAAGTGCAAATCCCATTAGCAAGCTGGTGGGCACAAGCACAGTTTCTCTCTACATCTGGGATTTTTCGCATTTTTCTGCGAGCCGCCAAACACAAACGGCCGCTGCTGCTCCTTTCGTGTAAACCTCTGTCGGACATGGCTGGCCCCTGTGCAACGCCGCTGCCACCTATTGGTCAGTTGAGTTTTGCAATAATGACCTTTTTTGTGACACGGGTGAGGCGAAGCGGTGGGCGTGCCACGTGGGCGGGGCCAGACGACCTGTGAAAATTAAAATAAACTACAGACTAACATGCTGCAGGCACAGGAATGATGATCTGTAAGGCCAGGATTTTACGCAGTAATTTTTGTCCCTACATACAGGAACTGTTTCTGTGGGAAGCAACTGATGTTTGGGGATGGGAATTTTAACCATATGCTGTTAAATTCCCTGTTTATATCTAGCAGTGTGTTTTTTTAATCGTTTGCATTGGTCTGTTCTGCGAAAGGCCTGCGCTCCAGTGTTTGTGTGCTCTGGGCAGGTGCAGACCCACAATGCATTTCTCCTTAGAAAGACTCCATGTGCTTTAGTGACACTGGCCATTTTCTGAAGTCATCCTTGGCATGGTGACTCCATGGTGACTCCAGTTCATTCAGGACTGCCCATTTTCTCAGAGTCCTATTAAACAATATCTCAAGGACTTCCGGTCCCCCCTCACATTATAGGATCAGCTTCCTTCTAAAAGCAGGCACAGATGATTTGACCTTGGAGAGATGTGTCCGATATCCAAATCGCCGGCTTGATAACCGGCGAGGTGGTTCAGCCTAAATTTGTGCCAATTCCATTAAAGGGATGCTGATGATGCCAATTTGCTTTGAGCTTGAGTTCAATCGCCATGTTCGTTCTGTCGTCCCGGATGATAATGCTGCAGCTTGGATCTCAAAGCGCAAGGCGGGCACTGCCAGGCGCTAATGGCGAACAGGAGTTTCATCCTGGGGGCACATCTGTTTGCCCTGGCACCCGCCACTACCCACTCCTGTGCAGTAGGAAGCGATGGGCATGTGCCAGAGGCCAGGAAAGCAGCGTATGAGGAGTAGGGAGAGGAGGGGGGAGGCCGGCATTGGCCAGTGGAACCGTTAACTAGCTCTCCTGTAGGAGCAGGGGTGTATATCTATGCCACGACCTTTCTAAGACATCACAGTGTGATAAAGGACTACTCAGCTTTCTTACATTCTGGACCTAATCTTACATTCTGAGATCATAATTTGGGCTCAAACAGTACAAATAGGTTGACGGCAAAGAACATTTACGGTTTGATTCCAGTCGGGAATCCCCAGGCCAACTAGACACCAGGATTCACCGAGCAGAACCAAAGCAGACTCTGTCCTTGAAAATGGTCCATCTCGCATTACAGATAGCTGGTAGAAGTGAACTCAACCTCTCGCCGAGTAACTGCCGTACTGATGTAGAGCCACTTCTGCAGAAAATATCAGTTGAAGAACGGTAACGTGGGCCTGTTGGAGAACAGAGAGTTTTCTTTTTATGTTTTCCAGTTCAAGCTCATTGTGCTCTGAAACCCACCCATCAGTCGGAAGGTTGCCATTCTATCACATACCACTCGGTCTGTGCGGTGCTCCAGTTTCTTATAAAGCCATTGATTTTATCAGTGTAATGAATGAGTGTCGGGATCGGGACTTTGAACGGGAATATGTGACTCATTGGGGTCCTCATACACGTCTGCGATGCCAGCCAGCCCCGAAAGCCTCTGCACTGGGTGATGAAGAGGCATACGATGCCGTTCATCTTTAAGTGCAAACAAACGGCGCAGAGCATTTCCCTCAGGGGCGGCTTGACTTCTTCATTAAAGATCTGTCATTCCGCAGCCCGGTTCCCATCCCACAAAAACTGTAGGGGCCCCCGCTTTGCCATTTTTACTTACCGTTTGTGGAAATGTGTTTTTTTTCCCCCCCCTCAGGATGCTTTTGGTATTGTTCTTTCCCTCTCATTTATTTTTGAGTTTTGAGTTTTAAAGCTACAGCAGACTGTTTGTATATTTACCTGCAGTGACAAAACAGACAAATTTATATAGTTGAAATAAATCATCTCATATCATTTCACTTTCCGTTCACAGCACAGGCGATGCTAGACCCTATTTATGGGGGCATCAGCCACCTTATCTTTTGTCTCAGCCTCCATGAAGAATTATTTTTCTAAATCTGTTTAACTATTTCGGCCCATATTTTTAGAGGGGGGGGGGGGGGGGCTAAGCTCTACTAAGGGTCAAATTCTAGAATCATTGCTTCACAGCATTCCTGATTCCTTATTTCTTGATTGGAAAACAGTTCAGGGGGAAAATGCATTTATGTGTAAAACGTCGGTAATGACTCTGCGCTCCTAACACTGCTGAGGTCAGGGGAAAAGCATCATTCCAATGAGAGGAGAGTGTCAAGGCTGTTTCAGAAGGTTGTTCTGTTTATTCGATTCCTTTAGCACTATGAAACCTTCTCCTGAAATGTTCTGAAGCAAATTGGCCAAGAATTATACAAGGGCAGGGTATCTCTCAGTGCTGGAGGACTGAGGGAGTACCACGCCGCGGCCGGAGCAGGTCCGCGCTGCCTCGTCTCCTAACGGGTGCGTCTGCGTGCTCGGCAGGCTACGCCGTCCTGCAGGCCATCATGGAGAAGGCGGGGCAGAACGGCTGGCAGGTCAGCGCCATCTGCGTGGAGAGCTTCAACGATGCCAGTTACCGGCGCCTCCTTGAGGACCTTGACCGTCGCCAGGAGAAGAAATTCGTCATCGATCTGGAGCCTGAGAGGCTGAATAACCTCCTGGAGCAGGTGGGCACTGCGGGACCTTCTCCAATCTGCCTCCATTGCGTCCCTGTCTTTTTGTGTGGCTCCACAATGAGAACCAGACCGCCGTCAATCCTGGCCATCTGACAAACTAATCATCCCTCCATGCATAATTTGGCAAATGGCTCCTGGCACTTGTTCCATTCTAACTCGGTCCGAAGCAGCAGAGGTCGGCTCTAAAAAGAATTTGCCCAGCTTCAAAGGGGCTAACTGGCCTGAGGCGAGAGCCAGAAGTCTCCCGGACCTCCTATTGTCCCAGTCTTCATCGCCTCTGGGATCTCATTCATCTGCTGTCCGAACAGCAAAGCAGTAACCCCAGGCTAAAGCTAACCGGCAGGCTGCAGAAATCCGATAGGGGGGCGATCGATAGCTGCCCCCCTCTGTGTGTTTAAAATGAAATATCCGAGTCTCTGCGAGTTTCTCCACTCCTCTCCTCTTGTTTATATCTCATTTATCTCGCATTTCACTTCACCGTCCAGCAGCACGGTTCCGCTCGAATCCACAGGCTGTTCATGGACTCTGGGTGTCCGTAATCTCCAAGGATCCTAGTTTCGGACCAAAGGCTTTGCTCAGAAGCTGATCTGTGGCTTGTTTGCATCACACTGATCTGACCATGACCAAGCAGTCATGAGGAGCACACAAGAGGGGCCGGTATATGACCCCCTGGGCACGATTCCCTTCCCTAGCTCCGTTCCTCCTCCTCAGTTCCCCAATTTGGTGGCCACTCTTCCTCTCTTTGCTGCCACGTTCCACCAGCTTAGCTTGCCAAAATCTTAGTGCCACCCAGCATCCAGTATAAACAGGGTCACCAGGCAATGTTCACGCCTGAGAGAGTTGTGAGTTGGGTGGGGGATGTCTGACAGCTCAATAAAACAGCCCCCAGTTTTGTTATGCACCCTCAATGGACATACTTATTATTGCAATATCCTTATTGATTATTAATTATAATGGAGACAGGTCATAAAATAATCTTTATGAACATTACGGCCGCCCTCTTCTCTCTCTCCAGCCTCCATGTGTCCTCACACAGCCCTGATTACTGGCTGTTAATTTCCCTGCCGCTTAATTAATCGCACACGAAGATATTGCTCCATGTCGCATGCACCTCCATTGCCCAAGAGCCGCCCGCCGTAATTCTCGTGTTGACAAGTATAAGAAACAATTAAGTGACACTAATCTATCCTCGTCCGATTTACCCCTCCCCCTACCCCCCACTGTCCCCTTCTAGATTGTCAGCGTTGGAAAACATGTCAAGGGTTACCATTACATCATGGCAAATTTGGTAAGAGGCACTCTTATTGGTTATTTAGTTGTGCTTGCATCCAGTGTGGCTTGAGTGTCATCATCCTTCCCCTCCTTCCTGGGGCAGGATCATCCGCAGGTAAATAAAGCCTGATGAGCTTGTGAGGATTTGGTAGAGGGTCCTGCACCTCCAGGACTTATTTGGAGCACATTGTTCGGTCGATTAGTTTCAGATTATCAGCGAGGAGACAGCGTGGGGAATCGCTGCTAATCCATTCACAGGTGATGCTGGGAGAGGCTGAGGCAGGAACATATCTCCTGTCACGGTGATGTGATTACTGCTCCCCAGAGGTGCTGTCAAGGCCGCTGGGGACGGCCGAGTCTGCTCTCCATCACGAGGGGGTGAATCGGACCACTTTGAGTAGGGACGTCATTTGCAGCAAAATTTAAGCGTGGAAGAAAATGAATTTGTCGTTGCGGTAGGCAATTAGGTTGTAACATTAGGCTCTAAGGGACATAGCAAGCTCAAAGGAGTCCGGTGTGTCTCTGTTTCTGATGTTTTGGTGAATCCGACGCTGATGCATTTACTTACTTGTGTTCCAACTCCGCCCCCAGGGCTTCAAGGACAACTCTCTGGAGCGCTTCATGCACGGCGGGGCCAACGTGACGGGCTTCCAGCTCGTCAACTTCGGCACGCCCAAGGTCATCAAGCTCATGCAGCGCTGGAATAAACTTGACCAGAGGGAGTATCCTGGCTCCGAGAGCCCGCCCAAGGTAAGTGGCCACACCCTTCTTTGCAACAGGTTGTCACTTTGAGCCACTGTACCCATAATCCTCTTTGGCCAGAGATTGCTGATTCCTGATGCTTCACCTCTGATATGACTTCTAGGGATTGTTGATCAGAGCTACAGACACACTTATGCCGTGTGATGAAATGACAGGGTTGAATCCCACCTCCAGAGAAGGAAGTGAGCTTTGTGTGGAGAACAGGTGGGCACATAGACAAGTCTAGACCCCAGTTAGGGAGACGTTAGCCACTCTATTTTTTTTATCTCAGCCCCTACGAAAAAATTTTTTTCCCGTATTTCTTCAGATTGAAAGTGCCAGTCCTATGTGGGGGCTGAGCCTCCCCCTACGGGTCAAATTATAGAATCACCCTTGGGTAGGCAGGAAGAGATGTGTGTGTTTACAGATTCCTGTTTACATGTTTGTGTCTACAGCAGTGCATGTGTATATACATGAACTGGTAGCACTCAAAGGTGTTGTTTAGTCTATTTTAAGATAATGGTGTTAAAAGAGGCCATTAAGAGCTGATTTAACAGCCTTATTGTAAGATGACCTCTATCTCTAAGATTGCTCTAAGACTGCCCCTCAGTGTGGGAGTTACCCCCCCAGCCCCTCCCCCACTCCCCGCCCCAGCCCTCTCCCAGTGCATCCTGCAGAGAGGATGGGGACAAGCCTACATCAGCAAGCCTGCCTCAATGCACCGCCATCGATCCTCCCCCAAACACCATCCTCTGAATAATAATCTCGTTGTCACGGCTCTGATTGGCTGCCCTCCCCCGCATCGACACCGCCCGGCCTCTTGCGGTTCCCATTGATCCGGAGGGGGATTCTGGGTTCCGTGTACACTCTGTGTTAATATGGTCCACTGCGTATTAAACAGCAATTATCCCTGTTTAGAGGTGGAGTTGCTGGAGCTCTGTCTCGTCCAGGCACCGGGGACAGTTAACAGCTCCTTTTATGAGGCCTAATTCTCCTTAAAGGGTTATCAATGTTTCCCAAATGAAATTATGTGAATTTATTAAGCAACCTCCATAGACCTGCAGCTAAGCATGAAGCAGCTCTTGTGCTCATGACAATATCATGACAATGACAGGGAGGAGACAAGCATGCTGACAGTATTTTCAGTGGTTATGATTCATTAGTGAGCATCACCTGTGTACAGCGTTTCTTCACTCGTAAGTCACCTTCTCATGGTATTTAATGGGATTCTCGCGAGGGACATCTTCCTCCTCTTCCTCAGTACACCTCGGCACTGACCTATGACGGCGTGCTGGTGATGGCCGAGGCTTTCCGGAACCTGCGGCGGCAGAAGATCGACATCTCTCGGCGCGGGAACGCCGGAGACTGTCTGGCCAATCCGGCGGCTCCCTGGAACCAGGGCATCGACATGGAGCGTACGCTAAAGCAGGTGGGCAGCAGGGGGTAAGAGGAGGGGAGGGGAGCCTGTCGACATGGAGCAGAGCAGGTTCAGGCACTACCCACTGATTCAAAGAACAAGATTCTTCATTTTGCACATCAGTACATAGGAACTCTTCCTCACACCATCCAGTCCGTAACATCGGACATGTGACAGGAAGACAGATACACAGATACATAGATACACAGATACATAGATACATAGATACACAGATACACAGATACATAGATACATAGATACATAGATACATAGATACATAGATACACAGATACACAGATACATAGATACACAGATACATAGATACATAGATACACAGATACATAGATACATAGATACACAGATACACAGATACATAGATTCTGCTTGCTAAGGCTGCCGGACAGGACAAAAGTAAAAGAAAAAAGAGAGACATACAGGAATGTGCATAAGTTGTATGCAAGTACACATTCACCTTCCGTGTTTCCGCATTTTATGTGCATTTGTTCTGATATAACAGGGAGTTACCTTGCATTTTAACCTTTATATGCTAATTTGTACTTCATTTGCAGTATAAAGGTTAAAATGCATGGTAATTACATTTATGTTGTTACGGCAATCAATCGGCTCACGTATCGCTTTTAAGGTAGATGCATATTTGCGTACCAGTGATGTCATCCTTGGTCATTTAACTAGGAACTGCAGAGGTACATATTTATGGAATAATTATGAAATATAAAGAAACGGCTGAAACAGAAAATATGGCTAAATTATAGATATATAAGATAATTATTTATTAAGTTAAATCGCAGAGAGGAAATATGGCTGGGTGAATTGTAATATAGGAGGAGGTTCTAGCTGTAGAGGTGGGGGAATGGGGTGTGATTCAGGTCAGACAGGTGGCGCTGTGATAGCCCAGTTAGACCAGGCTAGATGGGGGGTGTGTGTTAGGACTGTGATCGGAAGGTTGCCAGTTCAAATCCCAGAGTTGGCACTGGGTCCCTAAGCAAGGTACTTAGCCCCCACCAGCTTTCTTTAAAGTATGTCGCTTTGGATAAAAGTGTCTGTTAAGTGAATAAAAATGTAAATAAGACAGTCCAAAGTGGTTCTGTAAGTGACAGTGTCGCTGAGGGCTCTCTTGTGGTTGCTGTGAAGGTGAGGATCCAGGGCCTGACTGGGAATGTGCAGTTTGACCACTATGGGCGCAGAGTCAACTACACCATGGACGTGTTCGAGCTCCGGAGCAACGGCCCCCGCAGGGTGAGTGGGCGTGGTGTGCGGGGCTTGAGAGACACATTTCAAAGGGAGACCCCAGTATCACATTTACGAATGGCACACCTACCCCCCCCCCCCCCCCCCACTCAAGCTCCGCTTCTGTCCAATAAAATTTTGACTGTGATGGTGTGGCTGAGTGTGCCTGTGATTGGAAGGTTGCTGGTTCTAATCCCATAGACTGGCAGAGTGATGTCATGTTGGGCCTTTCAGCTAGGCCCTGAACCTTGTTAAAAAAGTACTAATATAGTAATATAACTAAAATATAAATGTTTGGACGTTTAGCTAATGAGCACAATTTCAGTCATGATTCGTGTCCTTGGGATTCGATTCCAGCTGCACGCTGGACCTTCAGAGCAGCCCCGGATCTCATCGCGTGTTTAGGTTCATGCTGTGGCCACGCGGCTCATCAGTGCCGCCGCTGAAGGACAGGGCCGCTCGCCCTTGATGTGTGACAGTTTGTCATTCCTGTCAGTCCCCTTCCACGAGAGATGGCAGAGCTGGGGAGCCTTTACTCTCCCCCTGCCCTCCCCCCCAGTCAGCGTGGGCATGCAGCATGCATACACAAACAGCAGAGGCCTATAAGCACAGTCGCATCAGCAGCACCGCAGATGTCACTCTCACATAAAATAGGTCAGCAGGTGGCAGAGTAGTTAAGGACTCATTATGCCACAGCTGCTGCTGCAGCTAAGCTCCGTCGCTGCAGTTATTTTATTCATCTGAGGAATTACAATGAGAGCCGCATTCTGCAGCCAGGGTGTGGGACCCGGACCTTACATATTAATGAGCTCCTTTAAGGACTCGGCAGTTTGACCTTTCAGCACTTTACGGGGGAGGATGGAAATGCTGAGGTCCGTCTGCAGCGGTACAGGGAGCAGTGGCTCTTTTGGCCACGGTTCCTGCTGCAGCATCTGAAAGTGTCTGATTAGTGTCCCCCGGGAAGCAGTCGCTGCGCTCTTATCTGCCGTGGCCAAACGCGAGTGTTAATGCCGCTGTTAAGGGCTGCGCGATTCGGCGGGCGAGAGAGGCAGCGGCTTCAGTGAGTAAGTCATCGGGCACATCTTTGGGGGCACATCTTTAAGGACCCCGCTCAGGGGTGTATATAGGGGCGGGGCCACAGCGGTGCTGACCCCAGCTGAAAGCTCATTGGCTCCTCCCCCGTCAATTACTTATTCCAAATATATCATTGGCTAATAATAAGGTTGGCCCTTCTGTATGAATTATTGCCCCTCTTAGATGCCCCCCCCTTTTAAAAATCCTAAAATTGCCCTATACAAGCCACATGCACCTCACAGTTCCCCTCCTTCACCTATTTCTTTAGTTTTTAGTGCTACGGGGGCTCAGTGGCAAAGGCACCTACAGTGATAGCCGCACCATAGCGCCCCCCACTGACACACGCACCTCTATGCTTCAAAGCACCAGCAGAGTCCCGCCTTTCACTGACTGGCTGCTAACCTGACCCCCCACCTCCCTCCAGATCGGCTACTGGAATGACATCGACAAGCTGGTCCTGATCCAGAGTGAAATTCTGTTCGGCAACGACAGCTCGATACTGGAGAACAGGACGGTTGTGGTGACGACCATAATGGTAAGGCATTGTGGGACCCCAGCCCTACCTGGCCTCCCCCACCAGGCAGCCCTAGTCGCGGTTCACCTTTGACGTCGTCTGGACAGAAGTATGCAGGCAGGCATGTGAGTCAATGGAGAGAAGTGAACGATCGTGTCGTTTAAATTTTAAACAGGGGCCACATGAAGTGTGGATACCGGCAGTATTTGGATGGGCCCCCTGTTGGCCATAAACAGTCACTACACTAAATATTAAATAAGTTCCTTATTTAGGAGATGCTGAAGCAGCGTGTTCTGCTACTAGCTGTTTATGTCGTTTTTGTAAATCTGAAGGGGGGCCCCGAAGTGATTTTTTTGAGCGGGGCCCCACAAGCATGGGACCCGTCCCTGGTTTCCTGCGCTGTACCTGCATGATGACCTCCTAATGTGAGCGTCCTCAGACTCTTCCAGGCTAAACCAGGCAGTGTGGGTGTGTAGCTGCGCGGCTGTGTGGGTCTTATAACCGCTGTCACTGTGGAAACCAGTTCCGGAGCCTTTTCCCCTGACAGTTAACTGATGCTCTTTTTCCAAGATCCACCACTGGCTGTATTTTTAAATCTCAGACATTTCCTCTGCAGGCAGATACCCTACGTGAACTTTTAGATGCTTCCCTGTCTGTGCGCCTTGCGAAGGAGAAGTAGTTTGTGTTCTTTTGTTGTCTTTTATTAATTGGTCCCGTGTTCTGATTGTGCAGCCTGTCGTTCAGCAGTGTTTATAGTTTGTATGTTATTCATTTTTCTGTTTAAGCTGTCGTTGTCCTAGCCTGACCTTTCTGCTACCTTGAAGCAGGGCGACATCATCAAGTCTTTATTAGCCTAACCTGTGGATGAGCTTCCCAGTAGCTTAGCTTCTGACACACATCGTTAAAAAAAAGAGAGTGGGAAATTTATTTCCCGTTGCCACACTCTTAAATTGAGTCATGAATATTGTGCTCCACTGTAAAAAATTGTCCTCGAACAGGCTGAATGATATCAGTTTCACTCACTCTGCCCTAAATAAAAATCGTAACTTTCTCAAAATAAGAAAACGATGTTGTTCTCCCTCTCCTGTTCAAGTCGCCCGAGCGTCTCTGAATCACCGAACATTGGCTTCGGCAAACCCATTTAACTGCACGGACTTTGCCGGAAGCTTCCAGGCCATGCGTGACGAGGGGGCCCGACCAGGAGTCAGTGTTCTGAACCTGTCATCCTGTTTTCTTTGATCGTGCCAAGGGAACCTAGAAGAACCCTGGGGGGAGGGGTGTCAGACTGACCAATAGGCAGCTCCCTGCCAACAGCTTACAAATCTCTGGGTTTGGGCAGCAGGTGCCCAGCAGATTAAGGTCACATGCCCTGTCAGGGTGGCTGTTCCAATCCCTGAGGGTCTTGCTGTTGTACCCTTACTCTTTACTCCTTCAGTGTATCTCCTTGGAGTTACACAATCACAATCTCCCAGGACCTGAACCCACACCCTCCGGGTGAGATGTGCAGTTCCCTGGACCGCTCCGCTGGGCACTGACGCCGCTCGCTCGGGAGCCCCAGGAGTGACGTGATGCATGGCTGCTTCTGACCTGCCACTTAATTAGTGTCATTAGCACGCGTTCCTACTCAGAGGAGCGGTCCGGGGATCACTGGAGTAACGCCCCAGGGCCACTCGGCGCCGGTCAATAATCCCCCCCCCCCCCCCCACGAGACAGTGTCAGTGGACACACACTTCACCGAGACCAAGCACGCCTTTACTCAATTAAATGGTCCAAATGTCAGCGAGCCACCCTAAGTTCATATGCAACTCCCATGGGACAGTCTGCATGCCACACTTCCCAGAATTCCCTGTGGGTTCCCTGTTCACCCAAACGTGCAGCGAATCATCCTGTGTTTCCCGAGGAAGCTTCTCTTTAGGCTGCCTCACCTGGTGGCCTCTAGCCATGCAGGCTTGTGCTGTGTCTCTTACGTGTCCTTTAATGGCGTCGTGCTCCTCTGAGGGACATTCTGGCCACGTTCTCCCCGCCTGGCGCTCCCTGACAAGCCTGCAGCTCCTCTCCTCAGCAGGGCTTGTCATTCCCTCATCACGCCCCCTATTCCCCCATCATGCCTCAGTCATTCACCTGTCATTCCCTCATCACGGCCCCTATTCCCCCATCATGCCTCAGTCATTCACCTGTCATTCCCTCATCACGCCCCCTATTCTCCCATCATGCCTCAGTCATTCACCTTTCATTCCCTCATCACGCCCCCTATTCCCCCATCATGCCTCAGTCATTCACCTGTTATTCCCTCATCACGGCCCCTATTCCCCCATCATGCCTGTCATTCACCTGTCATTCCCTCATCACGCCCCCTATTCCCCCATCATGCCTCAGTCATTCACCTGTCATTCCCTCATCACGGCCCCTATTCCCCCATCATGCCTCAGTCATTCACCTGTCATTCCCTCATCACGCCCCCTATTCCCTCATCATGCCTCAGTCATTCACCCTTCATTCCCTCATCACGCCCCCTATTCCCCCATCATGCCTCAGTCATTCACCTGTCATTCCCTCATCACGCCCCCTATTCCCCCATCATGCCTCAGTCATTCACCTGTCATTCCCTCATCACGCCCCCTATTCCCCCATCATGCCTCAGTCATTCACCTGTCATTCCCTCATCACGCCCCCTATTCCCCCATCATACCCCAGTCATTCACCTCCATTCCCTCATCACGCCCCTATTCCCCCATCATACCCCAGTCATTCACCTGTCATTCCCTCATCATTCCCCACCATTCCCCCATCACGCCCCTTATTCCCCCATCATTCCCCCATCATGTCCCAGTCATTCCCCACCATTCTCCCATCATACCCCTGTCATTTCCCCGTCATTCCCCCATCATATCCCAGTCATTCCCCACTATTCTCCCATCATACCCCTGTATTTTCCCGTCATGCCCCCTCCATGCCCCGGTCATGCCCCTGTTATTTCCCCTTTATGCCCCAGTCAATCCCCCCTCATGCCCCCTCCATGCCCCAGTCATGCCCTCTCCATTCCCTCACCATACCCCCACCATACCTCCATCCATCAGTGTTGGACATCATCACTGAGCGATATAGTGCCATAGCTTTTAGGCCGCTCCTTGCCATACTTTATATTTCTGCGTCATGATTTGTGATGCCATTATAACGGCAAACAGGCAGACATGGAGGGAGCTCTCAGAGGAGTCTCTGGTTGATGAGGACGGCCCCCTCATGTTTCTCTTAACCCCAAACTCGGTTATTTGCATTGTTACATTATGCAAGACTATGGGGACAGATATCTCGGAAATAGTGAAATGGCTGGTGTGTCTTTTTTAAAGTCCAAATGCATTCAGCTTTTAAATCAAACAGGCATTATCTCTGCTGTCCATCTGTGATGCCCTGTGGAATAGTGGGGGGGGGGGGGTTGAGCCTGGGGGGGCTGCAGAGGTGAGGGGCTCACAGCCCGCCCCCATCCCTGCAGGAGGGCCCATACGTGATGCTGAAGAAGAACTGGGAGATGTTTGAGGGCAACGACCAGTACGAGGGCTACTGCGTGGACCTGGCCTCCGAGATCGCCAAACACATTGGCATCAAGTACCAGATCTCCATCGTGCCGGACGGCAAGTACGGCGCCCGAGACCCCGAGACCAAAATCTGGAACGGCATGGTTGGCGAGCTGGTGTACGGGGTAAGGCGGGAACGGGCCGGCGATTCTGCGGGGGGAGAGAGAGGCTGCTGCTGGGGGAAGGGGACGAGGTGGTCTCTCTGTGAATCTGTCTGAACCTGCTGAATAATTAGGGAAGGAAAGGCCGTGTAAGCACTTTGTGAACTTTAAGACATATTCTTCTGTTATCCACCTCCCCCCCCCCCCCAACTCAACCGGGTGTCCAGAAAGCAGAGATTGCTGTGGCCCCCCTGACCATCACCCTGGTGAGGGAGGAGGTCATCGACTTCTCCAAACCCTTCATGAGTCTGGGCATCTCCATCATGATCAAGAAGCCGCAGAAGTCCAAGCCGGGCGTGTTCTCCTTCCTGGATCCACTGGCCTACGAGATCTGGATGTGCATCGTCTTCGCCTACATCGGCGTCAGCGTGGTGCTGTTCCTGGTGAGCCGCTTCAGCCCCTACGAGTGGCACACGGAGGAGCCTGAGGAGGACAGCGACGGTCAGCCCGGCGAACAGCCACCCAACGAGTTCGGCATCTTCAACAGCCTCTGGTTCTCGCTGGGGGCCTTCATGCAGCAGGGCTGCGACATCTCCCCCAGGTGGCGCTCTCCTCTTCTTTTCCCGGCCTCGGGTGTCGTAATCATCAGCCAGTTGCTGACATGCAAAAAGTCCAGTTAACATTTCAGTTAAATCTGCATTTATGCAAAAAATATCTGAGATACACAGTTTTTATGGAAGCACTAAGGCAAACAGGTAAAATATGCCTGTATGTACGTTTACACCTCATTTCTCCATTTAGTATGTGCTCTTGGTATATTTAGTATATTTTTCGCTTATGTTTTTTTGCTATAAGGTGTCTTGAATGTTATGGGAAGGTAAATCCGACTTACGGAAAGTATAATGTACATGAGGATTTATGGAACGAATTGCTTGTGCTTGTCGAGAGCTGCCTGTATTGTAGTAGCATAATATGGTGTTGGTGCCAGATGTGAATGATGACATCACCTAAATGACAGCAATTTCTTTGGATCCGCATCACATTGGACCCGGGCCCATTGAATAGAACCAGGAGAAGGAGGACTTCAGTCCAGGAGTCTAGTGGTTCAGATTCCTGAAACCCAACCAGGCAGCAGGGTGTTAATTCATGCATGAGGGGACAAAGTGGTGGTGGCACTCGACATGCCAGCCCGCAGGAGAGGTCACACCTCAGCTCATCTGCTCGGGCTTGAATTTGCGGGAACGTGTTCCATAAATCCGTGATGCGGTACCTCGAAAAGCCTGCCCTTATTTTTAGTTTTTATAAGAATAAGGTCTTATATTATTAATAAGCTCAGATTGCACTTTGGTGAAAAATTAATGGTGGGGTCTTCAGCCAAGAAGGAAGGGGGGGGTGCAATGAAATGCTGGCTCACTGAGGACACCTGGTGGACACTCGCTGAAAGGCGGTCAGACGGTAACCTGCACACCGTCTCGCTACGTGTGTGAGTGTGTTCCGAGCCCTGGAGGTCACATGCATGACAGGGTCACCCTGACCTTTCTCCATCATCTTCCTGTACTCCATGTAGGTGGGGGGGACCGAGGACAACAGTTTGATTTCTGCTGATTTATTTAGCAGAAACTTTTATCCAAAGTGACATGCAATTCAGAAAGCGAGAGAGTCCCTGGAACGACTGGGATTAAGGGTCTGTCTCAAGGGCCCCATAATTTGGCTGCGTCAGCCAGGATTCGAACCCAGGTCAAATGTTCGGAAGGTGGCTATACTAGCAACTCAGCCAATGCCTGAGACCTTCAGAAGGTTTCTTCAGACAAAGGTTAATTACTGTGTCAGGGGGCCCATGAACACCATATCAGTGTGGATAATAATTAATGATTCATGTGCCTCTTGTGCCATTGATATGTCTCCGTGGTGATGGGTAGGGGAAGGGGGACGCCAGGTGAAGATTCCCCCCGGGGATGGATCTGGGGGAAAGAGTTAGGGCAGTGCATTGTGGGGGATGACTTCTGATCAGCGCAAAAGGGACTCGAAGCTCCCTGGTGGGAAATGGATTACTGCAAAACAGCAGGCTGGCATTAGAATGGTGATGCTGATCCTGTGTGTGTGTGTGTGTGTGTGTGTGTGTGTCTGTGTGTGTGTGTGTGTGTGTGTGTGTGTGTGTGCGCGTGTGTGTGTGTGTGTGTCTGTGTGTGTGTGCATGCATATGTGTGTGTGTCTGTGGCTGGTGGGGGGGGGGGGTTCGGTTTGTAGGCATTCCCAGTCTGTCTGAGAAAATCCCAAGCCGATTGCTCAGCTAAAGCATGTAATCCAACTGTAGAGACCGTGTAACCTGGTTTCGACCATGAACTGAGCTGTTTCAGTTGTCTGAGGTCACAGACACAATGTGTCCACAATGTGATAAAAACTTATTTTGATATTGTGCGGAAGATTTTTTCGGTCCCCACAAGGGGAAATTCATCTATATGAAAATTTGTGACTGCAATCAAAAAACGAAAAATGCCAAAAGTCTTGTATTTTGTTCAGTTACTTATGGTTAAGGTTAGGGCTGGATAGGGGTTAAGGTTGTTATTGTCGGGATTAGGGTTTTACCCATAGAAATGAATGTATAGCTCTCACAAAGATATGAATACAGGTAGGTGTGTGTGTTTGTGTGTGTGTGTCTGTCTGTCTGTCTGCGTATGTGTGGCTTCAGTGGAGATGGCAGAATGACCTTCACATCCTGTTGACAACCTCAATATGACTTCTGTCACAAAAATTACGATACACCTTCCTGTTGATTGCTTAACGCTCATTTAAATGCATTCTAATTGCCTTATTAATTAGTGAGTTAAGAAGCCCATTATCAGCATAATATGCAATCAGGGACAAGCTTTTCTGAGACTGTTTCTTGGGAGATGATGACGCTGCGGTATTTAATGTGTGTGTCTGAACAACAGGGAGGATGGAATCATTCCAAAAAGTGCATGTAGCATGTAGAATAGTGTAGTATGCTGCACTTTCCGAGACACACTGGGATGTGAAGTTTCCCATCAAGAGCCGCATGAGAAAGGTGGGGTCAGAAATGCCCCAGTTTGAGTCACGGCTTGAATGTGGTACATCTGGATCTGCTAATAGGAGCGGCATGGAGATGCAGACGCAGGTTTCCAAGGTGACCTCAGAGGGGCGTGGCGGGGGTCCTGTCTGCTCCGCCATCCCTCCCTCGATCACTCTTTCTTCCATCTCCTACAGATCCCTCGTTCCCCCTCCTCTCCTGGGAAATGAAGCTTCCCTGTGCGGCTCGGGGATTACGGCTTATAGCCAGTATGCATAGTTTTAGGGCAGCCAGGAGAGGAGAGGCTTAACCGGAATCTTCCGGAATCTCGCAGAAAGCGGGGAGCTGCGGGGGCTAAAGGCCGTACGCAGGGTGACCTGCCAGCATGTCCTCATATGTCTGTCCCTTTCGCATCTGTGTCACCAGCATGTCACCACCCAGGAACTAACTTTATATGAGAGAGAGCCCGGGGACTGACTAACGTAGGCAGCCAATCGGAAACTCCCTCAGACTCTCTCGGCTGTTCTCATTGGCTGGTCATCTGCTTAATGAGGAAGTGCCACACTTCGTTGCATATACCAGACTCGGACGTCAGGCTGTCAGTCTGTGTCACACGGTGTACGGAGTCATCGGTCTTCGGCGGGGGGGTGGGGGGGTGTCTGAAAGTTGTCACAGATGATGCATGGATCCTGGCAGGTCTGTCATGTGATGCCTTTCAGCTACGCTTTCTGGGCACGGAGACTTATTGCAGGCGTTAATTTGACTGGGTTTTGATCAATTGCCCAGGACCCAGAGCAGAGAAGACACCCTACTGCCCTGCCTGGTTCAGGAGCAGCCCCAGAATGACATCATCATTTCCTGCCCACACTGTTTGACGGGCAGCCATCACACTGAGCGTGGACATCAGCCACTCGGCTTCCCGCTGTTGAGAAGGTGGACCCCTTAACAGTAGCACTGGTCTTTCTGATCGGTGCTCCTGAGGGAGGACAGAGAAGCTGGGGCCACATAGGGCACTCAGAAAGGGGGTGTGGGGGTGGGTCTGGGGCTTGAGCTGTGCGTGGGGAGAGGGCAATGAGCATAGCCATCTATGGGGGGGGCAAGTATGAATCAAACAGTCCCGTGAGGAATCCGCAAGCCAGGTCGTCACAGTGGGGGGGGGGTGTCCATCCGGGGAGGGGGTCATCGGGAAAACAGAGCAGCTCCAGGCTGCGCATGTCTGGGCTGGGTATGATCAGCTTAGAGGTGCATTAATATTCAGCCTAATGGTGATATTGTGCTTGTTGTTTGTTCGATTTCTGTTGATGGGAGACTTTTCACGCACGTTCATTTGCACTGAGAAATTCTGATTTTGCGATACCGATTCCATATTTCAGGGCATAATTATTGGAATCCTCTGGTTGTTGCTTGTCTCGCTTCCAGTGTGTGGGTGAAAGAAAGGTAGTGTGTTTGCATTGTCAGTAAACCACAGAGCCCATGTTTTCGTAAGAGCCGCTTAGACACTTTCGCATAAGAAACTTACAAAAAAGAGGAGGGCATTGGCCCATCAAGCTCGTTTGGGGAGAATTCAACTAATAGCTAATAGTTGTTAAAATCTTATCTAGCTCTGATTTAAAGGAACCCAGGGTTTTAGCTTCCGCTACACTAGCAGGAAGACTATTCCATACTCTAACTACACGCTGTGTAAAGAAGTGCTTCCTCAAATTCAGTCTAAAATGTTCTCCCGCTAATTTCCACTTATGGCCACGAGTTCTAGTATTTAAACTAATATTGAAATAGCCATTTACAGTAGAGCCAGAGACTGTGTCCCAGGTAAATCAAAATCACCCATAACCACCACATCATTTCTATTAGTCATAATCCTGATATCATTGTATAACATTCTGCTTTCCTCTGCAGCTACATTTGGTGCTCTATAAGAAACCCCGACAATTAGGCCTTTTGAGTTTTTAGTTTTATCCATACAGCTTCTGTACTTTTATTATCATCAGTGAGCTCACTTGCCTGCATGTTTTCTTTTACGTATACTGCAACACCACCTCCCTTCTCACCTATCCGGTCTCTACGGAACAACATATAACCATCCATATTATATTCTTCACCATCATTGTCACTCAACCATGTTTCTATTATTCCTATAATGTCGTAAGAATCTAATGAAATAAAAGTCTCTAAGTCATGAATTTTGTTTCTAATACTCCTAGCATTTAAATACAGACCACAAAGGGTAGGTCTTCTACAGTGCCCACTTTTAATATTAACTGGGGCTTTCATCTGTTCCCCCCTATATTCTTAACTAACCTCCCTGCTCCCCCCAGTCCCTAGTTTAAATGCTCCTCAACTACTCTACACATACACCTCCCCAATACACTGGTTCCCCTCTGGTTCACATGCAACCTTTCCAGCTTGAACAGGTCCCACCTGTTCCAGAAGGTCCTCCAGTGCCCCATAAACCCACCCTTTTAGCTCCGCGTTTAATCTCCTTATCTCAGCTAACTTAGCCTGACTTGCACGTGGCACGGGGAGTATTTCAGAAAATACCACCGTGGATGTTCTGCTTCTAAGCTTATCCGCGACTTCTATAAATTTATCTTGCAGAACAGCCCTCCTACCCTTGCCTATGTCATTGGTGCCAACATGCACCACGACCACTGGATCCACCCCGGCTGGGGCCAAAAGCCTGTCCACTCGATTCGGAAGGTTCCCTACCTGGGCACCAGGCAAGCAAGACACTGTACGGGACCCTCTATCACGGGTGCACACATAACTGTCTACACCTCTGAAAATTGAATCCCTCACTACCACAACCTCCCTCTTCCTGGGGGGAGGGGGCTCCTCAGTGCCCAAGGGCCCACCTGCCTCCCCAGTCTCTTCCAGCTCCTGAAAGTGGTTTGAGAGTCAGTCCAGGTGATGCCGCCTCTGTAAAGTGTGTACGCCCTTTCTTACATCTATGATCTACGTTCACCCAGCTCTCTCGACCTCTCTGTTCTTCATTCTCCCCCCTTCTCGCTTGTGCCGAATACACTATTTCCCTAAAAGGCATATTCACTATCTCTTCTAACTCCATGTTGTATCAGTCAGATGAGAGTCAGTTGCTCCTCAAGGTCATGAACCTTGACCATGAGTCCACCAGCTAAAATCACCCGCAGACGACGCATCCAAAGGGCAAACACAACACTGAGTTGGCCCCATAAATTAACTCACTTAATTAATCTCACTATGACCCCGTCCCTTACACCCAGCCCAGTATATTTATTGAGAGTATTTAACTTTTAGATGATTTAATTAACTTATAGTTAATACAACAAAGTGCCGAGTACAATAAAACAGAGTGAACACGTTAAATCAGATCTTTTTAATCATCCAATAGGGTCAGAGAGATAAAAACATTTAAAATTAAACGTTTAAAATAACCAAATTAACTATTACTTACCAGAGAATAACTTCCTACTGAACCACGTAAAGCTAAAATAAAGCGAAGTTTGGAAGAACCACGAGAAACCCTCTCACAGCAGGACACTGCCGGAACGGGAAAAAAGTTGAAAACCCTGACTGGTGACCGAGCAAAGCTCAGGGTCAACTGTCCTTTTCCGATGCTAGTTAACGTTACCGATAATATCACCCCGCTGCACCTCAACGCTGGTAACACTTGCGCTGTTTAGTAACAAGGACAGATAAGCACTCATCAAACTGAAAAAAAACAGATAAAAAAACACAAATATACTCCGCAACCGCAACAACACGCGCACAACACAAGTGTGCACTGTGTCTACACCATTCTCTCTCAGTGCAGCGATCCCAGCCAATGCTCCAATAGGTGAAGCAGTCCTGCACGGTCCCTCGCACTGACAGTGAGCACTTTTCACACTTAGGTCTCTCTCCGGACGGATCGTTGGTGGGGTCTGGTGGTTCTTCACCCTCATCATCATCTCCTCCTACACGGCCAACCTGGCCGCCTTCCTCACTGTGGAGAGGATGGTGTCGCCCATCGAGAGCGCAGAGGACCTGGCCAAGCAGACGGAGATCGCCTACGGCACCCTGGATTCTGGCTCAACCAAGGAGTTCTTCAGGGTAAGGCTGCAGCGATTCTGACGGGTGCTGATTCTGATACAATTTCAGGTTCTAAGAGGTGCACTGACGCTGTGTGAGTCCTCAGCATTGGTGAATTTGTTATTTCTGGGGCCCCACTTCAGGCCCCCTGCCAGATATTTCAAAAGCTAATAGGTTGTAAATGGTGTCAGATCAGAGCTAGCTAGCTGGTTAGCAGAACATGCTGCTTCAGCGTTTCCTAAATAAGGAATGTTTCATTTTAATATTTAGTGTAATGAAAGTTTGTGGCCAGCAGGGGGCCTTAGGAGCCCCATGCAAATGCATTGCATAAAAATAATGAAACACACATGTATGCTAAGACATACGCAGATACAGTCAAGCACAAACAGGGTAAAGATGCCCGTGTGAGTGACGTGATCCTTGCAGCCAAGCCGCAATGCTGAGGGTGGGGTTAATGTGAGTTTTATGGGCTGGCATCTGCAGCGAGAAGCTGGGCATGACGTGCTGGTGGAGATCCGTCGGGCCGGAAAGCCCATTTATTTTCCCGGCTCTGGAAAGGGGCCTCACTCTAATTAATGATCCCGGCTTCTCGGAACACGGTGTGCGGTCCAGCCCCCCCTCGCCACCCCGGGTCGTACATGTGGGCGTGAGGGCCGCTCTCAAGTGGGCAGAGAGGTCAGCAGCGCGAGGGGGGGGGAGTTTAATAACGAAAGGGGGGGTATTAGCGGCTCATGATTCCATCTGCGGTCTCAGATTGCGGCATGGCTGTGTATGAAAGATGGAGCTTGTTTCGGGGGGGCTGGGAGGTGGCCGGGATAGACGTGACTGACATACGCGGCAACGTCCGTCACGCTCTGCCAAGCATCCTGTCCCTCCTCACCGGGGGCCACCAGCGCCTCTCAGGCTGTCAGCACGGACATTAGCTCCACCCCCATAAAGGAGCCTTCCACCGTTAAATCTGCTCTGGGGGGTTATGGGGCAAAGGAGGGGGGGGTCGCAGGGCAGGGCAGAGGGGATGCAGGAGTAGAGCATAAATGAACGTAAATCCTAAAGAAATGCCCACAGAAACAAATATAGTTAAAAACTGTCCACCCCCCACCCTCCAGCTGAGAGTTACCCCACCCTGGTCTTCCTCACCCTCTGCCCACGCTGCCTCATTGTGCAGACAGGCTCGCCGTTAATTAGGCATGACTGAGATGTTAATGTGACGTTTTAAATCACGCCGTGGAGAAGCTCGATGGGGGAGCCAGAACATTTTTAACTACGTCAAGACAAAAGACAAAAAACAAAAGTACAGCCCCATATCTGATCACCTGTGAAAACTCTTACTAAACCAAACAGCCAGTGTTTGTAAATAGCCTCCTGACCTTTAGCGCATTACTATGAAGGAGTGATTGATCATTAATGGTTAATTATTTTTTACATAATGAGCATCATTTTATGTATTTTGAATGAAAACAAAGCAGTAAGATGCAGCAGGACGCTGTTCGCATCCTGATTAACAACACGATGACACAGTGTGTCCCCCCCACCCCACCCCCGCCCCACCACAGCGCTCCAAAATAGCAGTGTACGAGAAGATGTGGAGCTACATGAAGTCGGCGGAGCCCACGGTGTTCACCAAGACGACGGCGGAGGGCGTGGCTCGGGTGCGCAAGTCGAAGGGGAAGTACGCCTTCCTGCTGGAGTCCACCATGAACGAGTACACAGAGCAGCGCAAGCCCTGCGACACCATGAAGGTCGGGGGCAACCTGGACTCCAAGGGCTACGGCATCGCCACCCCCAAGGGCTCACAGTTAAGGTGGGTGGAATAGTGTAACAATGCCTCACCTGTTGTTATGGTATTCCACCTACCCTGATGTGCCTCTCTCCTGCTGCGGCCCCGCCTCCCCGCGAGCGTGCACGTGCCAGCGCGCACGTGCACGCCAGGCGCTGTGCCGTGGGCCTTGTCTGTCTCTCTCTTCTTTTTTCTTGCAGGAGGTTCAGGCCCCCAGGTAAAACCACGGTCGTTCATCACGCTAAAGGAGGATTTTATTTGCCGTTTCTCTCCCCGCACATACCGTACGCAGGCGTTTGTGCCACCCGCTCACGCCGTGCAGATACGCAGCCCCAGCCTGACGCCAGTCACCCCGCCCCACCCAACCCCCCCCGAGGGTCAGGGTCAGGCCATCAGCGGCCATGACTTTATGTATCTCGGTCAACAGGGGGCACCGTGCGAATGTGTGGTTTGAGTGGTGATAAACACCGCGGCCGGATCAGTCTCCAGGTAGCAGATTCCTGTAAGAACATCCTCCCCATTTAAGTTTTTAGCTCCCCACACACCACCCTTCAGGACCCTCCCCCTCCTCCAATGCCCTGCCCTCCGTGGTGGACCAATGACAAGCTGGGCTCAAGCACACGCAGGGGAAGCCCATTTGTGCATAAGCATGGTCACGCTTAGAGTGACTCACTCACACGCTTCAGTCATGCCCAGCAGCCCGTGACGGTGAGACAGGCAGTCTGTCACCCTCGGGGACTGGACCTTAGGCTGCTCTTAGGCTCGTCGTTACAGCTG
This sequence comes from Paramormyrops kingsleyae, assembly GCF_048594095.1. NCBI lineage: Eukaryota > Metazoa > Chordata > Actinopteri > Osteoglossiformes > Mormyridae > Paramormyrops > Paramormyrops kingsleyae. The sequence goes on from NC_132813.1 coordinate 2,117,600, forward strand.
GCTGCGGGTTCAGGCCGCACCAGACAGGGGGCTGTCAGTGGGTCCATGACGTTAGTGATTATTGTCACCTGTCACTCTGTTGTCACACACAGCCAGTGACACAGGCAGGGATCACATGGCCAAGGGCAGGGCTGCTGTTTACATGGCAGCAAGACACAAACACACCAAAACAATGCTGGTTTTATGCAGTTTTAATTTATTTTAATTAAGCCTGAGAATTATCCCGACTGTACTGTTTTCTCAAAATACATGATTTGATTGTTTTTACTGTTGCAGATTAATTTTTTGACACTGCTTACAATTCGCTCTGGATAAACCTCTCTCACGCAAACGATCTGGCCCAGCGATCATACCCAGGGTGCTGCAGTCAGACATGCACCGATACACGCAAACACATGCATGTGAAAACACAGCAAGACACCAATAGTGACCTGCCTTAGCAGGCGTGCGCTGGCCCTCCCGAGGGCAGATTCTGGCCGGCAGGGGCAGGTGAAACACTCAGCAAAGGCTCACAGGCACAAAATCCCAGGGTGGTAATCCGCTATAGCGACTGGGGGGAATCATGGCCGTCAGTCACCGCTGGCAACCTGCGGACAGGAGAGGTTTATCCCGAGTGCGGTGACACTAACAAAGCTGTCCACTCCTGTCCTTTCTTTATCCTCGATGACTTGTTCATCTTCTGACAAAATATGTTTTATCGTTTCAAGAAATGCTGTTAACCTGGCAGTTTTAAAACTGAATGAGCAAGGCCTGTTGGACAAATTGAAAAACAAATGGTGGTACGACAAGGGCGAATGTGGCAGCGGAGGAAGTGACTCCAAGGTTAGCCTCTATGTCACCACATGCGGGTAAACAGTATGACGACGGGCAACCAGCGCATCTGCCCTGACCACACCCATGTCCTGACATGGCCACGCCCATATTGATATGGCTACGCCCACACCAATGTGGTCACACCCCTCAGAACTCCCACGTAACCATGGAAACATCAAGGGGAGAGCAGTTACTGTCAAAGCAAAAATATTCGCCCCTTGCCTGTCTCGCTCTGCCCGGCCTCAACCCTTAAGCACGTCTGCGATAAGACAGGGCTTTAAGCAGCCGCTGCCACACCTGTGCCATCGTTATTTCTGTGTATTTCACTTTAATGGCACTGAATGACAGCTGATTTCCCGTGAGGAGGTCACAGCCGCGTCGTGTCCTCAGAAAGGGACACGGACCCCAGCGGGGAAGCTCAGGATGTGACGTCTGACATATCCATCCACACGGAGTGCTGCGGGAGAGCGGCCGTGGCCAATAGCTTTGGGTTCACAGTAACTGCCCCCGTTTGTCACGCCCGAGGTCACCGCAGTATGCGCCTGTTGCTTAAAGTGACGGAGCAGGCCCCATGCGAGCGTCCGCGGCTCGGCCTCGAGCCACCGCGTCACCCGCTGGCGCCCGAATCCGCTCACTTTGCACTGCAGTTCTGTGTAGTTTTAACTCAATAACATAAGATAACATGTCATATGATGTTATTTATGTTATTTTCCACGTGAAGAACCCCCGTAAACCTTGCCGTTTTGAAACTCAGTGAATCAGGCGTCTTAGACAAGCTGAAAAACAAATGGTGGTACGATAAAGGAGAATGTGGACCAAAGGACTCTGGAAGTAAGGTCAGTTGCCACAGTCTGGGGACCCACTGCTACAAACGCACAGACTCCCACAAGAAGACTTAGTAGTGTTATACCACTAGAGGGAGCCAGAGAGCTTCACAGCACACGCCAGGGCTAGAGAGGCGTCAGAGCAGGAAACTTCCAGTTGCATGCGTGTTTTAACAGACGTGTATGTTTATGAGGGGCCAGTGTGCCCGTAAACACGCGTGACTTACAGTCTAAGTCCTGCCACGAGGCCCCACGCAGACACACACTAGCATCCCTGATGGTTAAGGCTGACTCTGCTAGACAATACACCAGACCATCACCCGCTTAACTAACAGTCACTATGCTGTGCAAATTAACAAGATTAATGAACAAACCGTTCGCAAAGGCTGCAGTAATGTGAGTGCAAAGTTATCTTGCTCTACCCAGACATCACTAGCAGCGAGAGAGCAGGAGGATCACATGCAGATGTAGCGGCTCCTACATAGCTCACCAAAGGCCTGTGCTGTATCACCAGGATTCCATTTATGCTCAAACTGTTCTCACTGAAACTGTTGTCAAAGTGCTGTAGCCATTTTGTGTGTTGTCATAGTAATAAAACTGTGAGAGGAGGCTGTAAGTAGGGGCAGATTGTGCAGTAGTGCGTAGTTAACGTCTGAATGACTCACAGTGTTGTTGTGCTGTGTTCATGTCTGTCTCGCGCCCTCCACTGTCGACCCTCCTGATTGGCTCTCTCCCTGTCTCTCGCCAGGACAAGAGCTCCCAGGCACTCAGCCTGAGCAACGTGGCCGGGGTGTTTTACATCCTGGTGGGGGGGCTTGGCCTGGCCATGCTCGTGGCCCTCATTGAGTTCTGTTACAAGTCCAGAGCTGAAGCCAAGAAAATGAAGGTGGAATCGACCGAACAGAATCTTAGCCCAGCTCGCAATCTCTCCCAGAGCACCCAGAACTTAGCCACTTATAGAGAAGGTTACAACGTATACGGCACCGAGAGTATTAAGATATAGGGGTAGGATTTAGGGTCTCCTATAGTAAGTGGGGTGGTGCATTATTCATAGAGCTACGTCTTGTGTTGCGAGTCGTACAGCTTCTTCTCTTTAAGTTCCATGTTCGGTGTTTTCCGTTTTCTGATTCGTTTTCAGGTTGTGTTTTATTTTCAGTTTCTCTTTCTGTTCCCTTCGTTCTTTTCCGTTCTGAGCTGCCCTTCCCCTGAGCTGTCGGGGGGGCAGACTTGCTGGCGCGGCTTTGGTTCTGTCCTTTGGCTGCTCGTGGTTGTGTCCGCTGTGGACTTTGGCTCACAGGCACCTGCATTGGGTACGAGCTGGCACGCACCGGCCCCAAATATACGACATCCGTCCCAATGGGCTGCGATGCAAGACCAAAATAAAACTAATAATAATAATGACAGCGAAGTCAAACAGAAACTTTTTTTGGGTCGGACTTGAGTTTAGCTGAGAGACGCATAACCAGAAGCTGGTACAGTGTCACACACAGACGCTTAACATCAGAGTGCTGCTGACTGGTTTCATGGGGCTGATTTACTGACCGTATGCACGGCCTACACACGGTGTTATTAAACGTGAATAAGGCACTGTGGCTGGGTCACAGCTGCTTGTAGTAAGGGTAACAGATGGCCCGACTAATTACGTGCATAAGTGTCCCTTTTGTGGTAACCAAACATGAATTAACTTTGTGTTTGTGTTTAAGAACAGCTGAGACATTCTCTAAAGCTCAGAACAGTCTGAAGCTTGCTGTGATTTACCCATAGTGCTTTACTGACACTCAATGACATCTGTTTATTCTTTATCTGTAGTGACGTATGGGAGTCCTCCCCAAGTCACTCAGCAAGACATTCCTGTAAAGGGTTACTGTGCCCTGCAAAAATCCCTGCAGATGTAAACCTAAGAGCACCTATAAAACTCTAATGAGGTGACAGCTTCCCCCATTATGACAAACCAGCAGCATTACGGCTAAAAAGCGTGTATTTCCAGTATCATCAGAAAATGCAGATGTCTAAAATCTGTATTCCTCACATTTTGCTGTTTGTTGTCATCCTCATTTGTTAATTGTTAGTTATGCGTGTGTGTGTGTGTGCATGCGAGTGTGTGCGGTTTGCGTGCATTCGTGAGAATGCATTTTTGCTCATGCGTGTTCTGTGCACTTCTGTGTTTCAGTGTATTTTCAAAGAAAAAGGTAGAAATACAAGGAAACTTAGACTTTCTTTCTCCTGTTTTCCCTCTGTCACTGGCCCCCACCTTCCCCCACCCTGACCACACCTTCCCCGCCCTGGCCACACCTTCCCCCTGCCCTGGCCACACCTTCCCCCGCCCTGGCCACACCTTCCCCCTGCCCTGGCCACACCTCCAGCTCACGTTCACAGAAGCCATGCGGAACAAGGCACGCTTGTCGATCACGGGCAGCGTGGGAGAGAACGGCCGCGTCCTGACCCCCGACTGCCCCAAGGCCGTACACGCTGCTCACCCCCTGCGTCAGGGCCCTGGTCTGGCCATGGTGTCCGCTGAGCTGCCGTGAATACCAAAAAACACCCCAGTGCCTTATCACAAATACAACCGTCAGTCCAACGAACCAATGGCGAGCGAGGGAACAGATACTGAGCAAAATCCCACCAATAAAACGTCTGTTAATGAAATCTGGAGAGAATGAGGGGTGGAGGGGGACAACACCAGCCGAGTATGAACGGCAGGCGAGTCAATGCAGCACAGACCACCGAGAACAAACAAGAACTGACAAAAGCTGACTTTCACCGCATCACGTCCTAGATGCGCCGTCGCCCCCTGCAGACGACTTTATTTGGCCAAAGTCATTGCATGAGCTGAGCTCTGGGCTCCAGGCAGGGAGCCCAAACCCAGGACAGCGCCGCCTGCTGGAGGACGGGCAGGGACACGCCTACAAGACCACGAAACTGTACTTGAAACATAAACTGTGCTAATTAGCGTTTGCCATTAACTGTTACGTGAGTGTGCTTGTCAAACACCTGGCTGTGATCCCCGCAGCCAGAACATATTAGCTTTCGACTATCCATCGTTGACATGGGTAACACCGGCCAGTCTCTCGGGGGTTTATTAATCGCATTCATAAAATTATTACTGACAGACGTAAATCGTCACTGTACTGAGCCAGAAAGAAATATTACAAAACATAAGTTATATGGAGAAAGGTACTAATGAGATTATACAAAGTATGATGTCGTCAGTAACCGAACCGGACGATTTTTAAACCAATGTAAATACATAGATATAAGGACGTTTCTCTTTTACGACCATGTAGGAAGTTATTCATCGCAATAATGAAAATACAATGTATAGACGCCACTTGTAATTAGGACATTTTTGAAATGGTAGAGTATATACATATTTCTGTACATATATATAAATGGACGGAGAATAGGTGTGTCGCGGCATCGGCTCACCGTGCGTCCGTCCGAGTCCATGCTTAATGTGGACCAGAACCACACGCTTCTGTCTGACGGGACCCAGCCCTCCCGGTTCTGCCATCAAATGCTTTTTTAACGTACCATTTGAGGCGAGCAGATACATCCGTATGATTAGTGCACATATCTTAATGTCCGTGGTCTATAACTATCCTCTTTCTTTTTTTTGGGGGGGGGGGGGGGGACTACTAATGTTTCAGCTGTTAGGGGTGTAAAAAGTAAATAAAAATGTTTTAAAAATCAGAAAGAAAAATATAGAAAGTTTTATTTTTTCATTAAAGCAACCGTATTAGAGTTTCAAATTGAAATAATTTTTAATAAAAAAAAAACATGAAATGCGGACAATGTCGCAGTAATCAGTGCCACGGTCAGAAAGAAGTGTCCGGCTTTGGCCATTATATTTTAACACTGTGTTCTTCCTGTATGCCTTTTGATTTGTTTTCCTAACACTTGCACTTAGAAACACAGTACTCTGAAATCCACTTATCCACTAGCGGTTACATTTCCTTTGGCGAGAATGCGGTATCTGTTATTATTTCGGACATTTCCAGCGGTCCAGAGTCATCAAAAGACAATCTCCTGGCCCTGAGGGCGAAATTCACATTTTACGATCTGTTTTCCCTTTCCTGCAAGGACGTGAGAGGTGCTTATATTACTGCGAAACAATCTGTGACATGGTGTTCCTCTCAGGCCATAATAGTGTTTATTAAGTTATACAAAGGGCGCAGTCAGGGAGACAGCACGTGTTTTCGGTTCCGACACCTCTATCTGTAAACTAACCTCACTGGCTTTTCATTTTGGCTTTAATTGGACTTTCTTGTTTCAGCCACTTTTTTCTAGTAAAAATATATATTGCAACATAGGCGTCTTTTGTGCATTTTTGACTGGGAATGGACCATATAATGGGGTGTGTGTGTGTATGTGTGAGAGAGCATGTGTATGTATTATATTGTAAGGACGAGATGTCCCCGCAATGTCATAAAAACGTGCATTTTTAACATTGTGGGGGCCACCTATTCGGTCCCCACAAGGGAAAACTCAAAGTTATAAAAATCTGTCACTGCAATTAAAAAACTAAAAATGACAAAACTCTCATTCCGTAGAACCTTGGAACTCAAACACCTCTTAACTCATTTGACATCAAGCGGGTCTGTTGATTTTTTTCCATTTGCACCTCGACCGAAACCTTGGAACTTGGACGTTCAACTCTACCAATTGGGACCTCAAAGGAGTCGGTCGAGGAAAATCTAACCGCAGCTCGACCGGAAACTCGGAACACGACAAAACAAAACAGACCTGCTAAAACCTGTACAGATCGAGAGGCGTCTCTGATGAGCTGACACAAAGGCAATCGGACCTACTGGGCTGCCGGGGTCATGCATATAGTACATTGTGTGGACCAAATGTCCCCACTGAATTTCACAGACATCAGCTGAAAGTCTCACAGCCCCATGAGGACACACCTTACAGAAAATGAGCTACTTAAGGGCCATTTACCTGTGACCCCCACCTGTGGCTGCTCCGACACCACCTGTCTGTCCTGGATGGGGCAATGCTTCTCTTTATAGCACAGAGAGAAATGTAATAATAACAATATTAACTTAACTGGCTGCAAGATGGTCTTACTGTAAAAACAAGCCCAATGCAAGAACGCACTTCACAGAGACAGACTCTCATTTTACATTCAGCAGTAGTAAACATATAGTAGATGTGGCATATGTTTCTCTCGCAATAAAGGAATTATCCATTAAAATATGCCATCTGTGAGTAGAACTCACAGACGAGCCCTTAGGAAAATTCAGGATCAAAAGAAACAGCCAGACATCTCGGTGTATTTATATCACACTGATGACATATCTAGGTACAGCGGGCGGACAGGAATATGGAGACACCTAGCAGGGCATTAATATCAAGTATCTGATAAGGGGTAAGGCCAGGACTGGCTTTCTGAACATCTTCAGTCCATCTTGGAATGCTGTCATGCAAGACCTGAGCTAGGTACAGTGGGATATTGGGCCACTATATAAGAAGATAGGCCTTCTGGTCTTTGAGGGATGAAGGAGCTGGAAATGTACACTTCACACTGCGGTCAAGAACTTCTCATAAATGTTGAGTGATGTTTGTCTGTGGTGATTGGGGAGGTCATTCTACTTCATCCCGGTGCTCATGAAACCAATCTGATCTGTTCATCATGGTTTATGGGTACATGATCATCTTGGAATATGGGAACATCGAGTGGGGATGCTGATTGGGTTCCTTCATCATATTTCAGGCTGTACTGTACTTCTGTGTTCTTCACCAGCTATCCTGTTCATCTCTCCTTGTTGATGAGCTTCAGCTTGTGACCACCGTTCCTTTTTGCCGATTCACTTTGCCACACGCTGTTACGGTTTTTGAGACTGTTCACCTTGACACGTGAAATAATTCTGCATATTTTGTGACCTGTGCCTGAAACTCAGCCACTGGCTACTTGGCCGCTTTGTGTCTCTTCATCGTCCCGCAGGGCTGCTGGTCTGATCCCTTCCATAACTGACACGCATGCTGCTAACTGGCATTCAGACTCACCTCTGTAGCTGAGTTTATAATTGCAGTTGAGTCCTTCTCCCTGTGTAATTTAGTCCCTGGCTTGCATACCAGAAGGTATAGTCTTCTAAAGTATTACTGACTTTCTATACTGATGTAGTGGGTTATATCAATGCAAACCGTCACCCTGTGAAACACCTTTCAAAATTTAAACTCATTAATTAAACATGTCAATTTAGTGTCACGCATTTCAAGCCAGGCTCTAACACCATTGATGGATCTAAACTGAAACCAGATCAAGTGAACAGGTTTCTCTCCCCACCCCCCCACTGTAAAATCGTGTGTCTAACAGAGGGCACAGCAACACTGGCAATTAACAGGCTTTGTCAGTGTTTTTAATTAAGCGTCAGCTGTAGTGAACGAGTCACCATTGTCGTCCATATTCATTGAAGAGGAGGCTTTGGCCAAATGATCATCTATCACTGGAGACGAGAGAAGGCAACTAATGATCCTAGGATGGCGGGTGTGTTTTTAAAAGAAAGTCAATATAACAGGTGATCTATCATAAGCGAAATAATACATTGGCATTAGCTTTGTAACTACACGGATTCCCATTGTGTTTTGGGTCAGAGCGTCGGGCTGGAAGCATGTGGTTACAGTATTTCTCGTTACATTGTAGCGGTTAGCACTGGCGTACAGGCGATTTGTTCATTGTGCTGTTATGTGTGACCCCCCCCCCCCCTTAGGAAACAGGAGAGCTCAAGCGTCGCTCAAACGAAAGGAAAGAATGCGGCTGCCCCACCAAAACGGTTTATTTTATTTATTACTACTTCTAGAGAAGAATATAGTCTGAATAATGATGCAACCAGAAAAACATATTAAAACCTAAAATGATTATGCAGTGACAAATCCTAGTGAGGAATTACTGAAGGGGCTTGCTTTATTCATAAAGCCTTAATTTGAGCAGGTACATCGATCCCATGGGGATTTCCGATTAAGGCGACCCTACCCTTAACCCCCGCTCTAACCTTATTAGCAACCCTAACCCTAACCCTAACCCCCGCTTTAACACCGATTGCAAGCTACACCACCATAAAAAGGTCACCAGTTTGTACCTTTGCTTGTCACTGGGGCTGTACCCTCACATGTCAGAGTCCATCTCTGTACCTAAAAAAGATACAATTACCTACAACCAGGGTACAATTGGCAGACCCTTGGGGCTACAGACCCTTGGGGCTACAGCCCCAGTGACAAGCAAAGGTACAAACTGGTGCCCTAGGGGGCAGGGACATTCTCTGGGGGTCCTAAGTGGACCATTTGGAGCCAAAAGAAAAATGAGAGGGAACTAAAAAATGATGGAACATCAATAATATGCTAATAAAAGCAGGAGGTGCCAGCAGTGGAGGTGGGAGGGGGGAGGTGGGAGGGGGGAGTGGGGAGGGGGGTATAGCGCTGGCAGATCAATCAGCAAAATTTAAGATATAGGCCTATTACATTATTTTAGATTATAATATTTTAACTGATATTGTTTAAATGGTTTGGAGTGGAAATTTGATTTATGTGTTTTGCCACATTACCCCCCCCCCCCCACCACTGTTGCAACCCTAACCCTAACCCTAACCCTAACCCTAACTCTAACCCTAACTCTAACCCTAACCCTAACCCTAACCCTAACTCTAACCCTAACCCTAACTCTAACCCTAACCCTAACTCTAACCCTAACTCTAACCCTAACTCTAAAAATATGCAGCAGATCACTTGTATGCCTAGCAAAACACTTGCAGTTTAAGCTTGTAGGCCTATGTGATGTATGTGACGCAGGGGATTATGGGGCACCAAATGTCAAGCGCGCCTTTTCGTGCACAAAATCAATTCTGTGCCACAAAAAGGCATTACTTAATGATGAAATCAAGTAATACTTTGCTGCATTTTGTCAACAGAAACACAAAGTTACATTTTGTCCAGGAACGCATAAAGATTTCGCTTTGTTTCGTTCACAGAAAACAAAAGGAATGCTTTGTTTGCACATAAATGAGCACTTTGCATTTCGTGGACAGAAGGCTGTACATATCTGCTTTCATGAATAAAAAACCATTTGGTCCACAAATTTTGTCAATTAAATAAATTTTGCGAAGCTACAAAATGCATTTTGTGAATGAAAGTCATGTTGCAGACGAAATGCATTATGTGAACTAAATAAATTCATATACATTCAATGAGTTCATTTATGAATATTATGAGGTGCCGTCAAGCAGGAGCGTCGGAAAGAGGGAGGACGGGGGGGCATGCGCCACCCCCAATACTGTCAGATTCCTCGCTCCCCTCACTTTCTTCCCCAAAAATGAACATAGATAGATATCTATTTAGGGCTGCACGATGCTGGAAACAAATTAAACTGCTATTTTTTTTTTGGGGCGGGGGGGGGGGGGAATTAACCGTTCATAACTGCGCCTTTTCCTATTTAAGGCGTTACTGTCATGGTATAGATGCCACAGATAAGAGCGTGTTCCTTATCTTTCATTGCGAATCCATGCGTTACTGAGGTCAATTCGCTGCACATTCAGAGTGCGAAGAAGAAACATATACCAACATATACCAAACAAAGACTGTAGCCCTCTAACAGACAACTTAATATGGATGTTGTCGCGGTTCGGGAACGATGGAGGCGAAGGCGGGCGTCGGGGAAAACAAAAGGGGGTTTATTCTAACAAACACAATACAAAAGGTAAAAAGAAACTGTGAGGGGTCAAAACAAGGCAGGCAAAGCTGGAGAGAAACACGGGGCAGAGGGTAACCGGGGAGGGAGGGGGGGGTAGCACAGGCAGGCAGCAGGATCAAACACTTAACAATAACAATGATCAGACTGGGGAGCTTAGGATGAGGAGGCACTATATACGCCACAGATGAGGAGCAGACGAGAGGCACCTGGGATCATCCACACGAGGGTTGAAACAATTGACACCTGGGGATCATCCACACGAGGGGGTGAAACGAGAGGCACCTGGGGATCATCCACACGAGGGCTGAAACACGAGACACCTGGGGATCATCCACACGAGGGCTGAAACGAGAGACACCTGGGATCATCCACACGAGGGCTGAAACGAGAGACACCTGGGGATCATCCACACGAGGGCTGAAACACGAGACACCTGGGGATCATCCACACGAGGGCTGAAACGAGAGGCACCTGGGATCATCCACACGAGGGCTGAAACGAGAGGCACCTGGGATCATCCACACGAGGGCTGAAACACGAGACACCTGGGGATCATCCACACGAGGGCTGAAACGAGAGGCTGGGTTAAACGAGGAACAGGTGCGGATCGTTAGCACCACACCACGGGGAACATGGGGGAAAGAGGCATTCGGGACGTGACTGATGTTTTTAGTTATATTTCGTGGTGAAACAACATGCACCCTAAACAGTGTTAGTCTTATTTTAAATTATGAAATCATTATTTTTAAATTCTTTTAAAATCTTTCTTACATCGCATCTTTTCAAATTCGGTCCCTCCCAATGTCAGACTACTTCCGACGCCAATGCCGTCGGGTCTACATTGACTCCCGGTGAGCACATGGACAACATTTCTCCAGAATCTGTAATTGTATAATTTATATAATTGATTTATATAATCTAGGCCTAAATCACAACATGACAGTTTTAGCGATGAAGGTTGTTACTCAAAATGTCACTGTGTTTGTGCGGATGTCCGATGTAATGTTCATTTCAAATTATGATTAGCAGGAAATGTTCGTACATCACCGCTATACACAGAAAGCAGTCAAATACATCAGTCAATAACATTTTATTCTCTACCATAAAATACACAGCAATCAGAGTCCACGTTAAACTCTTTACTTAGGAAATGTAATTAAGGCAGTGGTAACGCCTATCAACTGACATTTAAGAAAATTACTTTACAACTTTCACAAACTGTAAAGAAATACCCGGCAATTCTTCTTTAAAACACGCACACAGTACACAGCCTTAAATGACAGTATTTCCACACCAGCTTTGACTCTCCGCGTACAAGCGGCACTTAGACTAAGACACACAGCACCAGTCATTCATTTGGGTCACGGAGGATAACAACACACTGACACCTAAACTTTAACTCGTACTCGGGTGACGGCTGCAACATTTTTAATGTATGACATATGTAGGTGCGTATATATTATACATACTACATACATAATACATGTATACAATGCACACTTCATTTCTTTACTTCTGCTTTTTAACTTCTAGACGGGAAAAAGGTTTCACTACTGCAGGATTCTCACACATCAACAGTCAGCACATCAGAGGAATGTGTAACTCTAAGGATGACCGAGTGATGCCTCCCTTACACCCCCACAACAAACCCTTTGGAACGGAAAAGTAACCAGTAACCTGAAATTAACATTCTTTTCCTTTCCAGGGCAGAAAATAGGAGTAGAGAACTGTCTAGGACCAAGCTTGTCACTCCTGTTCTAGGCTTAAACACCAAAATAACGAAGCACATCCATCTGTACCTGCTCTGTCCCACCCTCCTGCTCCACCAAGCCTCACTGCCACTGGACGCCCCACCCCCCAGAGAGGCAGGCTTGGCACTCTGTGCCCCTCTCCAGACTGTTCCAACAGCACCCCCTAGTGGCCCTGATGAAGGGCCAACTGCTGACCATCTTTCTGCAGCTGCAGCCTGTCCTTCTCCACCTGGAAGCGCTCCTTCTCCATCTGCAAGCGGCCTGACTCGAACTTGAAGAACTGGAGCCGCTCCTTCTCCAGCTGCAGACGCTCCTTCTCTAGCTTCAGCTTTTCCGCCTCCAGGTCCACGGGCTGCCAGGGCTTGCGCTCTTTCTCGCAATCCATGGGCGTGGCCTGTGGTGGTGGAGGCGGGGCCGGTGTCCGTTCTGCCTGAAACATGAGCAGCCGAAGTCGCTCGCGCTCCACCTGAAGCCTCTCCTTCTCCAGCTGCAGCCTCTCCCGCTCCACCTCCACCTGACGTAGCTTGTCCTTCTCCACCAGGAGGCGCTCCCGCTCCACCTGCAGGCGCTCCGTTTCCACCTGCAGCCGATGCTTCTCCAGATCCAGCCGCTGCCTCTCCAGGGCGATCAGCACGCCTGTGCTGTCGGCACCGGCCACGCCCGACACACCCACTCCGGTCACGCCCGCTCCCAGACCCGTTCCCGAGCTCGCCCCCAGGTCCCTGGCAGCGGATGGCTTGGTGGCACTCAGCATGCCAAACTCATCAATGTGGGCGAACACCTCTGGGATGCGGCTCTCGCGTTCCACATCGGGCAGGACAGAGGGGAAGCAGTCGTCGTCCTCATCCTCGGCTTCGCCCTCCGCATCCCCAGCCTCGCCATCCAGCTGCAAGACACCAGAGACGTCCTGTCAACCCTCACCTCCACCTTGACCGGGCGACACTCACACCAGACACCCTCAAGCTAAGTAACGTACCCTGTAGGCGCTGCCCTCCTCATCCTCCAGCTTGATGCTGGACGAGGGGTGACTGCTGGGTTCTCCCAGGTCCGGCAGGTCGTGCCAGTCGCAGGTGGAATCCTTGGGGAAGCCGCTCAGGTCCACAGACTGGTCCCCACTCAGCGAGTTGTCGTTGTCCGGTGACGAGTGGTCATACTCATTCTTCAGGCCTGATAGCTCTGCCCTGATCTGCTTCCTCTTCATCATCGCGCGCCAGTCCAGGTAACGGCGCTTGACCTCAGCCGCCGTGCGCAGCTCGCCCTCGCCCAGCGAGTTGACACAGTCGGCCACCTCGTCCCAGGCGCGCCTCTTAAGCTCATTGATGGCAGTATTCTGCTGCCGGGAGAACAGCACGTCGCGCCGCTTGTGGATCTCCCGGATCAGCGTCTGCGTCTCCTTCACGCTGTAGTTACTCTTCCGCTTCCTCTTCAGGTGCTTCATCTGGAGGAAGTCCAGCGTGGTAGCTGGGCGCTGGGAGGACGTGGCGGGGGCGTATCACCGGCTCTGCCAGAGGGTGGGGGCTCCGTAATGCTGGCTTGGGTCTCCTTCCCTGGTGCGGAGCCTCTCTCAGGGTGTCTGCAAACAGGAGAAGAGTCATCAACACAGGCAAATTCCCTCCATAGAAAGCTGAACTCACTTAATCATTAACTGCCACACCACCTGCTGTTTCAGATAGACTTGCTTCGTTTAATTATATGGCAGTGCCGTTTTTCCTTCCTGCAGGAGCCTTCACTTTGTCTGTAAAAAAATACAGGAAAAATCACTGGCAGAATGTGGCTGACCTCAGGTTTGCAGATTTCTATGCTGGTCTTGGGGAAAATCCGTATGCAATAACCGTCCCCCCCTTCTAGATAGGTACTGGATTTCTGCCTTACTCCCCCATACTCCTCAGTTATTCACTCGCAAATTCCATTAAGATGCTCCACATTTCACCTCTGTTTCAATGATTAGTGGTGGTCTCAGTTTCATAAATAGCGCCGCCCTTGCGTTAAGTTAGCTTCAATTTTAACACGCTGATTATGTGACCTTAATGACGCATAATTTTCTTTTATTAAGGACTGCAGTAACTTAAACATCCTATCCCAAGCATCAGGCAAGACCTCAAATTCCCTGTCATTAATGTTGTTAATAAACAAAAGGGCAAATAAATAAATGTATGATTATTATTATATATATGCAGTATATATACAACATATCTTACTGAAACGCATCCCCTAATGTATGCGGTGTTACTGAAGACAGCACTAAAAATACATCATCAAAATTTAAATCCTGTAATCACAAGCGAGTGAGACGGACCTGTCTGCATTACTCAGATAGTCTCTGTGCAGGCAGATTTACTAATGAGCTGCCCAAAAACGCCTCTGAGAACAGCTGCTACCCAGCCTGGGAGATTAACTCAGGCTGCCTACCTTTATTGCCTGAAAGGTAGGCAGACAGCCAGGTAGGTGGGTACAAGAATAAAGAGACGTCCTAGTGTAACTGAGACGTGACTTAGTGCTACATTGTCCCAAAACTAAAATAAATACAACTAAAAAGAGCCAGATAGTATTTACCGCGCTACTGCCAAAATAATTTTAAAATATCAACAAATGAAAAATGGTTGTAATCTAATATATAATGTATGCAACATGGATATATAATAAGTAAGTGAAATATTAATTACTAAACATCGTGACATTGATCCTGAGGTCCGCGCGTAAATTGTAAAAGAATAATACGTCAGATGTCTCTGTTTTCCACTTTTTTGGAGAATGACGGTGTCGCATGCGTGCCCACATAATTTCGGAGCATTTTGGACACTGAACGCTACCCTTTTTACTGTAAACGGGGTGGCGGCGCCCGTGAAAGTTAAATAAACAGCGGTCTGGTCAACTAGTATTAGAGTACTCCCGATCGAAATCAAAATTAACTTACCGGAATATTAACCAGAATAAATATCATCGGGTTCATCATCAAAGGTAAAAAAAAAAAAAAAAAAGAAAAACATATCGGAAAAACCTGAAATACGGGCAAGAATATCTCTATTCCGATTGGATGAAAACCAGTCAATCAAACTTTCGTCGTCGCTTACGCTATGAAATGTCTCCCTTTGATTGGTTGCCTATATGTCAATCATGCACTTATGTCCGCCACAGGTGTGAGAATCTGTTCTTTGATTGGTCCAAAGGTCTATCACTTATTTTCCTGGTTTGTCATTCGGCAAAGCGGTACTTGTCTTGCCCCCGCTCTCGTGGAGTTCTTCCGGCGCTCTGATTGCCCGTGAGGTGAGTGCGGAGCCCATGTCCTGCACTTCGGCTGAATTCTTCTTGATAGTTCGGTTATTAAACATGATTCTTACGTGTGAAATGTTCAGTTATGTTGAAAGTGGTACTGATGAGTTAGGCCCTAACTCTTTTTTTTTTTTTTGACTGGGTGAATTCATAATTTGTCAAACATGTCCCGACTTGGGTTATTTAACCGTACACGCGTTTGAAACACTCGGTGTTAAGTCTGGGGAGCGACCTGTAAGTGGCAGTACATGATCAAATAACATAAATCAACAACTGCATGGTGCGGGACACAAACCATTTCGCTGGGTATATTTCAAATTATTTTACCTTCCGAAGGTCTAAGGATTTATTAAAATAACGTCGTATTACTATAGCTGTACATTTCACGAGAAGACCGTGCTTTTTATACCTGCAATTCTCCCATATATAGCAGTTGTCAGGTTTTTGCGTTAGGCTTCGCAAATCATTTCAGATGATTGATTTCAGATGATATTCTGTCATTCCAGATGCTGTGACGTAGAGGGTGAGCGCGTTGAAATTATTCGTGTGACCACGGCGTGGCACTGTTGTGTTGTTCTTTATTCTTCTGAATATGCAGCCAAGTGATCAGAAAGCATGATTCTAACTGATAACATTAACGGGAATAAATCCATGCTTCCATCCCTCTTTCATGTCACTGTCGATTTCCCAGTGCACTGTCAATCTCATCAGGTTAACAAGCCCAATTTTGCATTTGTTATAAAGGTCTCTTTGCCTTAACCTGATATATGTATTAATATTTTTTGGTGTCGTGACTTTGGCTTTTGAGAGAAATAAAGAGTGTCCTTTTGCTTGGCATTTCCCCCAGAGGCAGAGACACATCAGCCTCCTGCTGGTCTGCTGATGCATTTGTCTCCCCGCAAACGGAAGGTCGCCGGGCAGGAGGGTACGGTGTGGACGCCATGAACGTGTTGTGCTGGTGTGTTGCCATGGCAACAGTGAGGACTGGCTTGTTGTAGCCTTGGGCCCAGCTGTTTTAACAGGTGGTTCGAGAGGGATGTTATGAAACTGAACAGCGGCGGAAAGGAGGCTCTCATCGAGATGTGAAATGTCACCTGATCTGAGGTTATCTACCATTATCACATACCTGTATGCTTGGTTAACTACTGCTGTGTTTGACTCATACAATGCCGGCTTATTGATACGTAAACGAGCAACGTCTCTGCTGCAATAACAAACAGTCCTTAGAATAGACACAAATTGACTCTATAGGGCAAATTAGACCAGTTTTGTAACAGTCACATTCTTTAAAAGGACTTGGTTCTCATGCAGGGTAATTATAAGCACTCATTGTAGTGATAACCAAGAATTACCATAGAGTTGTGTGAAGGTACTGACCCAGGTGTGTGTGGCACTGCAGGGGTGACATTTCCTGGGGGGGGGCAGAAAAACTGACTGACCACACACTCAGAACCCATACTTCACTCTCACAGGAAAAGCAATGAAATTCTATGTACGTGTGCTTGTAGAAATAGCAAAAATCTTCCCCTTATCTTTATACTGATGGAAGAACTTGTTTTTGAAGCTAAAGGAGGGTAGGATTAGTCAGTCATGCCTTGGTTTGAGCCAATGGAGAGCAGGGGACAGAGTGATGGACGGTTCTTTAATCCCGCCCCCTGTGGGTTTTAAAGCCCCTTTTCCCTATTTGTCATCATTTCTTATTACATTTCACTTTTCTTGATAACAGCACAGTGACCATTTATCCAGTGCTGATAATGTGCAAATTACATGCATGCTAACAGCTGGCTAATTTACCAATGGAACATCCCTCATGCAGAGACGCAGGCTTTAATGCACGCTCGCAATTATAGCCATCGCCTGCACCTCCAGTGCAACTCCGCCCTGAATGCACTGAGGGTGCGGCACGGCCGAGGGCCCCCCAGGCTCCAGAGAGCGACGCCTTTCCGCTGGAGCCAGGGGGCATAATGGGAAAGGAGGTCCAAATGTTAGATCATCTTAACGGCATACATGAGAACGTTTTACAAGGCCTACTGGCTGTTTTTCACTCTGGCATCAGGGTATCGGGCTTCTCAAAGAGCGCCCCCTTCAGTGGGGCTTGTGATGCGCAGCTGATTTCCAGACTCGAGAAGAAGGAAAAGCATGTTGCATCCTTCTATCCTTGCAGCTATACAGAAAGGGTTTATTGCTGTGATCTGAAGTTACCAAGATATGAAATCTTTACCGTGGGAAGTGCTGTTGCCATGGCGTCAGGATTGCTCTCCCTTCCCCCCCAATCACGCTGTTTTTCAGGCACCCTGCAGTCACCAGAGAGCATGTGCTCAGTCAGTAGGGCTTACTGGGAGATGGGAGACCCTGTGTGAGGGCTGGGGAGGGTCAACATCCATGCTATTGGTGGGGGTTAGTCTTCAAGTACTTGGTGTTTGGCGGGGGGGTCGCAAAAGGGCCATGCCCTGTGTGCCGTGACACATTACTCCTGTGATCGTCATCAAAATTATCTGTCATTTGTGCCGGTTTGTACCACATGGGATCACTTTCATTCACCTCCTGGCCACCAAACACCCTGTCTGCAGCTCCTCAGATCACTCTCAGGCTGACTGTGAACGCTCAACACGAAGTGTCGTCTCGGAGATGCTCTGACCCAGTCGTTAGGCCATAATGATTTATCTTACTGTTACCTTACTGCCTAATATAACCTAATAACCTTGGTCTGCACCATTTATTTTAAGATCGTCAAGATCATTCACTTCAAATGGGGACAATCATAATGTTATGGCTGCTTGTGTTTATAAGCAGCTGTGAAGCTGCTCAGCTTCGATTCGCCGGAATCATCTTCCTGAAGCACAGACGCACCACGGGCTGTACTGCTCAGCCTGTGACGCTTGGACGTGAGTCAGAGCCGCCCGTGTCTCCACGCATGTTAATTAGAAGCTTCCAGAAAGGAGCCGCTTTTTGTCATATGCCTGAGTACCGTGAGTCTGTCGTCACTGACAGCAGCTGGGGATTAATATTAGGGGCTGGGAGGGTACGTGGTGCTGAATGAGCGAGTGCCGTCGACAGCCCGCTGCTGGTGGGAGTGCACTACCTGCCCCAGTGTGGTGAGCTGTGCACACTGCAGACCTCCAGCCTGTCACCGCAGGCAGCGAGCTGTGCACACTGCAGACCTCCAGCCTGTCACCGCAGGCAGCGAGCTGTGCACACTGCAGACCTCCAGCCTGTCACCGCAGGCAGCGAGCTGTGCACACTGCAGACCTCCAGCCTGTCACCGCAGGCAGCGAGCTGTGCACACTGCAGACCTCCAGCCTGTCACCGCAGGCAGGGAGCTGTGCACACTGCAGACCTCCAGCCTGTCACCGCAGGCAGGGAGCTGTGCACACTGCAGACCTCCAGCCTGTCATCGCAGGCAGGGAGCTGTGCACACTGCAGACCTCCAGCCTGTCATCGCAGGCAGGCTCCAGGTGCTGATCAAGCTTAGATTCATGGTCCTTCGTTGATTTTTCCCCCTCGGCCTCTCATGCCCTCCTCCTTACCCTGTTTCTGGCAAGCGATCGCAGCGCCCTCTACAGGCACCGCAAAGGGGTGTTTTTTTTTTTTTGGTTTGCTGAGTGGGGGGCTCCTTTCTCCCACAGCGGGTGAAATAAATATCCAATTATCTCCCCTCTGCAGCGACCCGGGCAAAAGGCACTGATTAAATCCTTTTCTCTCTGTGTGCAAACTCTGTATGTATATTAAAAAAAAAAAACAAATGCACTCTGTGTTTGCCAAACATTTCCCTCCTTGCATCTTAAAAATGTTCGATTATGTTCGGGAATGTAAACGACAGAAACCAGCACAAATGACCGGCATTGGCTCATTTTGCTACCTACTGTCCCTGCAGCCTTAATGATTCTACATTTGCAGCATGACTGGATGCACTGGTTTGGACTGGCACCTATGTCATTAGTTTAAATCCCAGGGTTGGCAGAGTGATTTCACCATTGGGCCCCTGAACAAGGTCCTTCAGGGTCATGGGGAGTCTGGAGCCTATCATGGAGGCTACGGGCACAGTATGGGACGCGTACCCATTGCAGGGCAGTAGCAAATGGGAGCGTTGCAATGATTACCAGTATCTATCAGTTTGTTAATTATAAGCACGCACCTTGAGAATGTCAAATGATCAAGTTTGGTACCATTGTGCACGTGGCACAATTTCAGTGATTAATTTTTTGACAGCACAAAGCACCCAGTGACAAGCAAGCTTCGTTCACTTATAAACATCCGCTTCGCAACAAATGTTGTAACTAATATTTTGTTACGTAAAAGCCACTAAGTGTTTGCTTTTCCAAAGTAATTTATTGTGGCGTATTTAGCTTATTTTCTTTAAATCTTTCACTTTGATATTTTTGTTATTGTCTATTTTTGTCAATGGCGTAGATTTGGGTATGGACGATAGGGATTTCCCTACAATGCTGTGGGAGTACAGAGTGTGTAAAACTTGTTACTTTTTAGCTGGTGGGGACATTTTTCAGATACCCACAATATAAACCTCTTTTTTCTTTTTTTTTTTTAAATAAAATTATCTGTGAATGCATGTCTTGTATTTTGTTTGGTTACTCATGCTTAAGATAAGGGTTAAGGTTGTCATAGTTAGGATTAGGGTCATGCCCATAGAAATGAATGGAGAGCACCTACAATGATAGGAATATATGAAATAAGTGTGTGTTTGTGTGTGTGTGAGCGAGAGAGAGAGCGTGTGTGTGTGTGAGCGAAAGAGAGAGCTTGTGTGTGTGTGTGAGCGAAAGAGAGAGCGTGTGTGTGTGTGAGAGAGAGAGAGCGTGTGTGTGTGTGAGAGAGAGCGTGTGTGTGTGTGAGAGAGAGAGAGCGTGTGTGAGAGAGAGCATGTGTGTGTGTGCGTGAAAGAGAGAGCATGTGTGTGTGTGAGCGAAAGAGAGAGTGTGTGCGTGTGAGAGAGAGCATGTGTGTGCGTGTGAGAGAGAGCATGTGCGTGTGAGAGAGAGCGTGTGTGTGTGTGTGTGAGAGAGAGAGAGAGCGTGTGCGTGTGAGAGAGAGCATGTGTGTGTGCGTGTGTGTGAGAGAGAGAGAGCGCGTGTGTGTGTGTGTGTGCGTGCATATTTAGGGGGCAGAGAGTTGGGGACTGTGTTGGCCCCTACCAATCTATGGCTAAGCTATACCCTGGCCCTTAACCCTGCTCCAGCGACTGGCAGACCCTGCAGTCCCCAGTGTATGTCGCTTTAGATTGTTTGATAAATAAATAAAATGGCACCCAGCAGCCCAGCAACACATGCGAGGTAGAGGCAGGCGGTCTTTGGTCAGGGTGCACATGTGGGGTTAGCCCGGTGGACGTGCCCAGCTCGCCGCTTTCCCCTCTATGGGAGGGGACGCCTCCGTTTGTCCTCTGCTTCTCGGTCAATTTTCCATGCCACGGCTCGGCCAGGCGTGTGGGAAAACGGTCGTTCCGGACACATCTTTCAGATACAAATTACCCGTAATGGAGCCAGCGCCGAGCGCCGAGCGACTCTAATGGGCCACAGCGCGCCCGGTGAATTTAAATAGTGTGAAACACCGTGATGTGTCCCCCGCATATCCCAGCACGGGGGGCGGCTGCGTTGCTGCTTGTTTTAGATCAGCGTTTTAGTGTCCATGTCTTTCTGTCTGTCTGCATTCAGGCAATCAGTCTGACAGGACAGGCGGCCATTTTCTAAAGAAAAGCATCTTACGTTTTTCTATATTTGGAAATTTAAAATTCGAATCATGTGAATGTGCTCAAGAGCGTTACTCTCCCAGGATGGGTGACCCGAAATGAATCAGAGTTTAATATCAGATTTATTTTGTGTGACATCCAGTCTGGTGCCTGCCACAGACACCCACACTTCCAGTCATCTGTCAACCTCTTTGACCTCCCTCATTAACACTTTTTGCTCATTCTTGCAGGATGATCTTGCCTGTTTAATCTTCCCATTATCTGCTTTTGAATCTTGGTTCATGGGTCCAGTTTTGGGTTTCTGATTCCGCTTATTGTCGTGATCCCTGTCTGATGATCGTTTCATCTAATTTACTTCTACAGCCTCGTTTTTGGCTTTTCCAGTTTCAAAGAGGGTCTCGAGTCCTGCTCAGCCACTCTCTCCCGCATGTCCCAGTACCCAGTCCCGTCCTGGTACCCAGAGTTGCATGATGGCACCCTCTTGTGTCTGATATTGCCTCTGCTGGTCGGGATCCATCCCCCACGTCTGTGGCATTTTCTTAATCCCTCCCAGCGCAAGAGAAACGGAAAACGAATGGCTGTTTATGGCCGTCGCATTTGAAGCAGCCGCATCTTTAGTCACTTTGGTGAACACGGTTTATTCACACTGTCTAAGCAGAGACATTATCCCGTTTGCACCGGTGATGAATCTGCTTCTGCCGCATCACGTCTGCCGGAGCCATTCTTAATGCCATCCTTTAATTTCCTGGCGAGATGATCCATAGGTGTGCCATGAATGGTAGCCTAAATAAAGAAGTCACCCCCCCCCCCCTTCCCCTGATGATATTAATTGGAGAAAGCTAATGGTTGTAATTGCCCTGGTTAAGCATGCCGTGCTGTCCCCCATGACGGAGCGAGCGACGCCCCCCCCGCGACGGCCGCTTTCCGTAAGACAATCCGTATTGATTATGGGGACATTATACACTGGCCAGTAAATCCCAGCAGAGCAATGTGCAGCTCTTGTGTTTATAGCAGAGTAAGTAAACACCACCTGAGCTTATAAATGGGAAATGACACACGCCTCTATGGCCTGATACCACTTCATTATCCAGCCATTTTCTGAAACCGCTGGTCCTATTCAGGGTCATGGGAGGTCCGGAGCCTATGGGTGTCAGGCAGGATGGGGTGCCAACCCACTGCAGAACACACACACACACACACACACATATACTCACTCACACACACATACACACACACACACATACACTCACACACACACACATACACTCACACACACACACATACACTCACTCACACACACATACACTCACTCTTACATACACTCACACACACATACACTCACTCTCACACACACATGCACACACACTCACACACACTCATACAAATCTAAGGGCAATTTGGTAACTTGTTTTTGGACTGTAAGGGAAAACTAGAGTACCCAGAGGAAACCCCATGACAAGAAGGGGAGAACATTCAAACTCCACACACATGGAGCCATGGTGGAGACTCGAATCATGGTCCTGGAGATGTGAGGAAATAGTGCTAACCACTGCACCAGCATGCCACCCCCCCCAATCATTATTCAAATGCCAAATACAGTGTGAAATGTACTATAGTATTTAATAACAGGTATTCGATTTGCTTAGAGTAATGTCTATTTTGTCCACCAAGGGTCCGAAGTGTCCGATTTCCCCCCCAGTTGACCTCCTACTGGGGGCTCACACAGGTGAAGATGTACAGGAGCTGCGTTCAGGTGAGGACAGTGGACAGTGACATCACCCACCCACCCCCCCCAGGCCTCAACATCCTCTGTGCAGACGATCAAGCTGTCAGCCTGCCCACTTGCTGAACCTTCAGGCTGTGGCTGGATAGATGCATGGTTCCTGGGGAAGGAACCTTCTGAAAGCAGGCCCTGGCATCCTCGAGCATGGGATTTGTCAAGAATCTCCCCAAGACTCACCATGGTGGCAGGTGCCAGATTTCTGGTTTCAAAAACCAGGTCTGTTGACAGGCATCCAGAACCCTATGGAATTGTGGGTAAATTTGTCACCCCTTGACATTCGTGAGAGTTAGGGATGGATGATCTCCACAAATGTGAAGATTCACAAATAATACTTGGGTACATTATTAAAAATGAATGTATAACAAGTGTATAACAATGTGAAAAACGTGAGCTAGCTGGTTGTCGAGACAAAGATGCACAGCATACCCAAGCCAAAACTTTTAATAGTAAAGATTTAATATCCACTTACAGTAACAAATATAAAATAACACTAAAATGATCTTACGTGATCCAACTTATTTTCAGCATTGTTTTTATATTTTTTGCTTATGCGTGGTCCAAAAATATTCTCATTTAATTGTTTACAGCCAACTTGCAAATAACCAAAACCACGAATATGAAATTCGTGAATCTGGAGGGGCGACCGCATAATGTGAACGTCAGGATTACGTCAGTGACTCCAGCCCTGTAGGGGGCGACATTCCACTGCCTCCGTGACGTCATGGTGCATTGCAGCACACGCCTCAACTGCTAGGCTGTTCCTCCTTCCTTTTGCTCTCTTGGGCTGAGCCAGATGCAGTAGGTAGATTTATTTTTGGAGCAGCTGTGGTGTGTCTAAGCCCCCACCCCCCCACGAGACCGTGTGTCGCCACGCATTAGTGCATCTCACATCCATGGTTGGGCCCGTGTCCCCTGCAGCAGCTGGAGTGACGGAGCAGCGCTCAGCCTGCTTCTCTGTCTGTTCTGACTTGAGGTGACGGGCCGGGTGCCTGGCATACACCTGAGGTTTGGGCCCAGTCCCTGATGGGACCTCGATGGCAGACGGGACCACAACCCCTGTTGGAGGACCTGTGTGATGGTTTGAGATCTCAGAGGTTCATGTCTAGATGTGTACGTGTTCTCACTCATGTAAAGTAAGGACAGCTCTCTGGTGGGGGTGTGGTGATTTGTAGGTGGGGTCATGGGTGGGTTTGGGGGGGGGGGGCAGTGAGCAGGGCTATTGATCTGCTTACAGAGCCATACAAGTGCTCATGGGTAACTTACCTGTGTGGGCTTTTTGAAGATCCTCTTCCAACTGAAATCTGAACTGGACCCTTTTCTCCTCCACCCTTATGTGTCTGCATGATGGTCCAATGGCTCGTTTGTTGTTTCTGTTGTTTCTCTCCATAACTTGGCCTCTCCCTGCTTATTACC
The DNA here is from genome assembly GCF_048594095.1 of Paramormyrops kingsleyae. Taxonomy (NCBI): domain Eukaryota; kingdom Metazoa; phylum Chordata; class Actinopteri; order Osteoglossiformes; family Mormyridae; genus Paramormyrops; species Paramormyrops kingsleyae. The sequence goes on from NC_132813.1 coordinate 2,141,841, forward strand.
TGCCTCCCCTGGCTTAGCCTTTTAGAAATCCGTCAGGCCTGAACCAGGGGCGGAGGCAGGTGTCCTGCTCAGTGTTGGTTTGTTTGCTCCATTAGTCTTTACGTTGCACAGCACTGTTATCCCTTCCTCATCCAAACACACCACATAATTCTGATCCTTCTGATTAACTCCTGCTGACGGTTTGGCATTAGTTATGATCTTTGGCCACGTGTTTAGTTTTGCTTCGGTTAAAATTTTTGCAATAAAACCTCAATTTTCTAAATTAAACATGTGTTCTGCTTTTGTCACTGCCTTGTGTCGGATCGTCTTCTTTTTACCCAGGATTCAGTTCAGCTTTAGTTCACCTTAAAGGCACTAAAACACAGATGTAAGGTGTTAATGTGCTTGAATATATAAACTCTTGTTTCCTGATTAATCAGCAGGGGAAGTGAGGTACGGTCATAAACAATGAGAATCGGGGAAAAAAATCGCCTGGCATCAGCGCTGTCTGAGGCAATGATTGCTCTGTTCAGAGCTGCCTGATTTTCTCTGTGGCCTGTTAGCAAACCTCAGACCTCTCATGCAGAGTGTGAAAACCTGTCAGGAGAGACTGTCTGACCCACTTCACCGGAAACATCCTCTAACAAGCAACAAACATCATTTTACATCCATCCATCCTCTAGTCACTTATCCAGGCAGCATGAGGCTGAGGTAACACCCTGGATGGGCTGACAAACATTATTTTACAATGTAAAAATGTGATTATTGCAAAAGCAGATTAAAAAAAACATTCTTGTTTGAAGTGGTAGATTATTTGGAATGACTTGCTGCAGATGGTTCTGTCTGTTAACACTCCTATTCCCTGGCTCACATTATCTGTTACATTAGGATAATAATTCCTGGACCCCCAACTGGCAGCAGGCACTGGGTACATTTCTGTGCTTCCATACTGTCCCCCCCTTACTGTTTGTTATGCTGATTAACCTGAAGCGATTGTGTGGATCGTTGTTAACTAGGGTTGCAATGGGGCAGTAAATTTCCAGAAACTTTCCATCCCATGGGAATTTAAGCTGGGGAATTTTGGAAATATTCCAAGCTGAAAACTTTCTATGGGAATATATGGGAATTAACAGGAAATTCTCCAAATTTTAGATCCCTACTATTAAGAGACACACTTCCTGCCTCTCCATCCACCTCACAGCCCCACGGTGAATCATGCCATGCGTCCCCCCCCCACCACTGCCAGACAGAGTCCAGCATGGCTCCTCACACAGCAGCTTCATTGGGGTCCCGTTTGTCTGCTGTGGTTCCGTGTGACCTGGGTCGTCTTCAGTACCTGCTTCGCTCCATCTGGGATCCCATCTGCAGAATGTTCCAGACAGGCTTCATAGATATGCGATGAGATATGATGCTAATGTATGTTTTTCACTGATTCACTGATTTTTTTACAGAAACCTTAATCAAATTGATTGGTCAATTCTTGACTCCAAAACCACAGCCCTGCAGTTTGGTGCATGCCCCCCCCTCCCCCCCCCCCCCAATTATAGACCACTCGCATGGTGTCAGACACCCCCAGTGTGTGATAGCTGTAGTATCCCAAATGCCAGAGTAAGGTCTGTCACGGACCTGCCTTCCATATCCGTGTCCCTGCTCTGTAGTCAGGGGGCATTTCTTCATATTTGGAGGCTACTTTGCAAAATTTGCCAAGTCTTGTTTTTGGTAATAACATGTAAGTTCAGATGTAAAATGATAAATTAGGACTTGTTGTAATGTTTGTATAGGCTGTTATTTCATAGTTAATTAAGCTTGGGAACTTTGCACATAAAAAAGCCCTGAAACAACATGCGGGAAATTGGTATTAAGCCATTTCCATACTTTTGATGACATTTACAAAACAGATTACATTTCTGATGTGTCTGTGACAAAACTGTGGGCAGATATAACATCAGTGGGTGACCACAACCTTGAAAAAGGAGACCAACTTGTACTCCTGAATGCATGTGATGCGATGGATAAGAGCCCAGAATCAATCTTTCATGTCTTCTCTGTAGATACAGATGTCTTTGTGCTGTTACTTGGTAACTTCCTTCAGCCTCCCAAGTCAACTACTTTCATTAGGGAAAAGGGTGAAAGAATCTCCATTCAAGAGAACTACATAAAACTATGTAAGAAGCATGCCGATGCAGTGATAGGGCAGTACCCCTTTAAAGGAACAGACACTGGGTCATTTCCAGGATTCATGGAAGCAGATAATGACATTCTGCATGCATCTGCCAACTTCCGACTCACACATGAAATACCAGAGTGGATACATAGCGAAGTGGAGCGTTATGCGTGTTTGCTCTACAAAACAAGAGATGCCAGTTCCACGTTCTATTCGAGAATTACGATGGACACTCTTTGCTGAAAAAGGAAAAGAAGGTGCACACCTTCTGGGGTCATTAATGTCACACACATCAAGAGCTACTGCATGGCACTAGTCTGGACGTCCCCACAGAAACCCTGATCTCAACCTCCACCACCCATGAGCTACTGCTGGGAATCAGTTGAAGACAAACTCAAACCAGTCTTCTGCCTTAAGGCACCAGCTCCAGAAGGTCTACTTGAGCTTAGGAAATGCAGCTGTAACAGATTGTACAAGAAAGTTCCGTGGCTGACGAAAATATCACCTCCCATGTGCAGACCCATGTGGATGTGGTGATGCGTGCAGAACATAACAATGGGTGGTCCTGTACATACAGAGGAAACTGACATTATCTAGTTGTGAAAGTGACATTGTTTACTTTTAAAGTACTTCAGTGGCTGCTTTGGTTATAATCTGAGTTAATATTGACCCATAAAATTTCTCAGGATCTGCAGTGACATCGTAAAACATACTTTTCTGTCTTTTTTCCTGTTGTCAATGTGCTTTTTAACTTGCTTTGGTAATTTCATATAAACATTATTTTTATTCACATACAATTTTTTATGAGGTAATTTTGTGAATACAATTGTTATGGTGGACAAGAGTCCAACAGATGTCAGTTCTCCTTACATTTTCACGCAATATTGAGCATTTCATTTTTTTTTTTTTTGTTAAAATGGTGGTTGTTGACTTTACAACAAGTAAAAATAATTAGTTTGCCCCATGCCCCGCCCTGTCCCGTGCCCTACCCGATGGTCTATGTCACTGCAAGCTGGTCTGGTTAAACAGGTCCCAAAATGGATGGATGCTTCTTAAAAAAAGACGAGTGCAGCTGTGTAGCCTGAAGCCTAGAAAGAAGAGGAGAGGCCGGTTTGCTTCCGTACCTGTGGGTAATTTTACATCCCCCCCCCCCCGCCCTGGAGAGCTGAAGATTCACAGCTGAGAAAATTCATTCCTACTCTGATTTCCCATAAGGCCACATGATCTCACAGGGGCTGCAATGCATGGCTGACGGCGGGATGGGGGGGGGGGTGGCCGCTTCTCACGTCTGCAGCTGCAACATCAAACTTGAGATCCTGGGTCCTGAGGGACTCAGAAGGTCAAAGTTGGGGGGGGGGGGGGACGCAGGAGCTCAGCTCTGTGGGGGCATCTACAGATATAGCGCAGGGTATGAGAGGGGAGGGCCTTGTTTAACTTTTGTTTGTGTTGTCATCACTAAAATCAGCTTTGAGAAGCAGAACCTTTTCAGTGTTATTCTCAAGCGACTGCCTGCTGAAACTCTGGCTTAAAATGGACTTGTTGATCTCCACTTCCCTTGCGGACATGGACGTCGTAAACGTCGGGGTCCGGAGCATCCGGTGTTTCGCAGTGTGCAGAGAAGCCAGCTAACATCTGGAACTGGACTGAGGGCCTTCACGGGCACTACTGTCTCACTCCCTGTCCCCTCCGACCAGTTTTATGTTTGAGAGAGAAATGTACCAATCAGTCAATGTGACAGCTTCGTGTCCAGTGCCGGGTCTGTGAAATCCGATTGGGTTGAGCAATGTGGTAGCAGACCTACCCCCCCACCACATGCACCTGGAGTCCAGCTAAAGCTCAGATCTTCTCTGAGGAGGAGTGGACTTTGTAACGTGAGCAAAGCTGTCAGTCTGACTTCTCTCAGATTTTTTTCCAGTATATTTCACTTCCATGTCACCGGCACCTCTGTGTTCCGCGGAGGCGTTTTCACAAGGAGATCCGATGAGACCCCTGTCTGCTTCCTCGCGGGCCGTGCCGGCAGCCTCACAGAGCGCATACGTGCTGCACTGCAAACCCTGCATATCGCTGACACAGGCCTGTGATGGCGCTGTCCGTCCATCCGGGTCACTCAGATCCACATCAAGCGGCAGGGGCAGGTTTGAAGATTGGGACTCCCAATCAAAAAGTCACTTCAGATGTTTCAAAGACTAAAAAAATAGCTAGTGAGTAGAGTCAGAAGATCATAGGTAGCTGGCTGGTTAGCAGAACGAGTTGCTTCAGCATCTCGCAAATAAAGAACAAGTTTATTTAATATTGTGTCATGACTGTTTTTTGCCAGCAGGGGGCAACTTTGGGGCCCCCTGCTTTGGGGCCACATGAAACTTTGGGGCCACATGAAAATATGTGGATTGAGTAGTGGTGAATGTAGGTGATTGCAGACCTTGGTTAGGGGGGCTTCAGTCACCCCTTTTTTTTTGGTCTCAGCCACCTCTCCATTAAGTGAATTGTCATGTATTTTCATGCACATTTCGGCATCCCATATTAAATCGGATTGAAATTGCCCCCCCTAAGGGTCAAATGCTTGAATTACCCCTAGTGGTAAACATGTAGGTGGAGAAAATGAGTGGCCTAGTCATTGGCTGTGTTTACACAGTCGGTGCTTCCCCCCGGCAGGCTGTACCAGGCTAAGCACAGCACACTTTCTGCTGTTACACTAACATACAGTGGTATGGCCACTAGTGCCAGTACTGACCCCCACTAACTCACCATCCTGGTGTGGCAGGCAGATCTGAAGCTTCCAGGTCAGTTTGTTTATTTTATTTTGGTTTTTTAATATATATTTTTCCCAGGTTCTTTGAACACTTCCCCGCCCATCAAAGAGGCTGTGCAGGGGCTGCTAAATGAAGCCAGTGATGCGAGATGGGGCTGATCAAAGCTCCCTCTCCCCTGAGTACACAGCAGTGTTAAAAGTGTGTGATGCCCCCACCACAAAGGTTTGCTCTTCCCGCCCCCCCTCCCGCTGGCTTTTAACATCACCTCTCAAACAGCTGCGTTCAGTGCTGTGTCACTGTCGTAGCGGATTTCCATAGTGACGTGTACCCCGCATGTACTCCTGGTACTGCGTCACCGTCATAGCGGATTTCCATAGTGACGTGTACCCCGCATGTACTCCTCGTACTGCGTCACCGTCGTAGCGGATTTCCATAGTGACGTGTACCCCGCATGTACTCCTCGTGCTGCGTCACCGTCGTAGCGGATTTCCATAGTGACGTGTACCCCGCATGTACTCCTCGTGCTGCGTCACCGTCGTAGCGGATTTCCATAGTGACGTGTACCCCGCATGTACTCCTCGTGCTGCGTCACCGTCGTAGCGGATTTCCATAGTGACGTGTACCCCGCATGTACTCCTCGTGCTGCGTCACCGTCGTAGCGGATTTCCATAGTGACGTGTACCCCGCATGTACTCCTCGTGCTGCGTCACCGTCGTAGCGGATTTCCATAGTGACGTGTACCCCGCATGTACTCCTCGTGCTGCGTCACCGTCGTAGCGGATTTCCATAGTGACGTGTACCCCGCATGTACTCCTCGTGCTGCGTCACCGTCGTAGCGGATTTCCATAGTGACGTGTACCCCGCATGTACTCCTCGTGCTGCGTCACCGTCGTAGCGGATTTCCATAGTGACGTGTACCCCGCATGTACTCCTCGTGCTGCGTCACCGTCGTAGCGGATTTCCATAGTGACGTGTACCCCGCATGTACTCCTCGTGCTGCGTCACCGTCGTAGCGGATTTCCATAGTGACGTGTACCCCGCATGTACTCCTCGTGCTGCGTCACCGTCGTAGCGGATTTCCATAGTGACGTGTACCCCGCATGTACTCCTCGTGCTGCGTCACCGTCGTAGCGGATTTCCATAGTGACGTGTACCCCGCATGTACTCCTCGTGCTGCGTCACCGACGTAGCGGATTTCCATAGTGACGTGTACCCCGCATGTACTCCTCGTGCTGCGTCACCGTCGTAACGGATTTCCATAGTGACTTGTACCCCGTATGTACTCCTCGTGCTGCGTCACATGCAGAGCCCACCAGCCTCTGCTTTCCCAGAAGCCCTCAGCGCGCTCACTGTCCTTTGACCTGTGCTTCTCCAGCTCGATTTGGTACGGGGGAGCCGTGGGACGTGTCCTACCTCCAGGCTGACAGACACCCGGCTCAGCCCCCCAGCACAACCTGATCTATTTACACATTAATATACGTCAACTTCTGACTCAAGTAGATCTGATACCACACAATTCTGAGAGGTAATTTTTTTATATAAAAACATTACCTATAACTTATTTAACAGATGCTTTTACCCAAAGCAACATACACAGATTTTTGAGAAAGCAGCATCAGCCAGTCTCTGGAGGTTAAGGGCCTTGCTTAAGGGCCCAATGGTGACATCACTTTGTCAACCTTGGGATATGAACCGACAACCTTCTGATAGGTGTTGCAATTTGTTTGTTCTAATAAATGCTGAATGTGCCTACGTTCCATTTAGTTAATTAGTCCCTGGATATTGACATGCCTTTGATGGTAGCGGCGGCTGTACAGTGATGTTCATGATGCAAGAGGGAGTGGCATTTTACCGGGAGTCCTGCCTCTCCATGATGTCACGTCAGCATGATGGTGGGAGCCCAGTAAGAGCCCCCCCACCCCAATCACTCTGATGGCACCCTCATTTGTATATGCACTGCTGACCTCCATTCCATTAATGTGAAACAGTGAAGGGGGGGGGGGGTTGGCGTGTGACCCAGGTCCAAGAATGGCTCGTTCTGGATGTTCTGATGTTCATCTCCCTTCTGAGGAGGTCCATTTCGGTCAAAGAGCCGGGCCAGCCAGTATTCAGCACCCCTGGAACAATATGGATAACTTGATCTAAGGACCAACAGTGATGTGATCAATCAGTAATGGGATCCAAACCCACAGCCTTCCAGGCAATCCTGCAGAGTGGTCTTCCTCCTAAATTTTTGGGGAGTCTGATTAAATCGGAGGCAGGGTCAGTCGGAGGCAGGGTCATCTTGAGCCCTCCATGAATTACCTCCACCACGAACAGCAGGAGGTTTTGGGATCTCTACCTGTCATCTGCCCAGCTACAGTCAGGCTCTCTCTCCAGGAGAAGTTCTCTCTCCAGTCAGGCTCCAGGGTGGCGAGGCTGCAAAAGCAAGGAGAAAATTGGCCGATTTCAGCAGCAAACTACCCAGCTGTCCTCCCACGGCAGTGTGTACAGGAAGCTCTTCCTCTGAAGCGTCACTCCGCGCTGTCACTCCTGTGCGCGTTCTTCGGGCCTAATGCCTCGTGCCGGGAGCCTTCACCATGTAACAAACAGAAGGAGACAGCCTCCGCTGTAAGGACTAACACGCAGCTCTGTTTGTGGGGGTACAGCGCTACAGGAGTGCAGACCAGACACAAGGACCTTCAGCAGCCTCTACAAGTCTTTGTCTGGGGCAGGTTTGTTGTTACCCAACTCAAAAAGTCACTTTAGGGCCCCCTGTAGTGTAGTTTCTGTTTGTGGCCAACAGGGGGTCCCTGGGGTGTCAGGGGCAAATGTGTGGTTTGAGTGGCAGTCATTCTCCTGCACCTACGTGTCTGTGTAACCTTCCTCGATTCAACCCCAAATCCCCATTGTGGCTTTGCTTTCTGGTCCTGGCAGATCATAGATTAATTTCATGAGGGATGGACCTCAATCAGATACATGGTTACGTGTTACCAGAGTCTTGAAGGGACTGTGAGATGCATGGACCCCATGCCCAGGTTGCCTGGCCGGGTCCCGCTCATCTTCCTGAGGACTGTGAGATGCTTGGACCCCACGGCCAGGCCACCTGACCGGGTCCCGCTCATCTTCCTGGGGACCCTGCAATCTCTGTGTCGCACTGTGACATTCAGGAGTCCATCTCCACTGTGCTTCTTTGTGTTTCTCAGACACATTGACATTTAGCTTTGCATGCTGATGTGATTTAAAAATATATACCCCCCCGTGAAGTCCATACCAGGGCTGTCATTAGCTACATCTAATGCTGGTGCTCCCTCCTTCATTTCTTTATTTCTTCATACCTTTCTTCACTTTCCCTTTCACTTTGTCCATCTCTTCTATTCTGTGTAGCTTCGTTATTGAGAACCGTTTCGGAGAATCCCCTCTCTGATATCGGTTTCATTCTCACTCTCTATTTGCTAACCCTTGAATAATCATTTCCGCAGTGCTTGTATTTGGTTGCTCTCAGCCCGCCTTTCTCCTTCCCGCCTTATAAATTGTTCACAGGTGTTTGATTAATGTTGTAGTGCATAAAACAATTACTTGAGCATTTGGTGTGGTAGTCGAACGGAATGTTTGATCACATCAGCAGTCATGTCCAAAGCATTTCTATAGTTTATGTGTACATTGGTGGCGCTTATTGTAATGGGCGTCCTGGCTGCGCCTCGACACGCACACAACACCCCCTGAGATAGAGTCCAGGATGACTGTGACTGCAAAACCGATGAGTGATTCTTAGAAACGGTGAAGTGCCGTATGCCGACATGCACAGAGAGGGTACGAGAGTCTGGAGGCCGCATGGAGAGCGAGGATCGTGATGTCATGATCGCTAACAACCTCTGAGGTAATGAGGCGCTCTTAATCAGCGTGGCGGTTTGTTTGGTAACGTAGCGCCGGTGAGCCCTGCATGCGGTGTTAGGAGTGCACTAAAGATTTCCAGCAAAGCACAGAAAAGTGGCTTTCAAAAAATCAACCATCCAAAGGTGATTTTGTTGGCTCGGCTACAGCGAATTTGTGATAGGAACAGATATTCCTGTGTTGATTTTAGGTTATATGACATGTCACAAATAACCTGGTTGAGACAAACTGTTATGGAAATGTTATGGAAGCACATCTGAAATGGGAATTAAAGGGGGCATACCGTCCTTTGCGATATAGCCGTCATGTGATCTCCACGGTAACAAGCTTGTCCAGAGGGCGGGGCTTCACAGTGGTCATTTGATCTCCACGGTACTGTGCCTGTCCTGAGGGCGGGGCTTCACAGTGGTCATGTGATCTCCACGGTACCGTGCCTGTCCTGAGGGCGGGGCTTCACAGTGGTCATGTGATCTCCACGGTACCATGCCTGTCCTGAGGGCGGGGCTTCACAGTGGTCATGTGATCTCCACGGTACTGTGCCTGTCCTGAGGGCGGGGCTTCACAGTTGATTGTAGCAGGACCACAGGTGCATCATTGTGATTCACAAGGTGTTCAGAAGCCAGGAGGAGGCTCAGGATCACTCTCTGTGTCCCTCTCCACCAAACACCCCTCCTCACACACACACACACACAGGTTTGTAATTATATATTTGTGGGGACTCTCCATTCATTTCTATGGCAAAAACCCTAATCCCAACATGACAACTTTAACTCCTACCCAGCCCAAACCTTAACCATAAGTAAGCAAACCAAAAATGAGACTTTTGGCATTTTTAGATTCTCATTCACAGATCTTTGTGGGGACCTGAAAAATGCAGGGGACATTTGATTCCCACAATGTAACATAATCATAATCTACACACACACACACAGACACACACAAAGCAGAGCAGCAGCCAGAGCCCTCAGAAGGTGTTTGAGATGATACAACCCCACAGGAAGGTGACTCACACAGAGGTCACCACCACTCCCTTCTAGCATCGAGTCACGCTGCAGTCTACAGACAAAACAGCACTGACTGACTCACCTCAGCAGTGCTGTTGTCAAGGAAGGAGGGGGTGGTTCAAACAGAACTGGAGTCCAACTTGGGACCAGACCGTAGTTCCTGGTGAAGCTGCATTCAGAGGCAGGCTGTGGATGGATGGACCAATGGGGAAACACTGCCTGGATCCTGTTTAGCCGCAGTCACAGGCAGACAGAAGTGCAGTGAATTATTAACAGCTCTGGCTCTGGCAGCAGCAGGAGGGCACAGGGCATGCTGGGTATTTGCTTGGCCGGCTCCGCTTTTTGGATAGGAGTGTTTGACGTGTAAATCAGACACTGATGATTGTATTGAATGTATCCCGTTATCTCTCTGCCTTCTGGTGTGACTAATTGGACATGTGGCTAACAGGACGCGCTGCTAACAGAGTGTGTAGTTAAGGGGACGTGTGGCGAACGTAACGGCGATAACAGGGCATGTGGCGAACGTAACGGCGATAACAGGGCATGTGGCGAACGTAACGGCGATAACAGGGCATGTGGCGAACGTAACGGCGATAACAGGGCATGTGGCGAACGTAACGGCGATAACAGGGCATGTGGCGAACGTAACGGCGATAACAGGGCATGTGGCGAACGTAACGGCGATAACAGGGCATGTGGCGAACGCAACGGCGATAACAGGCCATGTGGCGAACGCAACGGCGATAACAGGGCATGTGGCGAACGTAACGGCGATAACAGGGCATGTGGCGAACGTAACGGCGATAACAGGGCATGTGGCGAACGTAACGGCGATAACAGGGCATGTGGCGAACGTAACGGCGATAACAGGGAATGTGGCGAACGTAACGGCGATAACAGGGAATGTGGCGAACGTAACGGCGATAACAGGGCATGTGGCGAACGCAGGGTCGCCGACTCTTACGCATCTGGCACGACTCACACTTTTAGACGCCGGCTCACGCAAGAAATCTTATGGCAAATCTACATTATTCCATTATAAACCTAAAACTAGCTGCATGAAAAGCGTTGGGGCTGTTTGCAAACCCTACAGACTGTTTACAAGGCAATAAAACTCACATACATGTAAACGTGTGTGCAGACTTGTCTCGAATTGAAAATCTCACTCCAGCTGGCTGAGTGAAGCTGGCAGCCCGGGGCTAAGGGGACGTGTGGCCAGCAGTAGGGATGTCGGTACCAAGTCAATGGCAAGATTCTGAGATGGTACCTGTTTGAAAAATAGGACGAAGCTGAAATAAAATGTTTATTACTTTTGAACCACTTGTACTAGATTCATAGACATGGTCTAGTTTAAATCCTGTCAGTCAGGAAATGTGATCAGATCACAGACCGATTTCAAAAAGTGTTACTTATATGGAAGTAAAATACTTTTACGGTAAAGTTTTTGCGCTGCCACAAATAATTATGTGGTTTGTTTTGTTATTAAACACATTTTTTATCATCCAACTGCCCCAGTCATTGAAACTGTAAGTAAACGAGTAAAAAATGTCTTACCCGAGTTTGATTGAGTTTCTTACCCGAGTTTGATTGAGTTTCTTACCTGAGTTTGATTGAGTTTTTTCTTATGCTTTCCATTTCTGGCTTAATATCCTATTTTTTAGAAAGTAATTCCACACGCGTGAGCCGTGCCGTCCTTGTAATGCTAACATGCAAATTATTTGTTCTATTTGTCACTATTTATTATTTCCATACTTCTTGTGTCTCGGCCGGATACTGCAATTTTACTGCTGTGCCATAAAAAGTTGATTGTTTGCACTCAGCAATGCACAGCATTGTTTTTTAATAGCCTATATGGCACTATTCTTTTTCTGACGTTTGTAGTAATTTCTTTTTAGTTATTACTTGATGCGACTTGTTTTTGTCATGTTCAAATGTTGTCAATAAAGCGGTATATGTTGAAGTACATTGGATTTATTTATTTGTTTGTTTGTCTATTTATTTATTTATTTTTACCGTGGTATTAAATTGGGTATCGAAAACCTCTAAATTTCTGGTATCGTGACATCCCAAGCTAGCAGGGCATGTGATTATAGTGGGACACATGAATAATGGAATGCGTGGCTAACTGGGCATTGGCTAAGGGGACATGCGGCTATAACTGGGTGTGTTGCTAATGGGACGCGCTCCTAAACGGATGTGTTGTTAGCAGGGTGTTGGCTAACAGTGCATGTGGCTAACGGGGCCTGTGGCTAGTAGCAGGGTGTTGGCTAACAGTGCATGTGGCTAATGGGGCCTGTGGCTGACAGGATATGCTAGTTTCTGAGAGAAACGTGATTTGTGAAACAGGCCACAGTGAGCAACATAGAAATACATTAGGAAGGGGACTGAGACTGCAGTACAACATTTTCCATTTTATCATTGCAAACTAGCATTGAAAGTAACTTTGGATCCCTTTCAATCCCCCCCCCCCCCCTCAACCCACAAGCTGCTCTGCACGGTTCTGCAGGGCCTGACAGTAGTCTGTTTGCACAGCATTTCCCCCCAGAATTCCCTGGGACAAAGTGTGACAGGAGTTATAGAGTGTATCAGTGTTATAGAGGAGAGCAAAAAAAACGCTCCCATATTGATGCTTGAGTTCTCAGAGTCTGTTTGGTGGATTGTGGTTTTCCGGCAGTGAGTAAACTGCCCCACATCTTTAGACTGGCAGATGAATTCGGGTTCACCTCCAATCAGCTACTGTGTGGAGGACACAAAAAGAAACCTGGGACAAAGTTCTCACTGTACTCCCTAACTTTATTATCTTGCCACAAGTAGAACACTTACATTATTGCTTAAAATGTCAGATTGGATACAAATTTTATAATGTACAGTTATTTTACAGCACATCTCAGGCTCAGACGTGGCAGGCTTCCATACAGAACAGAAACAACGTCCATCCGTATTGCTGCCAGACGTTTTTGTATTTTAATTAGAAAACAAATCGTTAAACTACCGGATAAGGGGCTCCGGGAGCAGCTGCTGGCCTCTGATTGGCCCGTTCTCTTGCAGGCAGTGCTACATTGACCTGTACTTACAGCACACCAAGTGGCGAGAGTGTCACGTGGTATGACGACACGCCCCATCACCCTCCGGCGGGTGACAGACATGGGATGACTTCTGGGGGTGTGACAGGCAGCTGGGAACCTGCCGTGAATCCAACCAAACTGTTCTTTGGTTTTTAGTTTTGTTCTTTGTTTTTGGTGAAGCTCCTTACCTTGGCGCCCCGTGTTCTGACACAATGGATCCACAGGCCGACGACTTTGCCCTCCCAAACATATTTCTTTGAGTTTCAAACTTGACTCCGAAGTCCATAAAATAATGACCACAGGTAAGTAAAGCATTTTGCTTTTAATTTAGTTTGTTTTATTTTATTTTATTTTTATATATGTTTTGTTTTACTGCAAGTGCTGGAGCTATTTTAAAGGGATCGGTCTGGTGTGGAGTAGCTTGTCTTCTGAGTTTTATCTCATTATCTGAGTCTTATAAACAGACACCTAAGCATTTCAGTGTTGGATATGAAAGGCAAACAGAAAATATATTAGTATAAGCATTAAGTGTCCATTTAGTACATTTTACAAAATCTCCTGTTCCAGTGTAAGACCATGAAGTTAAATTAAACTGAGAGCTTCAGGTTCTTCCTGGTCACCATATCGCAGAGCCGCATTTTAAACACTGTGATGTGAGGAGACTGTGTTCACACCTATGGTGCTTTAATGGTGCGGTGAGAGAAGGGGACACCGGGTCATGGGGGCGGGCCAATGCTGTGCTTGGCGCCTGTGACAACGCACAGCAGAACAGCTCCGCGGCCAGCTGGGGTCAGTCTGTTGTACTGTTGAATCTGAGTGACCAATCAGCAGGCCTCCTGCGCTGAGTCACCACAGCGGGTCTGTAGTCTCCATCACCGGCAGAAAAGCTCTAGTTCTTCTCACACTGACCACCCTGAGAGTCTGTCATTCGCTGCTATTGGCTAGCGATCTGAACACTCTGATTGGTGGCCCAGGCCGCTGGGCAACGGGGCACTGCAGACAGACCGCTGGAGTCCAGGGAGGGACTGTCGGCATGAAAACTGTGGGGTAGTGATGTTTCCACAGAAGTGACACTACCCACTCCCCCCACCCAATGCAGCTTATCGAATGGGATGGTCAGTAGGATTTGGACCGTAAGTTCTCCAGGTGGGTTTTAGTAGGCTATGCCAAGTTGTTTTTTTTTTAATTATTTAAAAGGTGTTACAGCATTTCTCTACCACAAGTGGGCAGTTTGCACAGGAATCAAATGAAAACAGGGCTTGTTAGCTGACTACACGACCCATAAAGTACAGAGAGCTGCTCACATAACGCCCGTCAGACCTATCTGGGGCGAGGAAACGCGGTCACATGACCTGGCCTAGTGTTAGGAATTCCGGGAAGCAAGATGAGGAGGAGGAATGGATGTTGCCAGGAGACAGACGGACAGACATCCGACAGGCAGGCTAGATGGGCGGCGGCACGGTGGACGGTGAAGGTGTGCTTGAGGGATCCTCCGTCTCTCTGACGGCGTCCGTGGTCAGAAGGCACCGAATTATGCGAGTACAATGTCAGATGTGATGCAGAGGGTCTGAAGGAGCATAAGCTTCTGATTCCTCATTCCTGTCCTCCAGTTGCCCACCGGCCCAGTGTGAGCCAGTAATGGTGGTAGAATGCTAAGTGAGCAGCACGGCCTTCCCACCGGGGGGCGCTCACAGGCTCGTCTCCCGCAGGAACATGGTCCCGATGTTGTAGGACACCTTGCGGATGGGGGCAGAGGAGGCGGAGGAGGTGGGCCGCGAGCTTCCCGCCGGAGCGGCTCCCTGCGATGACCCTGCCTCCAGGAAATAGCAGATTCCTTGGATCTCCTTGGGAAAGTTATCCGGTAGGTCCTCCCGGGACCGAGGGATGAAGGTGAAGGCTCTGTCGTCCTTAAGCAGCCTGCAGGGGCACATAAGAGCAAAAATAACCATCTGGACAGAGAACAAACGCTTCCTGTTCTTGCACATCAAAACCTAAATGAGCGGCATTTCCACAGGTCTGGGGAAACCCATATCCTGAATGAGGAACATCACGCATGTACGTAAGACTGGGGTAATTCCCAGGCTGGGGGGCCATCTGTGTGTGTGGACGGTAGTATTAGTACAAATTCAACCAATGAGGTCAAGAGTGACATCATCTATGTCGCTCCACTCGAATGTCCATATCGAGCATCAAATTGACTTATAGAAGCATCTGGAATGACGGCAGCTGGCAGGAAAGCGGTGTTTCCACGGACATGCTGAGTGCCGCGTGCACAGAGGAGTGGCAATGTTCACGTGTGCACGCACGCACGCACGCACACACGCACGCACGCACACACACTGAGGTGGAGGTGAAGTTGGCTGTGCCTTAGTATATAATGGTACCAGTGAGAGTGTTGTACCCCTGCCCTCCGTCCAGCAACGGACGGCAAAAACGCGACGGACGTGCAGCAGCTCTTTGTCCTTTGGCTACATCCCCTTATGGGGGGGGGGTGGGGGGGGGGGTGTCCTTGAACAATAAAAAATCAGAACGGTTGCCACAGCAACACTCTGACTTATTCTCCATTTCAGCTCAGACATGACCGCAGTCAGTGTGGGGGGGGTGTTGGGGGGAGGGGGATTGGAAATTGGATTCTTTTAATTGTTTTTTCCTTTGAAGCCCCTGTTGTGGGGGGGGGAGCAATTGAGCAGAAATTAAAGAGATGCTAAAATATGTAAGGGGAAGTATAATTTATCTGAGCACCATGTCAAGTCAGCGAGGTTGTGTGTGAGGAACACGGGATGACTAGAAGCTACAGAACCCCCCCACAGACACCAGAACGGAACAATACCTTTGGACTGCTGGCCCAAGACGCGGGTTCCAGCTGTGGGGATCACGTGGTACTTACTGGTGCGTGGTTGGGCTGACGTTGATGCAGCGCGGGTGGGATCCCGACTCGAATTTGCTGGCCAGGGTCACGTTGTTCCCGAACAGGCAATACCTTGGCATCTTCACCCCCACGACGCCAGCCAGAACTGAACCAGAGTGGATGCCGATCCGGAGCTGTGGGGAGAAAACCAGGGGGGTGGGGGGTCGTGGTAAGTGCACTGCCGGGCAAGATCCGCACGTGGCTCCAATCCACTCGTCCGCCCACTCGTGTGTGGGTGTGGGGGGGGGGGTGGAGTCTCCCACCAAATCCCTAATGATCCACTTCAGAGACACTCTGCTGCTGAAAAGCTGTTACTGCATGCCGGCGGTCTGTGCGGCACCGTAGCCATGGCGACGCAAAGGGTCCGGCTGCCAGCTCAGGAGCGTGAAGTGGGTGGGGGAGCCTACTGTCATGGCTGCCGCGGCTCAAACTGCATCGCGATGCCCAGAGCCACACTGCACACAAACACACTGCACACAAACACACTGCACACAAACACACTGCACACAAACACACTACATGTCTGTTATTAAAGCAATATAAATATCAGGCTTAACAACACAAAGGAATCCGTCCTACTAATTTACCTAATAAAACGGCCATTTTGGCCTAAAGATCAAGGTTGAGCTGGTAGCTGTATGAATGGGGTTTTTTAGCATGTTAACATCTGTTAGCGTCTGTTTATCCAGTCATGTGGTTCTGTTTGACTGTGTTGGACACATGCTCGTATGGGTTAGGCATAATAACATTGCACAGTGTACAGTCTGCTCACCAGTAACCACATACTGCCCTAACAAAATGGTGACGTCCCTGTAGAGTGACCCCAACGGGCACCACGCCTCGCACCCAGGCCCTACGATGGCAGGCCTGACCGGGGTGATGCTGCTTTGTAGGGTTACAATGAAGAACCACCACAAGGGCGGTGTGTGGCAAGATGGCTGACCACAAATGTGGCTTCCCGTGTCTATTCAAACTCTCACGCTGAGAGACAGGTAGATAGACAGACAGGCAGATAGACAGACAGGCAGATAGAAAGACAGGCAGGCAGATAAGCAGACAGGCAGATAGAAAGACAGGCAGATAGACAGGCAGGCAGACAGACAGGCAGACAGACAGGCAGATAGACAGGCAGGCAGACAGACAGGCAGATAGGCAGGCAAAGTCATGCACCTCCACAACTGTTTACATCCGCTCCACGTTTACATAACACCGACAGCAGAAGGTAACACTTCGCCACAGCCCTAACACCACCCCCCACCCCATGGGCCTAGGAGTCCGGAAAGTCCTACTTCTTGGGTATCAGCTATGATTATGGGCAGAGGAGTGAGATGATGGGGGCCTGTTCACGTGACGATGGCAGAAAGGGGTCCGGGGGAACGTCCCACTTTAGACGGCACCCAAATGGTCGCACGCCTCTCCCTACTCTCACCCAGCCACGTACCTCTTCCCAGGCCTCTTCTCATCCAGACTACTGCTCCAGTTCTCCACCCCCCCCCCCCCCCAGCAAATAACCTTTCTCCCAAAGAGGCCTGAGGTCTGACTCTGTGAAAATGTCATCTCTCCCTAGTGACGGGGGGGGGGGGGGCTCGCTGTGGCGTCTACTATGAGTCTCCATCAGGGAGGCACTGCCTCATCTATCTCCCTCTGAGTCACTAAAACCTGCCAAGGGGCGGGGGGACATGCCACCGAGAACCGCAGGAGCCATGCGAGGCAGGGTGCCTCTGAAGCCCCGCCCCTTTCAAGGGAGGAGGGGGGTCACGTCTCCCTTCAGACCACAGGCTGCCTGAAAACACAGCTTGACCTCCAGACAGGACACCAACACACTCGTCACGTATCCCCAGGGGCCAGGTGACGCGTCGTCCACTGTGATGGGCCCCCAGGACCTCTCTGCATCTGTGATTACAGTCTGTCACAGAGACGTCGCCGAAAACGGTGTCACCCTCAGCCGCCGGCCTAATGCACTCGCTCGTCCACACGCCAGCGCGGTGGAATACAAAACACCCCAGGCTCGGAGCCTCGTCTGCTGTTGCCATAGGAACCCGGTACACAGTCGCTGGTCTCGGCCAGTTCTGATGCCAGCTCAGCCGTCGTGGAGGACCCCCCCCCCCACACCCCCAAGCTGCCTGCTGCGGAGCTGCTCTGTGACCCACACGGACAGAAGCAGTCAGCAAAAAGCTTCCTCCTCCCAATCTAAGTCAGAGTAAAGGAAACAAAGCCTAGAACAATCATTATTATTGTCCAAAGAGAAACAATGACAGGCAAAGTACACAGGGGGAGGGGTCACCTCACCCCAATGGCGATGCTTCGGTGAGCAGAAGCATTTAGGTCCAGAAGGAAAGACCCATCAGAATGGCCCCCACTGAGGTGAAGCGGGGCCTGGCCTGGCCCCCCCACCCACCCGCCTGGGGTACAGCGGCACCCATCTGCCCTGACGAGACCACAGCTATGTAGCCACCCGCCATTCAACACCTCCGTTGCCATGACAGCGTTTGTCAATCGCACGCGGCAACACGGGGAAGGGGAGGAGCCAGCACTAATTTGGATATGCAGGAATCTCTCAGCTGAACATGAATCGCGATGAAGCACACCCTCGACCAGCCTGGATCCTACTCTTTTTTGCTTATGTGAACAGGAGAGGCCACCCCCTACACCCCCGCAGCCCCCCCCCGCCGGCCGTCTGGTGCGGACTGACACACAGCTCCTTCTCTGCACTCGATCCTTCCCATCGCCTTGAGATCGAGCGCGTGAACAGGTCTGCTAAGGCTGGGCTATTTTTATCCCCGGTTGCCAAAGGGATCTTAAATCGGCGAGCACCTTGAAACGTGGCCTGTCTGCTCCTAAAGGATGCCGGAGTTGACATGCTCCTTCGGGGGGCGGAGATGCGACTCCCTCCTCCACCTCCAGGCGGCGCCCATCTCCCCACACACGCGTCACGTGGTCTGGGACTGCTAATTGTCACTCAGACATGGAGGAGACTATTAATAGGTGGGATTCACGTGTGCAGTGAGCACACGCGCTGGATAAACGGACACTGGGGCCCACATGCCTAAACACGGGGCGCGGGCTGAGTCATCACCCCACGAGTGAGCAGCCAGATCTGCACTGGAGATTAACGTCTTTATAAACACATCTTAATCCAGTCAGACAGCCACATTTTTCACTGTATCAGTTCAGCTTAAGGACCATGCGCACTCATACACACACACACACACACACCCTCTTTGTTTCATTCTAGCTGGATTCCAGGTCAGGGCACCAGTTGACAATGCTGGCAATTAATTCTCAGTCACCCTTTTGGGGTTTGGGCAGGGCTGGGCGGGGCAACGAATCTGCATGAACATCCTACAGCAAACGGCCCCCTTTCAATTTCCAACAAAACCAGTAAACCAGTGAAGAGCGAATATTAAGAAAATGAGGAGCCTGTCCTTCCCAGCAGAGGCTGCAGTGTGTCCAGCAGGTGGCATAGAAGTTAAGGCTCACAGCACTGCTGTATTTCCAGTGTGGTGCACAGAAAACACTGTCTGGAAGTGAGCTGACTGACCAGTGTGGTGCACAGAACATAATGTCTGGAAGTGAGCTGACTGACCAGTGTGGTGCACAGAACATAATGTCTGGAAGTGAGCTGACTGACCAGTGTGGTGCACAGAACACACTGTCTGCAAGTGAGCTGACTGACCAGTGTGGTGCACAGAACATAATGTCTGGAAGTGAGCTGACTGACCAGTGTGGTGCACAGAACACACTGTCTGGAAGTGAGCTGACTGAGGCCAGACACAGCTGGCTATGGGAGGGGATGGAGGGGACAGGACAGGAAGAGGGGATAAGAAGGGAGGAGAGAGGGCGGAATGGAGGGAGTGAGGGTGGGTTGGGACGGGACAGGCAGCAGAATGCTCACATCCTTCTGCATTTCGGCTGAGTTAATGCACAAACACAGACCACCTCTTCACCAGAACCAACCGGGTTCGGAAAAAACAGCAGCCATACTGCATCCTAAAAACTGTCTATCACTCATCAGTCAGAAACAAAAGAGGGACGTGCGATTTTTACTGCCATGGCAACGAAATTCTAACACGACTGAAGCGATTCAGTTCGGAATCTGCCCAGTAAATGGCAAAACTCAAACGAAAGGGAAAAAATGTCAGTCATCTCACCAGAGACCAGATTCAATTGTCTTCATACACACACAGCATTTCTGCATCAAAAATTAATCCCAGTTAATTATTTTTTTTTAGTATTTAACAGTATGCAGAGTCCCAGATTCATTTTAGCAATTTTTTTTTTTTTTACTTTGGATTGATCCAGTTACCAAAGACACAGTTTCTCAAAGCCTGGATTAGTCAGATTCCTGGATCAGCTGCCACAGATTTATAACCAAATACTGAGAAAGTGTTAATCCATCCTTCTTTCAAAAGCTTTTCCTGGAGAGGCTCTTTGGGTGATGTTAGTGTTAATGTCACATTTATTATACATAAATTCGACTTGTATAGTGAAACGCTCATTAAGATGTGTCAGATTTATTCGATCGTTGCTGTGTGCATATTTTATGGCCGAGCTGCAGGATTTTTTTATATTGCCAACAATAAGCCAAATCTCCAAATCTTCCCAGCCACATTTCTGGGATAATTTACAGCTCGTGTCAGCGGCACAGAGCTGAACAGAGGCGCTGGCGGCGGATCCGAGGACACGGAAGAGCTCCGCTATTCCCCCTGAAGGGCCTTTTTTACGGCACTGTTTTCTGACTTCCGGCTCAAAAAATCTGTAACTGCTGTGCATTGATCACAAGTGGAGAATGTGAATATGCTGTATATACACTTATACATGCACTTATGCACATGGGCCTCTTACAGTCAACCAGATGGCCCATGGGAGAATCCAACTCAGCATAAAGGGTGAGCCGGTCCTTCTGTTTCACTCTTAGCACACCTATATTCCCAAAAAAATAGTAGCAGATGGGCAAAACATGTATTAAGCTCTGTTGCATTAACCAAATTCTGGGGATGGTTTTCCACGGTCTCAGTAGAGTGATCCATACCATGAGACCTAAGAATACACCACCCCTCCCGCAACATTGGTGCTGGAACAGTCCAAAAACTTTAGTACGCATAACAGGGTCTGTATAATAATGTGACAAGAAAAGCAGCCAATAGCAGCGCTCAGTCTGACTCACCGGATCAGTGCTGTGCCAATCCCTGCCTTCATCGATTGCTCCATCTGTTTTTAATAACCACTTATCTAATTAGGGATGTTGCTGTGCAGCCAGTTTCAGGAAGCAGGGTACACAGTCACACGCCGCGGCTAATTTAGAGTAAGAAGCATCTCCGGACGGCGCGTCCCATTGGCAGGAGGGCAAAACGACAGGCTGACCTTGATGGGCTTCCCGTCGGGCGTGAGGACCTCCTCAGAAAGCGCCATCATCTTGAGCGCCATGAGGGCGATGGGCTTGGCGTGACAGTCGCTCTTCCGGTGAAGTCCGCCAGCCACACAGTAGGCGTCACCGATCGTCTCGATCTACAGAACATATGGAACGGGAGGGACTGAGGGACCGGCGGGGGCTCTGTGCTCTCTAAAGCAGCAGCCCCTACAGCTCTATGCTCTCAGTAGCACACACTGGCAGCTCTATGCTCTCTCCATCTATACAGCGCCGGTCAAATACCATGTGGCGCCCTAGGCGAGCTTCAACACCGGCGCCCACACCTCAGAAGATGGCACCTACCACTGCCACCCCCCCGCGCCCCGTACCCCTGCCTCCGGCCCTTACCTTGTAGACGTCGAGGATGCCGCACTGGTAGTCGAAACGCGTGTAGAGCTCGTTGAGCATGCTGATGACCTGCATGGGGGTGCACTGGGCGCACACGGCCGTGAAGCCCACAATATCTGAGAAAAGCATGGTGACATCATCAAACTTGCGCGCGCGCACCGCCTGGCCCTGCCACAGCTGCTGCGCCACGTCGCCCGGGAAGATGGAGTACAGCAGCTCCACAGTGCGCCGCTTCTCCTCCTCCAGAGCCTGGTGCGTGCGCTCCAGTGTGGCCTTCAGCTTGTCCATGCGCTTCTTCAGGCCGTCCTGCGCCTTGGCCTGCTCGCCCACTAGGATGACGTCCCGCGTGGCGTCGTGGATCGGGATGTCAGAGAGGTGCAGCCCGCGGCCCATAAGCTCCTCCAGCTTGTCGACGCGCGGAGAGCCCAGGAACATGATGGAGTTGGACTCTGGCACATGGATCATCTGACCTTTGATCTCCATCACCTGAGGTGGTATCGGGGGATAAGAAACCTTAGCAGAGAGGCACACCCCCCATTCAGGGGTACTTGGTAATTATGCTGTGCTCCGTTTAAACTCATAGCTCGGAAATTCCAAGTCCCTAGTCAGAAATGTCAACAGGATCGCCCCCTGAAGTCGGAATTCCGAATTGTGAAGTCAGAGGTATCTACACAACCCTGACCTCAGAATTCAAGATGGCTGCGCCCTTTATCAACAGAAATAAATGTTTATTAGCGTTCATGTCTTATTTGTGGCTCGTTAAATCGGTTGTACACACAGTTCTGCCCAAATACTAGCTGTGTACGTGTTGCTATGGTGTTCTAATGTGCAAAATATCATGTAACGTGATATTGCTAACAAAGGCTAACAATTAACCGGGTTAGAACTTGGACCTGTTTCAGAAAGCAGGATTTCTTGCTTAGTCGGATAATTTGTTGGATTTAAAGTAGTCTGGGTTAAATGTAAGTAAATGAAGATAGTGGTCATTGAAACTGGGGTAAATTAAATCCAAGAAGTTACACAGTTAACTCGTGTGTAACGTCATTCCTCTAAGGTACGTGGAATGTAGCATCAATGACGCTGATCCCGTAAGGGTCCTGCTGTTGTACCCATCAGAAAAGAACATATTTCATCAGAAATCAAGATAAATGTCATAAATCAGTTCTGATGATTCTGAGGCCACAAAATGTTAATCAATAACGATGATCCTGATTTATGGCCTGTGTGTGTGTGCGTGTGCGTGTGTGTGTGTGTGTGTGTGGATTATGCTTATATTACATTGTGGAGACCAAATGTTCCCACAGTGTGATAAAAAAAACCTGTTATTTTGATGTTGTGGGGACCATTTTTCAAGTCCCCATAAAAATCTGTGAGTGTGATCTAAAACTAAAAATGCCAAAAGTTCCGGACTTTGTTTGGTTAAAGTTGTCATGTTAGGATTAGAGCTTTCCCTATAGAAATAAATGGAGAGTCCCCACAAATATATAATTACAAACTTGTGTGTGTGTGTGTGTACAGTACAGCACCCTCAGGGGAGATGCACTCTGAGATCCTCTGAACTCCCAGCCTCCACAAAGCCCTCTTCCCAAACTCTCCCATCCCTTTCTCTCTTTTCCATCCTACCCATCCCTCCACTCGCTCCTCTGTCCCACATCTTCTCCGGAGCCCACGGTTGGTTTTGGGTCCGATTCTGCGGGCCACTTCGAGTTCAGAACCCATATGCTACACGGCTTAAACTTCCTTCGGAAAGCTCTTCAAAACCAAATATAAAAATTACAAAAATATACCTCATATCCAAGTCTTTTTTTAAAGCTGCCAACGCAGCCTGGCAAGGACTTGGGCATAAACAGCATCAGCACACAGAAATAAATTTCATTACTAAAATAGTAATTTTGTTCGTTACCTGCAACTAATTTCGATTTGTATTCTCAATGAGCACAGAGCAAAGAGTCATCCACAATAAAGCCCCGCCCACCGTCTTCTCGGGTCAGTGCAAGAACCTCTCTCTCACTGGTCAAATTTCATCAAGAAGAGTGTGATGAAAAAACAAATCTAACCGGAAGCTTCAGAAGACGATTTCATTCGGGATAAAGGGGGGCAGCGTGCCGGGTGACGGGTAAAGCTGTGCCCTCAGCACGAGTGTGGGCCCGACACCCAGCGCCAGTGACATTTATTCTCAGGAAACGGTGGAGCAAAGGCATGGGGCAGGTCTCTGGCGGCTGATTGGAGGATGGCACATCTGTAGGGTTTCTTTTATTAGCCCTCGGTTGCCATGGAGAAATTCTACCCGGAAGGTCCCAGAAACTTTTCTCCAGGTTGTTGTGTGGCCAGAGGAGGGTTAGGGTTACCCGGGGGTCCTCTCGACCCGGCCCCACCGCGCTGCCCGGCCAGGTGGAACCGGAGACGGTCACAGTAAAAGTGCCACTTTCAGGCAGAGCCGAGGAGACTGATGCATGGACACACACGCACACATGGGCGCTGTACCTCCATCTTCTGAGATCATCTGAGCCGGCTTTGAGATCTGACTGGCTCTCCCACCCCCATCGCTTGAGTCCAGAAAGCCAAATATGGAGCGTCTGACATGATGTCACAGAAATGGGGACATGGCCACGCCTACATCTGGCCACGCCTACATCTGGCCACGCCTACACCTGGCCACGCCCACATCTGGCCGCGCATACATCTGGCCACACCTACACCTGGCCACGCCTACATCTGGCCACGCCCACATCTGGCACACTAACAGACCCCTCCACTGTTATGCATAATGGCAGCAAGCCACCATGCTGTGTCCACACCAACGAGGGGCCTTTCCCAACAGCTAAAGTCAGGCCCTTGACTGCAATCCTCAGCAAACACCATTAAATGTATTCTGTGTGCTGACAGGCATTTTACTGTCTGACCCCCAACACAAAACTGCTGAAATGTGAACTCCCTCCCCCCCTTCCCCACATACGGGGTTTATGTATGATTCATAGCAGGCAGGACAGCAGGACTACAGACAGGACATTGTCACTCACAGACAGCAGGGAGTGACTTGAGTAAAAATGGCAGCCGTGACTGTCAGTGTAGATACAGACACGCAAAAACAAAACAGGGCTTGCGAAGGGCTACATCAGGGCCAGGAGGTGAGGGAATACAACCCCCCCCGCCCGCCCCTCGCCACACCACCCTGCATCGTCACAGGGCAGCAGAAGTCAGCAAACACCTCTCACACAGGCGATGAGAGGCCTCGTTACCATATCAATGCAGCCGCTCCCCGGAGAGAGGGCCAGCGTCCCCGCCTTGCCCCCACACCCCCAGGGCATTACACAATGGCTTTCTCAAAGTCCTTCCTCAATCTTTGCAACCCTTTAGCCTTCCATTTCACTCCTTTACTCAAGCATCTAACAGGAGGATTAACCAGCGATCGAGAGACAACAGTGGCCACATCGAAAGCTGTTCCAATGACATCAGCTCCACAGACACTAAGGGCACCAGGTACCAAACTTTTGGTACTTCAAGAAAGTTCCGAAAGTATAGTACTTCAAGAAAGTACCGAAAGTATAGTACTTCAAGATGTTGGCATATAAACTGGTACCAGTGCCA
Source organism: Paramormyrops kingsleyae (assembly GCF_048594095.1). NCBI lineage: Eukaryota > Metazoa > Chordata > Actinopteri > Osteoglossiformes > Mormyridae > Paramormyrops > Paramormyrops kingsleyae. The sequence continues at coordinate 2,166,930 of NC_132813.1, forward strand.
AATGACTTCACAGCGCAAGACGGGTTTTTTTTTTCTCCTGAATTCGAAAAATGGCTGTAGTATATTATAGAGCTGGATGATGTGCGATACCAACATCGCATGTTATGCACATACAGTTCTTACATCACTAGTCAGTTAGATTAAGATCAGGCTTTATTTTACTTTCAATTCTGTACAGAAATTATAGCACAGGGGTTAAAGTTTCGCTAAAATATTTTTACTCTGTCATAGGAAAAAAAAAACATAGCAAGCATTGCAATTTTAATTATTATTCCTTTTATAGATTATCTAGTATATGTTTAAAAATCAGTGTAAAGTGCTGCTTTTGCATGAGCACTGCATGCGTCCTCCATGACAACCATAATCATCTTCATCCTTGCTTTTTAAATCACTATATGCGCTCTATATGCGTTCTGTATTAGTATATTCAACAAAATACTTTGTAATTTCTTGTCATGGCATCCAGATCTTTTCGTTGTATCTGTCCTTATGACCAAATCACACTTTCATTTATCATTATTTTCTGAGTTTGCAACTGTTTTCAAGGCAGCGTTTGTATTGTATTTCAGCAGTGGGCAATTTGTTCCACCCCAAAGTACCGAAGTACCAATGAAGTACCCCAGCTGGTTTGGCACTTCTGGTACTGAAGCTTTTGTTACTGGTACTCGACCAGAAGTCAATGGAAAAGCAAAAGTACCGAAAGTACAGTACTTGGTGTGGTGGATAAGCGCCCTTAGGAGCACTTTTGAGTGAAGAGGAGAACCTTCTTTAACCCTGACCAAGACCCTCCCGTGAACATACCCCAAGACCCTTCACTAAATCCAACCAAGACCCTCCCGTGAACATACCCCTAGACCCCTCATTAAATCCGACCAAGACCCTCCCGTGAACCTACCCCTAGACCCCTCATTAAATCCGACCAAGACCCTCCCGTGAACCTACCCCAAGACCCTTCACTAAATCCAACCAATACCCTCCGGTGAACATACCCCAAGACTCCTCATTAAATCTGACCAAGACCCTCCCGTCAACCTACCCCAAGACCCCTCACTAAATCTGACCAAGACCCTCCCGTGAACATACCCCAAGACCCCTCATTAAATCCGACCAAGACCCTCCCGTGAACCTGCCCCAAGACTCCTCATTAAATCTGACTAAGACCCTCCCGTGAACCTACCCCAAGACCCCTCACTAAATCTGACCAAGACCCTCCCGTGAACATACCCCAAGACCCCTCATTAAATCTGACCAAGACCCTCCCGTGAACCTGCCCCAAGACTCCTCATTAAATCTGACCAAGACCCTCCCGTGAACCTACCCAAAGACCCTTCACTAAATCTGACCAAGACCCTCCTGTGAACCTACCCCAAGACCCCTCACTAAATCTGACCAAGACCCTCCCGTGAACATACCCCAAGACCCCTCATTAAATCTGACCAAGACCCTCCCGTGAACCTGCCCCAAGACTCCTCATTAAATCTGACCAAGACCCTCCCGTGAACCTACCCAAAGACCCTTCACTAAATCTGACCAAGACCCTCCCGTGAACCTACCCCAAGACCCCTCATTAAATCTGACCAAGACCCTCCCGTGAACCTACCCCAAGACCCCTCATTAAATCTTACCAAGACCCTCCCGTGAACCTACCCTAAGACTCCTCACTAAATCTGACTAGTATCAGTTATTAAACCAGTATCATCCTCAATTATGACTTGTGAACGACATTCAGACATTCCTGTGCCATGTCTTCTTCAACAGACATTCTTATTTCCTCAGCCAATCAGGCAGCAGCGGTGTCTCCATTACTGCCACACTGACAGTTTACATGGCATTAATAGGATAATCTGCCCGTCGGCATCCGTGACCTGTGAGGCGGTGCATGATCACAGGACGAATTACGACCCATGACATTTCCACAAACGATCAGTGCCAAGCTCACGCTTCACATTGCCGTCCGCGATGCATGCAAAACATGTGCTGCATCTCATCAGAGAGCCCCCACGGGGTTCAGACGGCTCCAGAAAGGATGGACCCCTCCCTCTCCTTTTGGGGGTTGCGTGCACATGACTCAGCATGCAGCTATGCAGGAGTGATGTAGAGGTGGATGGTGTCCTCCACCCTGCAGATGGAGGTGGGACTTTGGGGTCGTTGACGCAGGAGACTCTGTACCCATGTGCCCATCACCAGAGCCTCATCTCCCTGCCTGTTTTCACCCAGCACAGCGATGGTTCCAGCTAGTGCCGAGGATGGAGCACGGGGCCGTAACCGCCGCCTGACCTCAGCCACCTCCCTCTCCCTACTTACAGCGGCTCACATCACATCTCATCCAGCACTTAGACATTCACCTCCTCACCCCCAGCCCCATGTCACTATCAGCTGATTGGCCTCCTGAAACACTCGGATACTCACTCGGACATAGCGAGCGTGGGGTTGGGGGGGTCCTGGCTGCACTGCCTTATGACCTTAACGGAACTTGTCACTGGAGCAGGACAGACGCTGGCAGTTACAGGCCACCAGCTGCTGCCTCCGAGGTCCATTCTTTTATGGAAGCCCAGGATGAAACGGGATCATGCAACAATACAATAAAATGCCGCTAATCACATGCAAAATACCTGTGAGATCGTTCTAATTACACTTCATGTCGAGGCCCAACAAGCACAAGTCACACTTCAGAACAACACAGTTCAATGAGGGCACTGAAGATTAATGGGGCTACGGAGGACCAAGCCAGTACCACCAGCTCTCCCAGTGACAGCAGTTCTCCTGAAAACTCGTTTTAAGTAAAACACTTAAATAAACCACTCTGAATTTAATTCAGCCAAACTCAAATAGTACAATTAGGCTATACGCAGCAGCTACACTGACATCCCATGTAATGATATGCTTCTCTTAATACTGGCAAGAACCAGTCATTTATTAATTTCTGTCCTGGGCCAAGATAAGCAGCTTATTTAAGGAAGAAGAACACACTGTTTTAAGGCCAGACGGGCACCCCCAGGTACAACAAAGACAAACAGCCCCCCCCCCCCCGGGGTAAGCACCAACATGTGCCCCATAGAGGGACCTTCTGGAGGTCCTTTCGGTGCCATACAGTGACCCAGAAATCCAGAGCAATGAGACTCGACATGTAAATACTCAGGGCGCCGTAAGCATTCCCCACTCAGCATATTACGTACGATGATAGAAAATGTAGACCAGCTTGTTAAATTAGCCAGATCGACCAGGCAGATGCATGGTGGAGGGGGGGGGGGGGGATCATCATAGCGGTACACAGACATGGGCACCAGCCTCCACGCACCCTCTGTCGTGGTCAGCTAACGTGCTAGTGCCCTGCTAACGTGCTAGCACCCTGCTAATATGCTAGCGCCCTGCTAACGTGCTAGCATCCTACTAACGCAATAGCACCCCACACTTACTCCAGCTGCGCCACAAGCTACGACTGAAAAATGCTGAAGTGGAGGAGGCATGCAAAGCGATGCGAATCGCTCAGCTCCGGTTCTGAGCAGCAGGCAACCCTCTGCTCCTCACCGTGGAAACCGACAGCGCATGTGACATGTAATATCTGTAATAAATATAATGAACAGCAGAAATAAAGCTCTGAAAAGACAGCATATGCAAGCGAAGCCCCTGGTGAACCTCTCTTACCAGGAATCATCTGCCCGGATTAACGAGCTGAGCCGGCGTGTTTGTATGGTTCGTCAATGGCGCCGTAGCAGCACCAGACCTTCTAATTAGGCCACCTCATTACAGAACCATGGGGAGCAAAGAAAGGGCCTGCAAGTAAACGGCAGAAGAAGAGGACCACATACTGGGCATGACACGATTTAAAAATCCAGTGTACACACAAAATCACAGAAACAGGTATGTTTAAAGCCAAATGATTCACAAAGCTTCCGGGATAGGCTGGGATCCCCATGGCCATAAACAGAACAAGCCAGTATGGACACCCTGGACAAGACGCCAATCCAAAGGAGGCACACTCACTAAACAGTGTTTCACCTAAACCACTCCCCACACACACAGGGGTTGGATAGCTCTCCAACCTGGAGCCCTGAAGATGCACCACACCACTTCTGCTAATGAAACATTTCTCAGCTCAGGAATAGCAATAATACACAGCAATCTGCAGAAATGCCTGTGTTTTATCCAAGAGGGTTAAACTCACAAAGTCAAAATTCAAGGATTTTTTTAAGGAGGGCAGTATAAGAGGGCAGTGAATGACAGGGGAGGGGGCATTCAAGAAGCCAATCAGCTTTCATCTGGGGCCATTGACCCTGCGGCCCCGCCTCTGTATACGCCCCTGATCCCAAAGCGTCATTTAACTCAGAGGATGATGCGACCGCTCGGACGGGGGGGAGGCCCACCTTCTCCTTGGTGCCAGTGCTGCCACCCTCTGGCCGGGTCCGAATGGTGAAGGGGGTGGAGAGGCGCAGCAGGATGCCCTGGAAGGTGCAGGCGATGCGGGGTGATACCACCTCGAAGCAGTCGGCGAAGTGCAGGGTCCGGTGAGGCTCGCACCTGGCCTGCCGGCGGAGGCCCTCCCCCAGCTGCAGCACGCTCATGTCAGGCCCCAGCACCAGGTGGAAAGGGAAGGCGCGACAGAAGGTGCTGAGGCCAATGCGCAGGTCGGGGGGCGAGCACGACAGCTCCAGGGGCAGCGTCTGCGGCCCCCCAGGGGCGCGGGGCTCCTTAATTAGGAAGGACAGGCAGGAGGAGGCGTCCCTCTCGCTCTGTACCCCCTCCAGTGTCAGCTGCGCCTCCTCCACCTCCACCTCCCTGTGGTAGATCCTGCGGGCGGCGGCGCGGATCAGGCCGGGCATGGCCAGGCCTACAGGGGGCGCTGGGTGGAAGCAGTGCAAGAGCAGGCTGCCAGTCTCAGGGGCGTCCTTGCATAGGAAGGAGGGCGACTCTGTGGAGGCGCGGCGGCCGCAGGAGGCGCGGATGTGCTCCAGGAGTGCGTCAAAGCCATTGAAGAAGCCCTGCAGGTCGCTGCCCAGGGCACGCAGTACCCGCTCGTTCTCCTCAAAACAGAGGCCAAAGAGCTCCTCTCCAAAGTGCTCACGGAGCTCCTCGAACCGCAGCCCTGTGGGGGGGTGGGGGGGGGGCAGGCTGTTTATGTCATAACAACATACCTTAACTGTTAAGCCTTGAATGTCTCCCTGCTATCAAAGTCCGCGCAGGCACAGGGAAACCCCAGAAAAGCATCCCAACCAAAAAATTAAACTGACTGTTTTCCCCCATGTACAAAATGCTCCTTTCAGAGTCGTTACGTTAGTGATGCGAAAAAAGAAAACTGTGCTGACCTGGCGGTTTTCAACGGGGAAAAAAATGTCAGGGATTAAAGTGGAGCCGTGAAGCAGAGACCACATTAATGCGGTTGGGGGGGGGTAATGAGTCCAGCAGAATTAGCCTTTATCGCGGGGCTAAGCAAATGGAGGAAAAAATAAAAGCACGGCAGGACACTCTGTGCTAGACGGAGGCGTGCAAAATCACAGGCGTCTGCATTGCAGAGAGGGAGTTGGGTCTCCGAGCATCGTGGGCCCGTAACACAGGGCTGGGATCAGGGCAAAGGACCCCCACAGGACCAGCAGGTCTCTCTGCATGTGCATGGCCCGGCTGAGGTCGGGTCGGGTCAGGCGGCGGAGCAAATGGGCCGCGGAGGAAGCTCCTTGGAGGTAAACAAATCAGCGCCGATCACGTGACTCATTAACGGAGCGAAAACAGACCCCTTAAATCCACACGGGCAATTTGTCCTGGTTTCAGCCCGTAGGTTACAGGCTTCCAGCTCTGCCAATATGCTGAGGGCTGCTTCAGCTAAAGGGGGTGTGGCAAACACAGGATGGTCACAAACATGGCCAATGGGATGAGAGTAACCTGTGTTGGGGGGGGGGAGGGGGGCTTTGCTACGGTAACTAGCCAGTGGGCACTTTGGCCAAGAGAGGAAATAAAAAAATAAGAAGACAAAAAAAGAAAAGACTTTTCCCAGGACCTGGAGGGTCACACAGCTGTTACCCGGGGAATTCCAGCTGTGTACATAAAGTCTGGGAACGTCTTGATCTGCAAGTGGCCCCGGGTGCAGGCATCTGCTAGGTAAATAAATGATCTTGGGGGGGGGGGGGGGGGGGGGCTCACCCAGTAAGGAGGCTGTGTACTTCAGGATTCCTGAGATGTCACTCTCCTCCCCCAACCCCGAATCCTCCAAGAAGGGACATTTTCCGGGGTCACCACCCTCATCCGCCCCGTCCTCGTCACACCTGCAATATCAACCAGGTGTACAAGGAGCAGACACGTCACAGGCACGGGACATGCGGCAGAACCCCACATTAACACAGAGCTCATGGAATTTAGATGGTGTCGCCCCCTACAGGCCATTTTTGCGGAATAACCCCACTTGCGCATTTCCATGCACATGTTTTTTAAAAATACACCCCATCTGGCAGAAAGAAATGGCCCAAGCTGACAATGTGTCCATATTCGTCTCTCCGCTCTCCTGAAATACTGAAATAAACTGTGAGATGGACAAAAATAAATTGATTTGGACAAAATAATATATTACGCAGACAGCACGCACAGCTGCGACTCTGCAAACTGACTCCATTGCGCCAGGATCAAACAGAAACTTCAGTAATAGAGGAGATGAGAAGGTGGTTTAGTAAAGCTGATGCCAGCAGAGGGGGGCAATCGGGGGGCTGCAGGGGGCACTAGGGCACGCAGACCCGGAGTGCATGGGGGAAACCACACCAACAGCCTGAACACGGGAGCCTCTGTTGCTGGACCTTAGGACTGTACCGGAACATTTTTAAATTATTCATCAAAAATTAACTAATAAAACATAGCAAAGCCCATTATAAAGGGGGGCTCCTTTATAGGCCCGGGACTGAAGTGTGGGCTGAACAAACAGACATAAATCTGATAATGGGACAAGAAAACCTGCAAAGGGGACAGCTTGGTGACAGCCTAGAACCCCCCCCACCTACCCAAACAGAGAGGCCACGGTACACCCCCACCCCACTTACCTGATCCCCTTCTGCTTGTAGGCATCCAGAGTCCTCTGCAGGGCCAGCTGAACCGTGTGTCTCTGAAGCAGGGAAACAGCACAGGTGTGAAGGGCACCGGAGGGACGACAGAGGAAGGTTTGTGCTCGCTAGCTAGCTAGTTAGCAGAACATGCCGCTTCAGCATCTTCTAAATAGAGCACTGTGTATTTCATATTTAGTGTGGTCAACAGCCCCCCCACCCTCAAACCTGGGGGGGGGGGGTCCAGGCACATATGTGGCTTCAGTAATGGTACATAAAGCAGCAGGAGACCTTCACCCAAAAACGTTTACTTCATAATGGGTCCAGAAGACATGAAGTCAAACAACCGTTGAGGAGTCATGTTGAAGTAACCACGTCCACGCCCAGTTAAATCATTCGGTTGGGCGGATTACGCTGCTGCAGTGAGATGCAAACGTCAGGAGAACATCACACTTCGCCCACACGACATCCTCATTTTCACTGCCGTCTGGGGACCCAGAAACCCGGGAGGTTCGGAACTAGTAAACGCCGGGCTCCGGGGACAGCGGATCGAAGGCTCCCCGCCACCAGTCAGCCCAAACTAACGCTGACAGGCGGCTCTGAAAGGGGACCACGGACGCTTACGATTTTACACCAAAGCTCACTTTCATTTCATTAACTCTGACAGGCGCTTTGGACGGCTTTTCAACTCGCTGCCATTTGTTTCCCACAAATGGGTTGGCACGGTGCCGCTCAGTAATATCGATTCCAGTCCAAAACTCACTTCAGGGATGCATTAATTATAATTTTATTACAGTAGCTTCCATTATTGAAAGACACATGCCATCTGTCAATAACTAATCACACGAGCCTCTTCTTCTACTTCCAAATATTTTATACCCTGATGTAACAGATTAAAATGACTTCATTCAGGGCATCCTGCAGTCGGTTAGATCTGTCATTTTAGTCACATTTCCGTATTTATTCTTTATTCCCCGATGAAACGGCTCTCCGGCGGTGGTAACGGCTCACGTGAATCATGCATAGCGGCTTACTGTCACCCCGGGCACCGGCGGCGCGGCCACGTGCTCCCTACTTTCAAAATTAAACTATCGCAAGTCTATTTATACACAGCCCATGCAAGCAAATTAGGACATCCCTCCGTTTCTGAAATCCACATCCACATGGGGACATTTTGGAAATGTCCCTTGGTGGCAGATAAAACAACCTTATTTTTAGTTTGCTGTTTTACTCGACCAAAGCGGGCTTCAGCTTTATCGGCGTCTTTTGTCGACCCATAGTTTAAAAATGAATTACGAAAGGTGTGACCCACAGGCTGTCATTGCATGTTAAGTAGGCCTACAAACGGCCATATATATGATGTACAGAAGGCAGGGTATGATCAGTAAAACGACGAGCCGTGTTTCAAATAGACTGTGTTACCGAAGGCCAGGTAAAAACGCACCTGATTCAGTCTGACAGTCACCGGTTGAAAAAACAGCAACCTACATGATTGAAGGTTTAATGTCTGAAGAATGTTAATACAGAAGACAACTACAAGAAAAACAATGCAATACTACAACACTCCAATCAATTATCACGAACTATTCAAAAAAGAGTTTCCCGTGTAGCGATATTTATTCTACTCTAATCAGTGAAAACTTGGTGTTTATTACAGGAATAACGGTGGTACAAAACAGATTCCTGACAGACAGGACACCGTTCGGTTTGCAGTTTCCTCTCATTACACAGGTGCGTTTCAGCGTAGGAATGACGGCAGACAGGAAAGTTACAGCCGGCTTTTACACACACACACACACACACACACACACACACACACACACGTACGGAGAGAGAGAGGGGGAGAGAGGTTTGTAATTATGTCTTTGCGGGGACTCTCCATTCATTTCTATGGGAAAAACTCTAATCCCAACACGATAACCTTAACCCCTAACCAGCCCTAACCTTAACCGTAAGTAACCAAACAAAATACCAGACTTTTGGTATTTTTATTTTTTTCCATTGCATTCACAGATCTTTGTGGGGATCTGAAAAAAATGGTCCCCACAACAGCAAAATAACAGGTTTTTATTACATTGTGGGGAACATTTGGTCTGGTCTCCGCAATGCAATATAAACATAATCTACACAGACACACACACACACACATTCACACACTCGTTCAAATGCTACACTTATACACACACACACTGACAAATATGCACAAACTCTCACACAAAGAAATATACATAAATTCGAACACTCAAGCAAATGGATGCACTCTTACACACATATACACACATATGCACAAACTCACACTCGCGCAGGTGCACACACTCTCTCTCACACACACACACACACACACACACACACCCACACGAAGACGTCTGCGTAAGCGTAGCTCAGTAAGCACAGGAGCGCTGCGTACAGCCGCCGCCAACTTGCGGGAGGCGGCGGCGGCGGCGTTCCGTACCGTCGGTGAGGTCAGCCTTCTCAGGCTCTCTCCGAGCGAGTCAAGGTTGACGCGCTTGCGCCGGGTGGTCCGCTTCACCACCACGTCCTCGAAGGGACTGGGCAGGGACTCCACGGGGCTCCGGCCGTTCCACAGCATCCGCGACATGGGGCATTCGCTGTCGTCCGGGCTCTCCAAGTAGTCGGACCCCATTGAGCTGAATGATTCCGATGAGATCTTCCTCGAAGACATACCGGGCAGCCAAAGGGATTCATTAGATTGAGAATTTAAGACTGGGGGGCAAAGCGGAGAACAAGGGGCAGAATACGAGTTAAAATCCAGGGGCGATCAGCCGGTCCTGGCAGCGCAGGATAAGACGCAGATTCCCATCATGTGCGTTTCATTCCCACCCCTTTGCTCAAAAATCCTTCTTCCCGACGCAATAAATAAGTATAACCATCAGAAGTAAATGCTCCTCCTGGTGTCCGCGTGATAAACGACGACCGCGCTCTTCATGGTCCTGCGGGTCAGTGCGCATCCAGGAAACCGCAAATGCGGGAATCTGAGAGGCGAAGCGCAGCGCCCGATTCCAGCCGGAGAGCTCAGCAACCGCTGAACCATCCAGCCCCTACGACCACACCATCACTATTCATTTTTTCCAGCTCTGCACGTCAGCCAATCAGTAATTTTTAAGGCTAACAACCTGCCCCCCCAGCCCACCCCCTCTCGGTGTGATCCTCAGAGGAGCGATGTGAAGTCTGGAGGCTTGGCAAAGATGTGCGCCGAGGAGAGATCGACGCCGAAAATGCAAAGAAATGCGACATATTATGGAGGAAATAATCGTTTTTCCCACTGGCATAATTTAAAAACAGACATCAATAATGAGAGACAATATATTTAATAGGAACCTGAAGACCTTTAGACTATTATATTTAATAGCCTATTATTTAAAAAGAGAAATTTATGCCGCATGCATCTGGCGTCGCTTGTCTATGTATTATTGGTGAGTGGATTTTTATTGATTATTTACTTACTATTCAGTGGATGGGATTATAACACAGACCCTGGACTGTATGCACAAGCCTTATTTTAAGGTGGGAGGGGTCTCTGTGCCCCCCCAATCATCACAAACGGTGAACCGCACAGTCCCCATTAAATGCTGGGTACGGTTATATGGACGTTGATCTACAGCAGGAAGTCTGAGATGTTCTTATATCCTGGCGTTGACAGGTCGGAGCCTCCCTAGCATGCCTGAGAACGGTGACACTCAACACAGCATGACAACTTTCCGACTGCAAAATCAAAGCGGCACATGGAAGAGGTCCTGCGTGCAATGTGACCGGGTAAAGGCTCTGGGTGCCCGAAGACATCTCCAAAGCGCGCTTCGGTCCACATGACCCACTTTCTTGGCTATAGCGTATGGTCTCCCACTACCATAGAAATTAAAAGGACATCGGAGACATGAGTGAGCGATCAGGGCACTGGTGGGTTTGCGCTATGGAGCGGCAGATCCCGTCGTGACCGTTCATTTCAGTTCTCTGATATATACATCATAAGCACCAGGGCAGGATGCGAATGCGGCAGCGTCGCCGTAGCCATATTAATGTCCCCAATAACTTACCGTCGACAAGAAATAATAATAAACATTGTGGGAAATGTACACCGTACAGCTAATAAATCCCAGTCACTGCCGCGGCACGATATGATGGCGATGGTCGATCAGAAATATTACAGTAATAAGCCTGTTGCTGAGCGGCGTACAATGGCCTGTAAGAGAGCGCACCGTAATGCTTCATAGACCCCTGCCTTGTCCAGGTCAATGTTTATTAGGGTTTGAGAGGCGTAAAGCATCACCGGGCTGCGTTAACCTCTGCTCCATGTGCCTGAGCAATGCCATAAATAACGAGAACAGCATCGACGATCGGCTTTAAAACACGCTGGGGAAGCCCGCCGGACTGCACTGCATAAATCTCAATACGCATCGCCTTACGTAAAGCCGGGCCGGTCGCTGAATACGGTAACCTGTCAGGGACGCGCAATGTGACTATAAGCACGTCGTAACACCTGGGATGGGATGGTTCAAAGTTCACATGCAAAGAATACCTCTGACGTGGACCCTTGTGGTGGAATCAATCCCAGTCGATGTCTGGGACCATCAACATATTTCAAACTGATATTTTATCTGATATGCTGAGGTAAAACTTAAATATTTTTCAAATCCCAGCTACTGCCCTGTTCTTCATGCCACTTAACTCCCTCGCAGACAGACTTTTTTTAATTTTTTTAAATTAATGCTGGGAATTGTGTCGATACCAAGATAATCCACACCTGAACTGCATTGTTGGTTCGGCAGGAATATCCGACATTACTGAAGCAGGGAACCAGTCTCTCCATCAAGCAGATTCCAGTGACCTTTCGGCTGAGTTTGGCCCCTAACCAAGGCTACAGGCTAAATTCATAGGATTGTGCCAAAATATCCTATGAATATTACCAGGGGCGTCATGAGGCCTATTTTATGGGTGCTTTAGTCCCCCAAATAAATGTGTATTTATTGGCTTAAGTCATGAATAGCGTTACTCAAAGTGTTACTCAAACAAGGTAGCCAAGCTGAGGGGCTGGTACCCTGAATGGTTACTGGACCATCGCTGTATGGGGATCCCATCTTGAAACTCACTTGAAGCCGCTGCGTCTTCCCCTTAAATCCAGGAGGGAAGGGGGGGGGGGGGGGGGGTGGTCAGAAATGAGCTGCTGGTGGCCGTAATGACATAATGGAGCAAGAGACCCCTCTCAGGAAAGCTTAGAAAAACACCTACACTGGGTAACTGTGAGTCTCAAAGGCCAAGGGTCACCGGCTGCCAAAGCGAGGCTCTCCACGGCAGATTCCAGAAAAAGCCAGGCAGGATGCAGGAATGGGCCGGAAATTGCACACGGTGTGAGATTAAAACTCACCGATGGCACCGTTTAGATGAACACGATACAAACCACTGAACGGACCATGTTCTCAGAACTTTTTGCCACATGGTACCAAACAAATTCTTAGGCTTTAATTCTTAAAAAAAAACATTCACTTTAAACACCAGCCTCGCAGTCTGCAGTGAGTAATGGACACAATTCCTAACCCTTACACATCTGAATCGGCCCCAGAGTCAAACCAGGGACACGTCTGACACCCAGGGATGTGACACCGGGGCCCCTTTCCACCTTCAGCACAATGAGGGAGTCTGTGGTCCTTAGGGCTCATGTCAGGGTCCAGGTTAGAGTCCGTCCATCCCGGCTGCGCAATCATCCATCAGTCTTGGTGCAGTCGAACGGCTTCCACCGCTGTGCAAACTGCAGGACCTTCTTCCTCTGGTCATCAAAGTTCTCCCGCATTGGCTTTCGCCATCTCCGGGGCTCCAGGTCCAGCATCCCCCCAAGGATCTCCTGGGGGGTGAAGGAGGGAGTCAGCCTTAACACCACACAAAGGGCTCGGGGTTAGGAGGGGAGCAGGTTCGGAGACGGACCTTCCCAAAGTAATGAGGAAACTTCTGCTCGTTCTCAATGACATGAGCGAATCCTCCCTGAAGCCCAAAGTCCACTGAGAAGAACGGGAGACCTTTGGGGACCTTAAAGAGACCAAGGAGGTTATGTGGTGATGGAGAGGGCGGGGCTTCATAGACAGCCAACAGGAAGAGCCTCCGATCATCATTCACGCCGCTTTCATCCTCAGACCCAGCGACGACGGCTCGCCGGAGGGGAAACACTCACGGCATGCCGGATATCCCTTGAAGACAGATCCACCAGCTTTGTATTCATGGCCCATTCCTCGTCGGACTCCAGGATGGCTTTCTGGGGGGGGCAGACAGCACAGTGCCGGCGTGTCACTGGGGCATCAGAAAGACCCGGGGGGGGGCCGGGAACAAACCAGAAGACGGGCGTACCTTGAAGTATATGGGGGCCATGTCACCCAGTTCCCGGGGGAGGGGGATGCACTCATACACCATGTGGAGGCGCCGCTTCGGGTTCATGTGGGTCTCCAGGAACACGCAGTCCAGGTCCTGCCCCTGGAACATCTTCACCAGCGCTTTACGGAATATCTGCACAAACACCCGGACCTTACAGTGGGCAACACTGCCTGCGTCCCACTCATTAATGGATTAGTTTTCCGAAGGGGCAGGTCAGGTTAAGTAGCAACTTAAAGGTCAAACAGCAGGACCCCTGCCGGCAACTGAACCGGGAAGCTTTGGGTTCAGGTCATTAACCGATCTTACTATCCCAAGCTGTATAGCCTAGTCAGGGCCAGGGTGTGTGTAGCATTCAGGTCAGTATCTGTCAGTCCATCCAACACACTGCCTCCTGGTGCCACAAGCTGTAATTCGCGGGGGCTGGAGCCCTGTGCACACCAATATTCAGGGACATCACTCTCTGTAACGGACCCACCTAATTACACTAATGAGAGGCCAGGAAGCCCGGCAGAGATGAACGGCAATCATTACTGGGTGTGTGTGTGTGTGTGTCTGTGTGTGTGTGTCTGTGTGTGTGTGTGTGGTGGCAGGGGGGGTCACATACATGGGCTGCAAACTAACCTGAACCAGCCCATGGATACAGTGTGGTTGAGATCGTGAACTCAAGACAGAACTGTCAGGATAGCAACCAACAACCCCAGAAAGAGAATGGGGGAGAATAAATGTGGTGGGTGAAGGGAGGAGGGGGCCGGGGACAGGGGGGGAGCGCGCCGGGGGTCGCCAGCCTACCTGTACCTCTGCCCATACATCCTCGTCCAGGGCGGTGGAGGTGGTGTTGTGTTGCAGTGGACAGATGAGGCAGTGTCCCTCCGTGAGGGAGACGGCATTGGGCAGGGATAGGTACACCTGGGGGGGGGGGCACAGAGAGGGGCCTGCGTTACGGTGCGCTGACCGGGCCTCTGTTACAAACAGCTGTGTGACCCTGGCACCTGCCATAACCACTGACAGGGTCTGGCCTGCGAGGGTACAGCACAGACTAAGTGCTTTAAGATGCACTTTACAGTGTAGGGTTTAAAAGAGCAGGATCTAAATTCCTACAGTAGGGGGCAGAGTCTAAATTCCCAGGCCTTTATTTCGAAGAGACCAAAAGAGTATAGACGGTAATGGGGAATCGGTAGAGGCACACTAACGGCAAGGCCTGACGAAGAGGCACACTAACGGCAAGGCCTGACGAAGAGGCACACTAACGGCAAGGCCTGACACAGAGGCACACTAACGGCAAGGCCTGACGAAGAGGCACACTAACGGCAAGGCCTGACGAAGAGGCACACTAACGGCAAGGCCTGACGCAGAGGCACACTAACGGCAAGGCCTGACGAAGAGGCACACTAACGGCAAGGCCTGACACAGAGGCACACTAACGGCAAGGCCTAACGAAAAGGCACACTAACGGCAAGGCCTGACGAAGAGGCACACTAACGGCAAGGCCTGACGAAGAGGCACACTAACGGCAAGGCCTGACGAAGAGGCACACTAACGGCAAGGCCTGACGAAGAGGCACACTAACGGCAAGGCCTGACGAAGAGGCACACTAACGGCAAGGCCTGACGAAGAGGCACGCTAACGGCAAGGCCTGACGAAGAGGCACACTAACGGCAAGGCCTGACGAAGAGGCACACTAACGGCAAGGCCTGACGAAGAGGCACACTAACGGCAAGGCCTGACGAAGAGGCACACTAACGGCAAGGCCTGACACAGAGGCACACTAACGGCAAGGCCTGACACAGAGGCACACTAACGGCAAGGCCTGACACAGAGGCACACTAACGGCAAGGCCTGACACAGAGGCACACTAACGGCAAGGCCTGACGAAGAGGCACACTAACGGCAAGGCCTGACGAAGAGGCACACTAACGGCAAGGCCTGACGAAGAGGCACACTAACGGCAAGGCCTGACGCAGAGGCACACTAACGGCAAGGCCTGACGAAGAGGCACACTAACGGCAAGGCCTGACACAGAGGCACACTAACGGCAAGGCCTAACGAAAAGGCACACTAACGGCAAGGCCTGACGAAGAGGCACACTAACGGCAAGGCCTGACGAAGAGGCACACTAACGGCAAGGCCTGACGAAGAGGCACTCATCAGCCTGATTATTAGCCAGATTAGTGGCTCTCAGGGTCCTGACAGATATTCTCACGGCCGGTTTATCAGTAGCAGTCAAACGGTTAAAAATTAGCAACATTTACAATGTTGATCATTTTGTAACCACTTGACTGCTGCTACATTTCCATATTATGCTGTTACATTTACAATGCTGCTAAAGGAAATGTATCATAGCACTACGATGCACTTCATCCTACAACTACATTCATATGTATAAACACACACACACACACACACACATTAATTCAGTTATTTAGCTAATTATTTAGAATAGGAATAATAATAATAATGGTGCGTTTTCTTCAACTGCGCTACAAACAAGTCTTGCAGTAAATCTATGATGACAATATAGACACTCCATTCAGTTCCCACTCCCCCTCCCAGAGCCCCCGGTACCTTGGTTCCGATGGCCACCACCAGGTGCTTGGGAAGCTCGGCGCTGTCAAAGCAGTAGGGGCACCTGTCCATGGCACTGGCCAGCCGGCGGTGCTCTTGTACGGCCCGCTCACGCTGGCGCTGCTCATCCTGGCCGGAGCGCTCTCTCTGGGCCGCACTCGACACAAACATGTCGTCCAGCGTGTAGTTGTCTCCATCCTGCTTGCCCATCATCTGCGGCACACGGCACGGCTAAGGCGTCACCTTCGTCACACGCGCTTGTGTTCTTAATTCTGCTCGACCAGAAGTGCCAGAGCCAGCTGACAGCAAGTATGGGCATCTAACGGCCGAGATCCGATTCGCAGATGTCGGCCAAAACCCAGCTCTGAATCTACATACATTTAAATAACATCACATAAAAACTGAAACATCACCCAACATGCAAGCAAGGTGCTGGAAATACGGTCACATTTTCATACAAACAGGACAGGAACATCAGGACTGGACCGGGCCTGAAAGACACTGCGCTTCTTTCACAATGTCGTTTTCCTCTAAACCAATCGAAACAGCCTTCTGGGAGACTGGGGTGGGAAGGAAGTGGTAGGAGATAAAGGCGGGGGGGCCACGGGCAGGTCTGGAGCTGCAGCCTGCGTGTGAAAGTCGATGTCACACCAGGCCTTTCGGACAAGGCCCCCTGCACATGGTGTAAGCGAGAGCCGCGTCGTGGTGGGCGGAGACAGCAAGCCCTTTGGCGAGACGGGATTGGCCATTTAAATGCAGTGGAAGTGCAGTGGAAGACGATTTAAATACACGGCACAGGACAGCCCTTTACGGCGATCAGTGCTGTAAAGGCGACATAATCGGGGGGGGGGGGGGGCATTAATCCAGACCAGTGCCGCGTGTCCATGGAAACGTTGCTGCGAGGAAGGCGTGTCCGTGTGGCTGGATCGCTGGATTGCTGACCAATCAGGGGTGTTGTTTACGGGCAGCAGGACGGTATACGTGCATTCCTGCCGTGTGACGCTGGCCTCGTAATCACGGCTCCCCCCCAAGCCCCCCAAAAGACTGCAACGATGAACAGATATACCCCGAATCATACTTAAAAACAGACAAATCGATCCATGGTCCAACTGCGTGATTTTCAAGGAGAACGAAAACACCCAGCCTAGGGGCGGGGGGGGGGGGGTAACCACAGCCAGCGTGAAGTGAGAGGGGATCCCCAGGAAATGGGGGGGGGGGGGCTTCTTTGCAAATTACAGATTTCTGTCACCCCTTCACCATTCACTTATGTTGCGGTTTATTTACAACAGATTTTGGGAAATTTCAAGCGTTTTTTTCTTCTTTTTTTTCCCACGTCATTCACGGATATCCGGCCCTGGAAACCAAATCCGTATTTATAGAGCGGCACAGCAGATCGACAGCGGGGCTGGAAACCGCGGCACGGCTGAAAGCTCAAGGTGTAATGTTTACCGCTTTCATTTTGAATCGCCATGGCAACACTGACGTCTTTGGACTTTATTAATAATGCTCTCCCTCCCTAAAGGATTTACACATATTAGGCACGTTAATATTTCATACGCGAACCACATGCACCCACTGTGCACTCCAGGTCGTACCCGTTGCATTCTTTTAGAGTTTATCCAGCAGCTTTCTGGGGGTCAGACGCAAGCCCGCCCTCACTGGACAGTAGCTGGCAGAGACACACCTCACTGCAGATTGTTTTCTCTGATTTCAGTAACAAGAGAGCAGCACAGATTGGTTTCTTTTCTTAACAAAGGCAAACAAATTAAACAGACGTGTGCCACCTGCTATTTAATACCGGGCCTTCCTGAAATGTTAATGAGTATAAACTGACTCCGCCCACTCCAGGGTGCCGGACCGGCTGGAATGATCGGCACTCGTATGACAGCCGATTCCAGTGGGAGGGACAATGACAAACAGGGTCCCTGCTTTGGTCCACAACTATTATAGAAAAGACACTACCATCCCACTTGAGTCACCTTCCCAGGTTGCACGAGGGTACACAAATGTAGAAGCGTGCCCTCCCTCTCTCTCTCTCTCCCTCCCTCCCTCTCTCTCTCTCTAACACACACAGACAGTCAGTGAAGCTCAGCTACCCCAACACAGTCTATCTGGACCATGCGCAGGGAAAATCCTGTGAAAATCCACAGCACCCCCAGAGATGGCCTTCAGATGCAGGCCTAGGCCACTCTGCAGACCCCCCAGCTCCCCAGGGGCTCTGACAGCCCCAAATATCAGCACTTTATTATCCAGAAGCCACAAAGCTTCCAAACAAACAAAGAAGACCTCAGTGGCTACACTGAGCACGGAGGCCCCGCCCACCTTAGCTGCCATGCGAGAGTACAGCGCATTTTGGTCTCCTGCAGTGCTCATCTTCTCCCGGCGCACCATCTCCTGCAGGTCCATAGCATCGTCGTCTTGGAAATAGCGAACACGCTCGCCATCACGGTGAGTCTCGATCTGGCAGGGTGGGGCAGAGTTAAACATGCAAGTCAGCTCATCCTGTGGGATGAAGGTGTGGCGACCTTAAGGGGGCGTGTACTCGGTGACATCAGCATTGAAAGGGGCGTGGCTTTAAGGGGGCGTGTACTTGGTGACATCATGCATTGAAAGGGGCGTGGCTTTAATGGGGCGTGTACTTGGTGACATCAGCATTGCAAGGGGCGTGGCTTTAAGGGGGCGTGTACTCTGAGACATCAGCATTAAAAGGGGCGTGGCTTTATGGGGGCGTGTACTCTGAGACATCAGCATTAAAAGGGGCGTGGCTTTAAGGGGGCATGTACTCAGACATCAGCATTAAAAGGGGCGTGGCTTTAAGGGGGCGTGTACTCGGTGACATCAGCATTAAAAGGGGCGTCTCTTTAAGGGGGCACGTACATAGTGACGGTGGCATTAGCGAAGGGCGCGGCTTTGAGGGGAGTGTACTTTGTGACAGAGGGGGCACGTTCAATGTGATTTTGTGCAATATTTTGTTACGATTTCCAGGTTCAATGACATTCCCTCAGAACAGTGTGAAACGTTTTTTCTCGTTTGTTGAGTGTCAGAGGTGTAACACGATCAGCAGCGACAAAGCGAAGATAACAAGGTACTGCCCACAATGGATTCCAGCCATGTGACCACTGTTTCCGTCTATTAAATAAACGTTTTGCAACGTTTGCTTTGGAATGAACGTAACCAAGTCCAAGGGGGTGTGGCCTTAAGAGGGCGGGTACCACAAAGACTGTCCCGCCCACATGCACAGACAGGGGCGTGCTTAAAAGGGGCAGTGCAAACACAGACTAGACTCCTACATCAAGTCTCAAACATACTTCATTAAACTAAAGGTGAGAGTTCACCTTTGACCCCTGTAGCGCCCCCCCCCACGGGAACGTGGCAGAGGTCCTGCCTAAGCTTACCGCTGTCTTCTTCCTGCGTCCTCCCCGGGGCTCCTGGGGTTCTGACGGGCCCTTGACGGGCCACGCCCTACCCATGTGATCGGTCCGGTAGAGAACCACCTCCTGATCCTCCTCCACCCGTCCAGACACCTGGTTCAGACAGAGCAGAAGGGTCACCAGAAAAACAGAACTGCACTGTGTATCTGATAAAGCAATACCACAGACAAGCAGCAGGTGGCAGAGCAGTTAAGGAACTGGACAAACAAAAAGCCGCAAAGAAAATAAAGAGGCAGATGCACTTACAATCCCCCAAATCTATTCTGTGTGCAGTACAGTGATCAGAGTCGGACACGACGTTTAGCTTGTGAGCAGCTGACTCTGAAACTCACAGCACTGACTGGCAGCTAACAAGACAACTTCAAAGAAATGGGCTCCAATTCGGTCTGTTCACTTAACATTAGTTGTCATGTACAATAGCAGCATAAGACAGATGTCAGCTTAACATGAAACATTTTGATGTGTTAATCTACCAAAACTGCCATGACTATGATTACAAATACAGCGGACGAACACAGAAATCAGTACAGAAAACATCTATCTATTTAAAGGTTTTAGCAAGGGGACGCAAATCTCATTTATTCAAGAATACCCAGACCAGTGGTTCCCAACCTTTTTTAACTCACGGCCCACACAGCCAAACACATATGTTTCCGCAGCCCACTGCAAAAGAATTTAAACGATCCCGCTTTTTGTGTCGGGTTAACTAAGTACTCGGAAGCAAGGCTGTTAATTGTCTTTATTGAATAAACTGGTAATTTATTTAATTATATATCAAATTATGATTTATTTGATTTTGACTAGACATTTTTTATTATATTAACAATATTACAATTTCTATTAATAATAATTGGCGGCCCCCCTGCAATACCGTCGCGGCCCACTAGGGGGCCGCGGCCCACAGGTTGAAAACCACTGACCCAGACTATGTGGGGACAAAATAGCCCTTAAAGCTGTGAAATTCTCACACACACACAGACACAGAGTCAGGTCAGCTTCAGCAGTGCTGATGAATCTACACTCAACATCAGCCAATCAAATCCTCATCCACTCCGGGAAGACCCACCAAACCGGCCTCATTAGCGCCGGACGCTAAGCGTTTAGCAGCAGGATTCTGTGGCTGATCCTGGCAAGACTTTCCACAGACACTCAGGTAGTACTTCATCAAAAGAGCGGATTAACCAAGAATGATCTAGCGGATTAATAAGCAGAGAGACGCTGAGCTGAATGGGTAAGGCACTATGAAATGGCTCACTAATGTCGATGGGTCTGTCGCCATCAAGAGGCAGGCCGCTGGCGAAAGAGCTGCGTTAGTGACATCACAGGGCATCCTGAGACCGGGGGCCTGCACTACGAAGCGGGGTTACTGACTTATCTGGGTAACTTGTCGGATTTAAGGTAGACTGGGCAAAATGTAAGTTATGAAGTCCATCTAAACTGTGGTACCTTAAACCCGACAAGTTACCCCAATAAGTCAGTAACCCTGCTTCGTAGTACAGGTCACAGGACACAGGGCTGAATCAGAGAGAGCGAAAGCACGGGATGGCATGTTTGGGGGGGGAGGGGCTGCCTCTGGGAGAAAGTGGGCTTGGGGGGGTTGAGGCAGAGCGAGCTCCCCCCCGGCCACTCCCCCACCTGCTTCCCGCTGCCTTGAGCGCGCTTCTCTTTGGCCCGGCGGGCAGCTTCCAGCTGGGACTTCAGCTTCTCCTGCAGCTCCTGAGAGAGAGAGAGGAGAAAGACTAGATAGTCAGAACCCACCTAAGGTCGGAAGACGTATCCACCCCAGTTAGCACAGCCAGGAAGCAGAGAGTGAAGGAACAAAAAGTCAGCAAACATTCCCAGAGGGCCTGATGAGCGGTGAGGAGGGCAGGGGCCCGTTCTGCTACTCCTTACGGACTGCAGGGGGCGCTCCAGAGCAAAACTCATTCCGACCAGTGACACGTTTCCACGGCGTTCTACACACGTTCCTGTGAATGTCCCCTCCCTCAGAAGGAGCTCACCTTGTTTCCCATCAGCTCAGCTTTCACCAACTTGGCCCCAAGCTTGTTCATCTCCTCATCGGTGAGGATCAGCTCCTCCTCCTCTTCCTGCCCGCCTTCTTCCTCCCCACTCTCCGACTCCGTGACCCTAAGAATGAAGACCGGGCCAAATGTTTCAGCCACCGGGCTGCTCTGTTTTGTCTGAGCAGGTCCAAATCAGTGACAGCTCCAGAGCTTTGTCTTCATCTCCACCCTAATGGGCTCGTCCGACAAGCGGCAGTGGCCTTTACGCTGCCCCCCCCCCCCCCAAGACAAAGGACATTATCCCTCCACTACACTTTGTGGGATTATTCGGTAAACACTGACTAACCTGGGCGGTGATCCCACATCCTTGCCCCCATGACGCTCCGGAGACCGGCGCTCCGGTTCAGTGGACTCCGGCACGGCGGTGGCCATCCCAGCCGCCCTTCCCGCGCCATCTTCCCCAGCTGAGCCCGGCTTCCTCCAGGCCGGACGGGTACCCTCGTGGTTGCCCTCGCTGCGGGGTTTGAGGAACCCGCCGGTGCCCTGGTGTGACCCCGCCCAGGCCGGACCCGGCTCGTCCTTTGCGGGCTTCAGGAACCGGGCCTTCAGCGAGCTGCTGGATGGAAGCAGCCTGGCCCGGTCTTCCGCAGGCCGAGGGCTCTCTCTGCGGGGGCGAGGCTCCTCCGCGGCTCTGTGCCCAGCCTCATCTGCCCGGTCCCCCCTGTCCCTTCTGCTCTGCCTGTCTTCCCGATGCCAATCCCTGTATCGGTCTATGTCCCTGTCCCCGTCCTGCTCAGGGTGTCCCCTCCCCCGACCTCCATCCCGGTCACTGTCCCGGTCTCGGTCTCGCCTGCTACCCCTGCCTTCTGGGAGACTCCGTTCGCCCCGTCGGCCCCGATTGGACTCCTGGTCTCTGTCTGAGCTGTCGTCTGTGGTCCCTGGCCTCTTCCACCCCCTTCCCTCGTTCCCGTCACGTCCGGGTCCCCTTCTCCGGGTCTCGGCAACCTTTTCCGCTTCCTCCAGCCTCTTCTGAAACTTCTCCATTGACTGTGGGAGATCAGAACAGGAACGGAGCTCTAAGAGCAGCCAGGTGGCCCAACGGCTGACGTCACACCTGCCCAGGCACCCAGACTCACCCCGTATCTCTCGGAGACCACCTGCTCCAGACTGCGGTTCTCCCTCTCGGCTTGCTCCTTCATGCGCTGGTAGGACCTGCGCAGCCAGCCCAGGCCACCGTCATCTACCACCGCAGCTTTGGGGGGAGGGCACACACTATTTAGCCGGATTGTTCTGCTTCAGCCATCAGCGGAGACCCATAGCTAGTACAGAGTCACTCAGCAAGCTTAGTACCAAGTGACTGACGGGCAGGAAGTCAAACACCAGTGAAGATCCGTCTCAGAACCATATGATCAATACGATGATTATGATCATTTCAGCTGTTTAAGTCAGTGTTTCCCCAATCTGGTCCTTGGGGAACCACAGACAGTACACATTTTAGAGCAGAAATGTGGACTGTCTGGCAGGGAGCTTGGAGAGAGCAAAAACATGGTACCAGCTGTGGGTCGCTGAGGACCGGATTGGTTTAAGTAATAGTAATATTATATTAGTAACAATAAAAGCAGCCTCAGCAGAGGACCTAGTAACAAAACTTTTTGTTACACGCATGGCATCTCTAGAATATAATTAAGAGAATGTAACCTGGTTTCTATTATTTCGACTGGTTCCTGAAACATTAAAGTATTACCCAAATCACAGCGCTTGGGCCGTGAATCACGACACCCCCCCAACAGAGGGGCAGTTACCTTTGTGGGAAGGGGCAGCAATGTTCTCTGGGGGTAGGCCACACCCCCCATCCTTCCAGTAGGGGTTCAGCTCCAGCTTGTGCAGGCCGGCCTGGGGGAGGGGGGGGCACAGAAAGGATGGGGGATTAGCAGACAGGACCAGTATAAACCATCACGGAGGCGGGAGAGAACCCCAGGCCGAGATGGTGATGGCGGGAAATCAGCGGGAAATCACAGCGGGTTTGTTTCACACCCCCAGGCTTCCTGTCTCCGTGACCCAGACACGCCCCTCCAGGGACAGGGGACAGCTGCGGCCCTCCTTAGCAGACTGGGAAATTAGGACGCCTGTGGAGAGATCGCTCCTGTTCTCAGGGCAGCAGATGCCAAAGAGGGGAGACTAAGGCCTGGCCTGCAAGGAGCCCGATGCGGCAACAACCATCATGAGACAATCCAGCAGAAAAGGCACTATAATTAATTAGCGCACATTTTCAGAGTGGAAGTTAAGATAAAGGTTACAGGAGAGATTCCAAGCAAGCACACATACCTGCTCCAGCACTTGGCTCCTCTCCCGCTCTGCCTCCTTCTCCCTCTCCTTCTCCGCCCTCCTCTCCACCACAGACGTGGTCTTCATGGACAGGAAGTCAAAGGTCATCCACTCGTCTCTCTGTGACAGTAAAGGTCAGGTCAGACGGACTGACACCTCGCCGGCAGCTTCAGAGAAACCCCCCCCCCCAACATCACCGGGCAAACACACCCGCAGCACTCCGCTATTCACCAGCTCATTATGGGATGCCTTGCACAGGATGCAGCCCTACTGAATAGTGTCTGCACCTCCCTCTATACTGAATGCACTTTCCTGTCTGGCATCATGCAGACCGTATCCTTTAAATGCTCATGTTTGCGTTTTCCGTGGTCTGAGACATAAATACCCAACTTGCAGATTTTTAATCGGTCTCTTGAAGTCCATACCGTGGTGGAGACCCTGAGGTTCGCGACTCACCTGCTTCAGCTCAGCTTCAGGGGCCTCCTCTGGCCGACTCTCCCCGCCCATCTTCCAAGGCTTGGCTGTGACCTCCACCACCGGCTGGGCCTCCACCCACTCTTCCTCAGACCCCTACACACCACACATCCAGCAAAATGGGCATGTGGCAGACCGAGGTCCCACTCCTGTCTTCAGACCTCCTACACCATAACATCTCCCCAAAAGCGGGCCACAGACCTGACTGCACAGGGCTCTAACAACAACGTGCCGTTTCACAGAAACATCCCTTATCACAAAGGTGTCAGCTTCGGGATTAGAGACCAGAACCAAAGCCACGGCCTAAAGTCAGCAAACAGATCCACGCTCTTTCTGTCCCTCTGATCAGCCGACGTCTGCCTGGAAATGGCCCCCACAGGCCCGCTCACCTCCGAGCTGCCGCTGGACACATCCTCCGCTTTCCTCTTCTCTTTCTTTGCCTTCTTCTTCCTCTCCTTCTTGCTCTTCTTCTTTTTCTGTTTGTGTTCCTAGGAAACAGGGAATGGGGGGGGGGTCACACAGGTGACAAGGGAGTGACACGAGGGCAGAAACAGCCGCAAGGGTAACCACCTCGGAAATCAGGAGACGCAGCACTGGTACACACCCAGAGGCCAGGGGAGGAGCCGCAAAGTCAGTGTCCAATGAAAACAGAGGGGCGGGGTCACAGACAGGAGCATTAAAGCTAGAAGCTTCTGGTTTTGCCGTCACCAAAGTGCAATGGCGCTTTTTAAAAGCGAGCTAAATGTTGTGTGCTTGGACAAATTAAGCAATTGTAATTGCCTTTTAATACAGGCACTGGGAAAATTTACAGCACTTTAATACAGGAAGACGACCTTTGAGGAGAGTGACTGAAATGCACACGAACCCCAGGGCCCAGAGTCCAAAGGATGAGACAGACGAACCAGAAACCAGACCCTGACCTGAAACAGGGGTTGGCGAGGACCGGGATCAGCACGAGGCCTACAGGAAGCGTTACCCACCTGGTCCAGCTGCTGCAGCTTCAGGTCCACCTCAGGGAGCATCCACGTGCCCTCTCCACGGGCCCTCTTCAGGTCCTTCCTCCTCTCCTCCTTCTCAAACTTCTCCTTGGCCTGCAGAGGACATTGCAGCATCGTGGTGGGTTTCCATGGAAACGCAGGGTGGACCGAGTTGCGTCTCCGCTCAAGGCCTGCGGGACACTTTCACCTCACTGGACGCCAAGCTCACAGCTTATGACAAAGAGCTCAGCTGGTCATTCTGGAGACCTTAACCTCCTGATCCTATGGGGCACCAGCACAATGCGGGTTCCTAACTGATTCTCCAAGCTTAACAGCACTTAACTCATTGTCACTGCGTGCCCACATTACTAGGCCCCCACCTGCTCTTCATCCTCCTCCTCCCTGCCGAGGAAGACCACCTGCTTACCGTGTGTCTATTTACCTAGCACAGCTGCAGGGTAGATATGGGACTGGGGGGCATTTTTACCCCCCCGGTGCTCATCAGCAAGCCAGTGGGTGGGTGACACAGACCTCCTGACCTCCATTCTCTGCTGCCACCGCCCCCCCCCCCCCCCCCCCCCCCCATGGCCCCAAAGCCACATGCTGTTGCCCTGCATATGTCACACCTCCAACCTTTCTGACGTCTGCAGGCAGGGGGCAGCCTCGCACATCCATTTTGGATGGGATAAATATTTTGGAACACGACAGAGGAATGACACAGAAAACAGAACATGGGCTTCCAGTGCAGATGGGATGTCGTTTACGGCCAGGCCGCATGAAGCAGCACCCTGACCGATATATATCGGTGGCCAATCAACTCGCATGACGGTGGACTGACGGGCTGCGGAAATATCCCATCGCCAATTACGATTCCGTTACCTGAAGAAAACCATCAAAACCTTTTACCAATGGGGCGGGGGGCTTCTGAGAACACGGCACCAGGAAAACGCAGCAGTGTGTAACAGCATGCACACTGCACACACCATCAGCCTATCCTCCAAGCTCACTGTGGACAGACGTCCCTCCAAACCAAAGCAAAGCAAAGCAGCCTTATCAGCAGGGAGCAGGATTTGCTCACCGGCCACCTCGCCTGGACCCAGGTGGAAGGCATTTATTCCTTGGTAATTTACGATGCTTGAGTGTGAATGGATTAACAAACAAGCCAAACGAAAATGTGTACACAGAACAAGGCAATTATCAGCAGTGACGTGCTGCTTCCGCTGGGTAATTGTGTTGTTGGATCATACGGAAAAGACGCTTCCCGCGGGAGCCACGGCAGTGTAGGAGCACCCCAGCCCAGCTCCATCTTTTCTTTCTCAAAAAAATCACAGATCTGCTCCATGTTTGCTGTTCATTCTCCATTACATTAAACTTGCATTAGCCTGAGTAGCTGAATTGGAGCAAATGTCAATTCATAACTCTTTCAGAGAGATTAATGTGTGCGCACTTTTCAAAAGAAACATTTTATTGATTTGGACCCTCAAAATAACCTACTTAAGCATAAAAATTTCCCTAAAACTACCATATAGTTAAAAACACTAAACCCAAAAATTAGTGACCAGCTCAAAATATTAGATATTTAGATAAACCAACTCATGTCAATGTAACACAGAATCTGTAACTGAAAACCAATAACACTCAACAGCCAGAGGAAAATTAATTAACGCATAAATACAATAATACAAATTATTGTAGATTATTGTAATACAGAAGAACCATTATTGAAGTCAGTATTGGGAAGGGACACAGCGCCATCTAGTGGCCGGCGGGCTACCTTTGGGGAATTAAATTGATCGTCTGCCGCGTTTATAATGTGGTGTTAATGAACCGAGTCCATCTGAAAGGGCTCAGCATCTAGCAGTCTTATGTCTGAAATAAGCACGCTTCCCCTGGCATTAGCATTAGGATTGCCACCTGGGCAGAGTTTAATTTCCCGTGTAAAATCCCCATAATACACGAGGAAAACCCATTAACTCACACACAGACAACTACACTCTTTAGGAAAACCTACAAGTCGTCAGGGAACACAGCTTGATACGTGGCCTTCATGTATCGTAAAGCAAGGAAGATTCCTGCTCATAGCAACGCAGATAATGTGCATCGAATACCCAGATTAACTGGTGATGTTAGTAACTGTTTAGTTCGCTGTTGACTTTACTGTGGTAATAAACACGTTGCCATTTTATTTAAGTTTTATCGTCACATCTGTTCGGAGGAACACAGTGAAATTCTTGTGCCACACTTGCAGGGATGGGGACAGGTGCATGGTGGGACAGTAGAACAGACGACAGTGCAATGAGAGACACTGCAAGACAGTGCCATGTAAGAACAAGCGGTCAGTAAATAAGCAATAAAAAGGTTGTGCAACGGGGGACAATGTGTAAATGACCACAGAGTTAGTACATAGCTTGTAAAATGGAGAAGTGGAATATTTAAAACGGCGTGAAATACAATGCAGTGGGTGTACAGTCACCGGGTGTTTAACATATTACATATTATAACACAGTACAGCTACCGTCAGTATAAAAGCCAGTGGGCCCTCGCTGCTTCTTCATGTCACTCCGAGAATTAAACATAAGAACATGATGCGATAGGGGAGAAGAGTGCAGGCCAATCTGGCTAACCAAGAAGAGCCTCGACCAGGTGTGCCTCCGAATTACATAGCTGACAATAATAATATTATTACAAGATTCACATCTTTGAGCTTCGGCTCAGATACAAGCTAACTAATGTTAGCCACCGCGTTCTCCCATTAAGCCCAAACGCTTTTTTTGGTCGATTAGCGGCCTCGATACAAACGTATTGGCTAGGCTGCTTCGGGTTATTAGTTACCTTCCGGAGCACCTCTTCTCTTTCTTTGCGTTTATATTCTCTCCTGCTCTCGATGCTGTCTGAACTTTCAAACGTACCTCCGAACGCCGCCATGACATTGCCGGAAATACTGTCGTAAAATCATTCACGACAATAGAGCCCTCGTTTCCGACAGAAGAGCCCCCCCCCTTAAGCTCACCCAAAAACAGAAATTTTAAATGTCTAAGAAATTATCGTATGTGTTGTGCAGTTTCTCACAAGACGCTGAGGCCACTCATACTACATTCTTGAATCATTCCAATTTTTCAACAAAGGTTCCACCATTAAACCCACATATGTGTGCTGCATTTAAGTCTCAGTGGTAGCAATCGGTTACAAGCACTTTAGAAAATGTTATAATATCACTACCTATTAAAACGACCGTCAGACAAATTTCTGTTTTTTTCTCAAGGGCTTTTAACAAGTGATGCTATCCCATGGAAAGGATTCAGTAGGTTTCCTGTATATGCAACGTGTCTGACGTCATCCAACAGCTCCAACAACACTGCAATATGAATAATTTTCTCTCTAGTTACTTATTAAAACTCTTCTGTGAAAGCCATCCTCAGCCGCTACCAATAAACCAAGCCTATTAAAGAATGCTGATGGGCATCACTGCAGATCCCAATGTGAAAGAAAGCGAGTGTAGGGTGATCCCTCCACCATAGACGTCCCAGGGAGATCCCTCCACCATAGACGTCTCACTCCAGACATTTATCACGTGTGGCTCCCTGATGGCGGAACACGCTGCCAAATCACATTTGGCCATCAGATTCTCTCTCCACCTTCAAGATCCCCGTTTCAGAAACGCCTCCACTAGCCTTCATCACACCATGTTCCCTGAATGCTTCTAATATTGCACTTTCTGCTGATTTGATTGTCTTATTAGATTATTGCTTTGTTTGGCAGATGTAGTGTAGCTCTTGCTCCAAAACTGCTTACACTTGTAATCTGGCATTTATTGGAAGCTCAGCTTCACTGCACTTTTGCCTGGTCCACTGCTCAACAGCCATACGTTTGTAATGTGCTATTTGTCTCACTCGCCCATCACTTTGCACAAAAGTGTCTGCTCAGTAAAGTAAATGCAGATAGAGCGAGAAGAGAGAGCAAAGCTGTTGAATGCAAGCTGATAAATCCCTGAGTGGATATTTTATAAAAATGAAGGGTACTCATATTTCAAATTTTATTAATCCTCTTTCATTTCATTATCGAAATTTTGCAGTAAAACCGACAACGGCACTTTATTTTGCCATTGCTGTCATTAACGGGTCAGATGGCAAAAGCTCATTTTCTGATCCTCGCATGGATGCCACTGCATCAGTCTTCTCCAAAATTACGCACCAGTTCCCTTGGTCATAGTAGCTGCTCTGAACGGTCACATTCTCCACCTTCCGGCACAGGTCCTCCAGTTCTCCTTCACAGAAGACGTGGTAGTAGCGATGAAAAATGGGGCCAGGTGTCGGCCCCGTCACGCCGTCCGTGAGATGGGCCAGTGGTTCCGGGCTCTTCGGTGTCGCGCCCTTCAGGTGCCAGGGCACCAGCAGGTCCTGAGAGCTGAATGTCGTGCGGTTGGTGTGTACACTCAGTGTGGTCTGACCGTTCTGTACCAAAGAGAGACCTTTCCCAGCATGCTCCTGGGGGGGCGGGGTGGCGGTGCGGTCCTTCACTGGACACACATTCTCCTCCTTCGTCTTCTTCAGGTACTTGGACCTCTGCTTGTTGTACTCCTGCTCCAGCGCCCACACGGAGATTAGGGCCCGCCCCCCTGGCTTCAGCAGGCGAATCAGCTCCTTGATGGCCGACACTCTTCTCACCTGGACAGACAGCGGTGTGAGCTACAATACTTTTAGCATGACAAAGACTGTCATCCTAGATGGTTGACATGTTTAATCCCCTCCAGGTGTAAGAAATTTAAAGGTTTACACTAGAAGTGCACAATATATTGGTTAACATCTTGATATCGGCCGATGTTTGTTAAAAATGAATACATCACCCTGAGTCCGATATGTGGGCATTGGTTGATATTGCTGGCCAATATTTAGACTTTAGTGAATATTCAAATTGCGCTTTTCCACTGTCACCAAGAACCAAGCCGGACCCAGCCAGGCCAAAAGCATAAATAAACCGAGCTGGTTGTCTCATCACCACCTGACTGGTCAAAAGACACTTAGATACCTATGATCTGCATTGGTACGCACAGATTATCTGAAGGAGAAAAAAAATCATATTCTATATATTATTCATTATTTGTCGTATTGCACATCGCAATGTATTCATGCATTCCTGATAACTTGGAACATGAAAATTTCCAACCTCCTACTTAAAGAGGACAGCTGAAGGGAATGGATTCATAATTCAAATTTATGTAAGCTAATGTTAATTACCCTAGCGCTTGATGCTAACATAACATGGTGATTTTCACAGACGTGCTACAGGAAATTAGTTATCAGTATCTGCCAAAATTGCCGCAACGGTTCACCAGGCTGGCTTGATAATGTCACCAGTGAATCTGATGGGGGTGAACACTCATAGACAGAAGGGGAGGGGCCCTTTTTCCAGTGACTACACCCAACCTGTGTGGAGAAGTGGTGGATGACGGCGATGGAGATGCAGGCGTCGCACATGTCGCTGCGCAGCGGGACGTCCAGCGCGTCACACGTGAAGGCCTGGAAGCCGCGCTCGCCACAGATCTGCGTCAGGCTCTGGCTGCGATCGCAGCCCACCTGCAGGGGGCAGTGTGCACTCAGTCCTTGTACAGCAATACTCTCCCCCTGACCTTTAACCTCACACAGCTGCACAGACCTCACCCTCAGAATTAACTGCTGAATTTACTTCACACAGAAAGGGTAAAGCTAGTAATCAGGGGTAATATTTTACATTGTAAACAATAAATATGACACCTATTATCCTGTTTTGAAATCCCCTGATTTATTGCAGCATCCACCTGGTCTTGCAGCCTGTTTAGCATGTATTTTGTGTACCAGCCATAAATCAGGCTGGCAGGTGACGTTCAGGGCCTCTGGGAGCCCCAGTCCCCCATCTTGCCCTGGTGACGTTTCCCACATAAATCCACTGTGCGTGATAAAACAGTACCAGCCTTTAGCCGTTTAATCTTCGCATAATGCGGAGGATACTGATGGCTGTAATAATGTTCGCGATAAAACTCTTAGTCGGGGGAAAATTTCATTTCATTTTATGAGCCACGTTAGCACTCCCCGAGGCTCAGAAGCTCCTGGATAAAACAGAACCTCTTACATGCCAAACTGGGGGCAATGGTCAGATTTTAGATGTTACACAAAGGCTGGGCTTGGCCTTTGGCCTGGCCTCGACTCCTTTCAGTCCTCTTATATTCGTCCCGCAAACTGACAGTGACATCAGAAATCTTGGGGTCACGAGACTAGGGACTACTAGAGTGATATTTCGCAGTGTGTTTAACAAATACCCTACGTTGTAATATTACCTGCACCACATGGGGGCAGTCATGTTCCACAAGAGCCTTATTGAACAGTCCCTGTTCGATATCAAATATTGCCTGGCTTTAAAGCTGTGAATTAAGCTCTAAAGAGGAAGGTCTGTGATTTCTTTAAGCAGACGATGCAGGCGTTAGCGGCGTGGGACGCGGCCAGGCCACCCCAAGCGGCTCGTACCGCAAACACGCCCGGGCAGAGGCCCAGGTACTTCCCATTCCCGCAGCCGGCGTCGAGCAGCAGGGCACCAGGGGCCAGCGAGCGCAGGAAAGCCGCCACCCTCGGCCAGGGCGAGTGGCGGGTGCCACTGAAGTGGCCCGCGATCTCCTCGTACACGGCGTGCACGAACCGCGACTCCAGGTGTGCGGCGTCCATGTCGCTGCGAGGGAGGGGGGGCCCGGGGGGGTCCTGCAGAGGCTGCTGGCTGTCACAGGCAGACGGGTACGCTGTGGTGGGTGTGTCCGCACATGAGAAAAGGAGGCCAGGTTCTGGGTAAATGTGCAGTCAGAAAGCAGTATCCCATCAACACGTTAAGATGGATGCATGGATGGATGGATGGAACTTGTGTACCCGCCTGTGTACCCGCCTGTGTACCCGCCTGGGTACCCGCATGGGTACCCGCCTGGGTACCACACCACAGATTTTTCACCACGTTTACATTTATTTCATAAACTGCAGAATTTTTATTCTTGTTAAGCTTTGGAAAGTTGAATGAACTATAAATGAAAATATAAGTCAAATAAAACAAGTTTCTTTTATAACATATGAGTATGTATGAAAGGGTATGTAACAGTGCATGTCTGACATCCTATTAGCTGGTTGTGTTCGGACAGCACAGTAATAAGGTTTCCTTAGTTATGGCTCAAAGACAAATGTCAGTGTTAAGGAATAAAATCTACTGATAAACACTGAAATCACAGTATTCCGCCAGGACTCACCACAGTCACATGTGGTGTGCCGGACTTTGCGGAAGGTGAAGGAGGTCCTGGTGTCCCGCTGACTCAGCGTTAGGTCACGAGGGTCACAGGTCACCACACCCGGCCGCTCACCGCCAACTGCGGGAACCACGTCAAGTTTCCTGGGAGTTATTCTGAAGGAATCATGTGATATCAATTAATCATAACCTGAGAGACAGCCACTGTAACTGCAGTCCTCCCAGGCCATAGGGGGCAGTGTCTCCCTCACCCATGCGTCCAGAGATAGCGGCACTCGCCCTTCATCACCAGCAGGCTCCGCCTCGGTAACAACACGGCGACTGAGCGTCCATCGGGGTGCCGGAAGTCCATCACCGTCTGTGGATGACAGGAATGATCATATTTTTTATGGAACAGGTCAGCTTTCAGTCATGTGAAAATGAGAATAATCACATACATACAGGAGTGAACCATGCGGGGTGGGTGACATAGCATGGTCATCACAGAAACAAATCCCAGGTAGCACTCCCACCCCGCCCCCCACCCCTGAAACAAGGATGGAGCTGGGAAAGTGATTTGCTGTCCTTCACATCAATGCCAGCGGGGGCGTGGGGGGGCATGCACTGAGGCTCCAAGCATCCTGGGGGCAGAACCAGCAAATTAATCAGGCATCATGGTGCCCCCCTGATCTATGATGACATCATGGGTAGTGAGGAAACCGGCCAGGCCTCCGCCAGACGTTTCCAGCAGTTTGCAGACAGAATGAGGGACTCTCCACTGTCAGATGGCTAGTGCTCACACTGAGGAGTTTCTGCGAAGGCTTCCACAGACCTCACATCTCCTCCTGAGCTCCCGCTCTCCTCCTGAGCTCCCGCTCTCCTCCTGAGCTCCCCCTCACCTCCTGAGCCCCCCCTCTCCTCCTGTGCTCCCCCTCACCTCCTGAGCCCCCCCTCTCCTCCTGTGCTCCCCCTCTCCTCCTGAGCTCCCCCTCACAGCTGCTCCCTGAAGCCTCAAACCACAAGCTGTCTTTAATAAGCAACTTGCCTCTGTCCATTCGAGCGCGACTGTACAGAGGGCTTACGGAAAACGTTCCCACATTCCCCGCATTGCCGTTAAATGAGACAGCACGCAGGGTGGAAATAGCCCAAGCGTGCAGAAATCCTGTCAGGTGCACAGTCTGTTCTAATCAGTGCTTAATTTGTGCCAGATCCTGCTGGAACATGTTCTGTTTTTGACTGTCTAAGGAAATTCGGCATATCCTTGTTTAATAAACATGTCTGACTTTAAACTGCAGAAAGTGCCGCCACACCACAAACATCTTTTTCACCTTGTTTATGCACAAGATCTCCTCTGTTAAAGCATGTTGTGGCTGCTGATCTGTCCCCTTCTTCATTACCACTGCAGTGCTTATCGCTTGCATGATTTACCAAAACAGTAGCATGTGTCAAACTCCGCTAGCTGGATTAAATAAACATCTCAATGATGTTTTAGGCACATTACTGATCTGCTTACCAAATTTTAGGCACAAGTAAATGTTTCTATAGAATCAAAGAGCCGTCGTCTCACCCATCATCTAAAGCCCTAGTGATTATTGCACATGTGCCATCTAATCACGATTATATCACAATGTGTTACCATGCAACCCTACTTGACATCCTGAAGATCATCTCAGCACCATTTAATTTTGCTCCTACAACAAATTTAGGATTAATACATGATACACAGGAACACTGCCCATGTACGAACATGAAATGCAGAGAACCAGAGAGGAAGACAGAAAATGTAATTATGCATTTCTCACCATGAGGGAGAAGGTTTGTTTTCTTAACACAGAGAGGCACTGCCTTCTCCTATGCACAACCTATGACCACTGGGGGCAGCATTCCTCTGGACATCAACTGTGATGCAAGGAAATACCCCTTTAAATGTTAATTAAAATTAGCATCGTACCTTAGCTCCGAGACTTAACGACAGGATGGTGTCCTCAAAGGCAGAGTGAGTGTCCACATGAGGTGGGATACCTAACAACAACAGAACATGATTTTTAACAAAACTGTCTTTGGACCAACAGCTTAACGTGTAAGGCCTCTACTGCCCTCTGGTGGAAAAGCAGGGCACCTTGTCCTGGCTGGTATTGGTTGACTGTCAGCTGGTCAGGTTTAATGTTCATTATGTTCTCCTTCAAGCACTTTTCCAGCACAATGTCACAGGCATCTGGGAGGCCTGAAGAGAAAGCAAATATTCACCTCTGAGCGTCTAAAATAACAACACAAATGGAAATATTCCAGAAAAGATCAGGCTATTGTTAGATAACTGCACATTTTTCCTTGTAACCATACCTAACACTATAACTTCCCCAAAATAAAAAAGAAATGCATTTAAAAATGGAGAAAAAAAAACATACCACCAGGTAGCAGCTGGTCTTTGTCCACATTATTGGTCTCATACAGAAACTCGTATCCATAATGCTTTACTTTCCTGTGTTTCAGACTCTTCTGTGCTGAATGACAAAACAGAAGGCACATATGTGAATAGAAAGAAATTACTTAATTAGGATCACACTAGTGTTCATTTTTAGTCCCAAGCGCACGGAAAACAATACACCCATTAATTAATCTCTCAGTGAATCCAGAGACTATGACACCAGTCCGCTGTGCAGAGCCATTGTAGGTCTTTTTCTAGAAAAATATAGCACAAATCTTTGGTATGGTCCTCAGCTGCCAACACTGTAGTTCTGCTTTTAGGGACCTCAGATGAAAAGTACAGTGGGGTCGAGGCATGCAAACTCAGCCACACACCAGTGACATCATTATCAAGGGACACCCAGTCCAAACTTTCCAGGAGACCAGTCTCTTCTTCCGGCGTAACAAAGTCCTCCCACACCCTGAGGCCAGGAGGAAGTTCTGCGCTGGAGCAGACGTTGTAGTCCACTGCAAAGACAGGAAGAGGGAAAGGGATGCTCCGAGTGACGTTAAGGAGTAGTTCCACAGCCACGCTGAGGTCTCATTTGGTGACACTGCCACCTTTAGGCCGAATAAAAACAACACGGAATTTTACACCGTAACCAACGGTCATTAGGGATGTCACCATATCTTTCCGTGTTTATTGATACATCTGCAACACACTAACAGTATAGCTACATAAAACATCGTGCTCTTGTGGACATCTTGTTTGTGGAATTCACACATTTAAAAAACCCGGCTGTTACCTTTCTCCACAAAACAAAAGTATAATGTGATAGTTTGTCCCTGGCACTGAAGCTGTCTGCCACCGAGCGACGTCTGGCATCGCCTGGCGTCTTCGACAGTCCCGTAGGTGACGAATGCATAGGGCTTGTTGGGGGGCATAAGCAGGGCCTCCACATGCCCGCACCGCCCCAGCACGTCCAGGAGCTGCTCTCGAGAGACGCCGTTTCCGAGACCCCCGTTAGCCACTGCCAGCTTCTGAAATGTGGAAAGGAGCACCCATGAATTATGCATACTTCAATATGTTTTTATAAATATTTTCAACGCATATTCGAAGGTTTGCTATGATCGTATGCGCCATATCATTACTATGTAATTGCTTTTAATTGATTCACGTTGCTTCAATTTTCAGATTATGTCCGTGAATGGTACTTTACCTGCCAAGGAGACACGTTTTATTAAATTATGTACTAATATTATACTAAATAACAAAGCGACCGCGAACTGCCGGCGTCTGTGTTACTTTTTTATGAATCCCAGCCACTTTAATAAGGAGATTGACGTGAAACAATACATTACAGTGAAAGTTACCTTGGTCGGAAACGACACCGTATTAATACCTTCATGTCTCAATAACGTATGGCTAACTTTTATTTCCTTTCGAAGGCGTTTTTTGTCCTCTTTATTCTTTTTGACAGTTTCCACGCTCCCTCCGCAGTTTGCTGCCATGGTGCTACTCCTAATTCTGCCGGAAGGAAACCAGGTTTCGACAAATAGTTCCTCTCTGCATTCATGTAGAAAATGTTGTTGTATTATAAATGATTTAAATTATGTGTATATATACATATTATAAACTAAAATAGATATATGAGCCTACACATGCTTTCACATTTTTGTCTTGCCCTATAAAGTTGGCACTGACATTGTACACCGCCAAAGTCCCTGAAGAGATCTTCTCAGCTGTTCAAAGTACCCC
The DNA here is from genome assembly GCF_048594095.1 of Paramormyrops kingsleyae. Classification (NCBI taxonomy): domain Eukaryota; kingdom Metazoa; phylum Chordata; class Actinopteri; order Osteoglossiformes; family Mormyridae; genus Paramormyrops; species Paramormyrops kingsleyae. The sequence goes on from NC_132813.1 coordinate 2,203,485, forward strand.
CCACCCCAACACCATTCTTTATGTGGGGTAATTATACAGAGCTCTTTGTAATTTGGACTACTTCCTGGAAAATTCCGCCGCCTGGCATTCGTTGAGTCCCTCGGCCTTCCCCCCTCTCACCTTGACTGTGAAATTCACCCTTGGATTTGCAATGGAATCCTCTGCTGGTGTGTCAGCAGCAGTCTGGTTTGTCTGAAGTTCTCCACAGTGGAGACCAACACGTACACAACAAACAGGGTGTGAAAGGATGTGTTTAGTAGCTTTTATGTCAGAAATTCACAGCTGCGAGCTGCTGATAGGTGGGATACAGTATTATCCCCGACCTCTCTGTCATATCCTAGAGCTTTGACGTGCTGCAACATTCCCGATGAGGGATGTGCTGCCATGTCTCTAAAACGTGAGTGAATGCAGAACCCATTCAGCTCAATGCCAGCATGTTTTGTCCTCTGTTATGCTCCCTTTCCGTCTGCATTAGCCAATCCCGCGTCAGCTTGTGTGATCTGTGCCATGAAGAGTATTATGGGGTGTTTCATATCCTGCCACAGCAGTAAAACGGGGGCAAAGTGTCAGAGGTCCTGTGTGGCCTGATTTTTACAGAGGGGCTGCTAATTCTGGGCATCTTCTGTGAGGAGGTGCCGGTGCGGGGACTCAGCTCTTCCCGGGAGGTGCGCGGGCGTCAGCTGTAGCATTCCCGTGGTTGAAATTCTTCCTGTCTGCTCCAAAGAGGGGGCCTGGACTTTTCTGTATTGTTGTGCCCACCCCCCTCCCCAGGAGGAGTGGGATCTGGTGAAATATAGATGTATTTGATAGGGCAGCCCACCTGTCTTGGTTCATCACTGGGTCTGAATGGTTTCCAGATTGGTGGCCAGGATTCCCTCAGAGTAAAGCTAGGCTGCTTATGCTCCTGCTGATGGAAAAACAATCCCTGTCCTCTCACCCCACCTTTCTATGATAAGAATGATAACACATCCTCTAATACTTCATTATACCCCTAGAATGCGCTGGAAATGCCCTCCGGTTAAACTAAAGCCTTCCTCTAGTTCTCTGCTTTAAGCACAAGGCTCATATTGCGATTTTGCAAACTCACTGTACAAGTGCTTGGCCCAGCCTTCATCGTTACATAATGTGGAGCCTTAATGAGAGGTGGACACTTTATATATCACTTTTTAATTTGGCATAATCCCTCAAAATCTATTTTCAGTGCAGCGTAGCCACAGAAGGTGTGGACAGCTGTCACCGGTGGCAGGGTGCCCATGCCTTTTGGCCAGATCAACATGCCTTGCCATGGGCTTCTGGGGCTCACAGCGCAACGAAACATCTGAGAGCCAAAAATGGGCCTCAAACAAGCATCGTTTGCAATGCCGGACATTCACTCAGCTTAGTTGCTATTTTTTCCAGATATTTTAGGAATTGTGGGTAAATTACAAAGCCCAGGGGAATGTGGAAGCTCAGTATGTTGTGTGTCAAAGGCTGAAGGTGTGAGTACAGGAGCTTGTTCTCCCATCCAGACTGATGACAAGGGGCAGTGAGCGAGTCATTCATCAGGGATAGTGTGGGCATTCTCTCAGTCTCAGGGACCCCCCTATGCCACATTTTCCTTCCTCCATCCTGTTTGAATTCCTGCCCCGGTTCTGGCCCCCGATTGGACTGTACAGGAGACCTAGTCCTGACAGAGTCTTTTATCTTTTTTTGGCACAGCTGAGCCTATAAAGTTCTGAGACGGCCTGCCATCCCTGACATGCAAGGCCTTATACCCTGCGCTGCGAGCCTCACGGTGGTGGTCATGCTTTCTGTCCCTTGCTGAAGTTGGAGTTGTCATGACAACCACCGGGTGCTTTGCATTCCCTTGGTGCGGGAGCCTGTCCCTCAAGGCCGACGTATGGAAACAGAGGTTGGGATCTCGCTGGATCCCGGAGCCAATCGTCAGGCATCAGTGGATGTGTCTGTTACGTCCGAGAGGCCACCTGAGCACAGGGGTCGGCCATGTTTGCTGTTGCTAGGTCACTATCATCGGCAGCACAGTGCAGGAACTTGGCTTTGAGGGGGAAGTGGCCTCCTGATAAACATGTTATTACTGCATCCCCAGAATGAGACATGTCAGTAAAATGTGTTTTTTCTTAATTTCTTCTAATAAACACCCTCAGCCTCTTCCAATGCCTGCTGTGCTGGATCGGGGTGTGGGGGGCAAGGGGGTGGGGGGCGTGTCACCAGTCTTTTGGGGGAGGGGGTTGGCACTGGATGACGCAGCTGAATAAGGAAACTGCCTCTAAGCAGGAATGCAAACTCTAAGGAGGAAACTGCAAGTATGAGGGCTTGCTCAGCAAATCGCAGTGAAACAAACACGTCTCGTTTAATAAAAAGTGACAACTCTTTTGCTTTTGCTTCAATCTATTTCCCCAACCAATCATTCAACAGAATAATCTCCGCCCAGTTCACAAATCAGACCTGTCCCCACCCTAAAAACCCTTGATGGTGCCCCAGAGTAGGGGTGTGAGTGCATGCAGTGTGACACGTTCGCTGGTGTGCCCCCCCCCTTGCCCCCCCCCCCGATTATTTTAGTGGGACCCGAGTGAGACCTGGACCAGAAGGACCTGTCCGAGCCTGAGAACAGAACCAGAAGTGCCCCCCCGCCAGCGGAGCCGAGACAGCGTGCCCGCCTTCTGTCAGGTAGGGCTACCTGCACCCACCTGCACCCACTGCGCCACCGTCTGGCGACTCACTTCAGTGCCACTGTATCCTTATGGCAGCACTGTTTATAAACTGGATTTGTGTAACACGGAGGATTCATGCACTGCAGAAGCTCATAAAACGTAGAGAAATGCAAGAAATCACGGAGATTTTTTTTTGTTCAGGAGAGATAATATAAAATGTAGTGTGATTTTGAATGGGGAAGGAATTTATGAAACAGGGATGAAAATTTCTTACCACTAACAGGATGCACTCAAAATATGGAGAAAAAATACGAGATGCTTCAGGTCTGTCACCTGTCGAATGCTACCTATAAATTTGGGATGCAAATCCCAGAAGCATCACATGCAATGTGAATTTATGAGAACCGGTCTTCATTTGATAGGCATTTCCCGAAAGTGGCGTTTTTACAGCCGCGGCTGGCAGTTGACTACGCTAAGTGAGACGGTCTGGACTTTAGGGATCCTGGAATGCCCCAATATTGTTGTATAGCATACTGTATTTTTAGAAAGTCACCGATCGTCTTGATTGCTCGGTGAGCCAGAAACTTCCCGTAACCTAATCAGGATTGACATCTTTGACATCTGCGCTTCTAGAAGGACCCTTTGGCAACATTGGATGAAAACAATACTGAGCGTTTGTGCATTTGGCAAATGGTGTTAAAAAAGCACATGATTGATATTTGTGCCTCACTCCACCCCCCACCTCCGGCCAGCTCTGTGCTACCGTGATTTATTTACCCAGACCCCCCCACTCAAGGTCACTTCCTGTTTTTAGTTTTTAACTGTGCGCAGGGCTGCAAGCTGCGGTCAAAGTTTCAGCTCAACCCTTTTTCCTCTCTTCTCTTTTCTTTGTTGTCCTTCCTCCAAGATTCCTTGGTGAGAAACAGCACCAACCCTGGTACCGCCTTCTACTGCAGCCACTGACTGACTGAAGGTTGACCCGCCTGCTGTCTCAGACCTCGCCCTTCCCACCTCTGACACACCCCCGTCTCCGTTGGCAGGATGGACCGATCCGTGCAGGAGCTCTTCCTCAACTTCATGATCGTCTTGATCACTGTGTTGCTGATGTGGCTGCTGGTCAGATCCTACCAAACTTCATAGGGGTGACGATGGTGTGGAGTATGGAGGGGGTGAAGGTACCAGCCATGAGAAGAGGTCATGCAGAGTACCGCCCCCCCAACACTCGAATCTGACACCTAAATTTATTGTGTATCACTGTGACTATCTTCCCTCAAGCCTTTAAATGCATCAACACTTAAACTTCTTTAAACAAGTTTAAAGAAAGAACGTTAAACAAATTCATTCTAGCCAATAATATTTCTATGCTTGTTTTAGTATATTTTTGTGTGTTTTTAGAGCATATTTGACAGGACATTCAGCTAATCTGCCTGTTTCCGTTTTTTTCTTGTACAGAAACTTTTAATTGATTAAAAAGGCTAAACTGTAATTAATTCATGTGCATCAAGGTGCCACACTAATTATTCATGTTAATCGAAAGACCTATCAATGTGAGAAAAAGGCCTGTTTACAATCTCTGCAATAAAAAACAATGAAGTCACTGCTGTGTTTTGTGTTTGTCTTGTGCCAAATCACGAGGTGAGAACATTTAGGCCTGGAGCAATGACGTCTTCAGAAGAGCGTGACTGCTTCAGATGATCTGTGCAGGAAACCCCCCTCCCCCCGCCCCCCCCCATCGGCTGTACTGTCATAGCAATGCACCACCAGCGCCTCTTCATGTTGACATTGACACACTTTATTGCAGCATTCCAAACAAGTCACAAATTGGACACTTTTATGTACCAGCTAACGTCGAATCTGTAAGCCATTCTATCATTATAAGCCTGGAAATATACTTTTAGATGTTTTCTGGTTACATCAAACCAATCTTTGGCGATCAACCCAATAACATTACACACAGAACCATAAATACCTACTGATCTTCCTATTTTTGGCATGTTCCTGTTTTTCCTATGTGGGTGTCCTGAAACTGCTGCTTCAGCTTGTATACTTATTGATATGACAGCCTGGCCCCGCTTACCGCAGTCCTAGCAGGGTAAGAGTCCCCGTCAGTGCTTAACAGCCAGGCCCAGCGAAGGTCTGCTCCAGCAAGCCTCAGTCCCCCAGGGATGATCAGAGGTGGACAATTCAGGTCTGGAAAGTAAAGATTTTGCTTCAACCAACGTTGAACATTAAGTGTCACAGTCAGAGTACTGAAAACGTTGGCTGAAACAAAATCTTGGTCTGGATTTTTACTTTCAGGAGCGTAAATGTCCACGTCTGCGCAGCCTCTCCCTGTGTTACTTATTCGTATTGCAGCAGTGCACCTTCCGTGGACCCATGTGTGCGACACTCTAAGCTTGACAAAGCCTTTAAAGATATGCTTGCTGTTACACTGGAGCATGCAGCTTCCACACTGCTGACAGCTGGTGTTTGGTTCGTTCTGTGTCTTTCGTTACTTTTGTATGGAAATGTCCCAGTTTTACCCCAGAAAGGGGAAAGTAGCCTGGAAACATGCAGCAAACACGGCGAAAGCCTGGAAGGCATCGGATATTTTAGGCACTACCTGAATTCTCCTGCAGGGGGCAGTGCTACGGCGCCAGCAGTACATATAGACGGTGCTGCAACACAGTGCAAACACCTGATCAGTCCAAGCTGCAGATGCCAGAGTCACATGCTGAGAGAGACATCAGTGGATATCGGGGGACGGTGGATGAAATCATGATCGGCACGTCTAAACGGAAATGAACCAGAACGGCAAACTCAGTTTGTCGTTTAACACCGGCCAGCTATAGAAAGTATTTTAAAAATGCTAAACAGACAGAACGGACATCGATAGAGAAGCAGATGAGTCCGCTAGCGCCCCCCACTGGCTGTGGTGTCCTGACGTGTTGGGGGATGGTAGGAGGTTCATGATGGCGGGCGGAGTCAACGTGGGTCTTCATGGATGGGAGTCCAACTGGGTGAAGCGGATTTAAAGCTTAAAGGCAGCAGCCCAGCAGATTCTTCCCCCCTCTGCTCCTCTTCCTCATCATGATGCACTCGCATGCAGCCCTGCCCCATACTCCCACCCCCCGACCACCCCCTCTCTGATTGGCTGGCTCACTGCTCCACCTTCCAAGGGTCCCGGTAGCGGTTGAAGTGTATGATCTGGCAGTGGAACTCGGTGAGTGCTCGTGGCATAGGGGACACTTCCTCCCACTCCGAGCGGCCGCTGTGGTACACCTGAACCTCGTCCGTGATCTCGTCCGGTGAGTAGTCGCCGCCCAGGATGTAGATCTTGTCGGCGACACCGATGGCGCCGGCGTTGAAGCCGGCACACTCGAAGGAGCCCTCTCCCTTCCACACGCACGTCTCCGGGCAGAAGCTGTACACCTTGTACGTGGAGAGGTCACACAGGTAGAGCACGTCGCACACCGATACGGCCTTCACCAGCGTGGCGTGGAAGAACTGGCCAAACTCTGCCACCAGCTGGCTCCACTGGTCGGCCACGGCATCGTATCGGAAGAAGCAGTCCAGCGAGGGGTTGAAGACGTCGGCGATCTCCACCTCCGACCCCAAGACGTAGATGATGCTGCCACAGGCACTCGCCTCGGGGTAGTAAATGCCCCGCGGTAAGGGGCTGACACCACACCAGGCCCGGCCCAGGGGGTCATAGTACTCCACGTCCAGCAGGCTGCGGATGTTCCTGGCCCCCCGCGTCTTGCCACCGATAACGTAGAGGCGCTCGAGCGTCGTGACCGAGGTGTGCATGGTGCGCGGTTTCTGCATGGGTGGCACCGGCACCAGGCTGTCCTGCAGGGGGCAGTAGCACCACACCTCGTCCGTGGCGTTGTGGAACGGCTCGGCTATATGGAGGCGTACCGCCCGGCAACAGTTGCCATGGCAGCCACCGGTGACAAACAACTTCTCCCCGTAGCTGGAGAGGCTGGAGCCCGGCATGTCGGTCGCGTGGGTCTGCGGGAGCTCTCGCCAGCGGTCTGCCCGGATGCTGTAGCAGAAGGTGTGCCGGATTTCGCCGTCCTCCTCCGTCTTGTGCACGTAGATGTAGCTCTCGGCTGTGGCGGGCCGGGCGTCCGGGTAGAAACCTGCGAACTCGCGCAGGCCAGAGACTGCACTGCTAAGGATGCAGGCGCAATCCCCGTCGCCGGACAGCAGGGCCTCGGAGCCAATCAGCTCCTCCAGCACGTCTGCGGGCAGCTGGTGCAGCCGCACCCGGCGCAGGAGGCGTGGCAGCAGATGGCGGCGGGCCTCCGGGTCGTGCCCGACCCAGAGAAGCAGCGCCCGCAGTGCTGCCTCCTCGTGCGGCACCTGCAGCTCGTCGGCAGACAGACACGTCTCCAGCACGCTGGCGCTCATGTCCAGGAAGTCGGGGATCTTAGTGAGTGAGTAGAAGTCACGCGTGACAAACTCCAGGGCGCGCCGCTGCAGGCAGGTGGAGCCGTAGCCCTCGGCGATGGCCAGCAGCTGCAGGCAGTTGTGCAGCTCCAGCGTCCGGATGAGGAAGTCGCTACAGGCCTTGGAGAGCACGGAGACCTGTAGGAAGGAGGAGAGCTGGAAGAGCATGTCGACGTTCTCCTCGGTGATCTCCATCTGGCCCGTGTACGCGAAGTCCAGGAAGGCGCGGACGGCTCGGGGGGACAGATGGCTGAGGGTGACGCTGCCATCATCCCGCTCCCGCATGTTCACCTCGAACATGGCCCTGCGCGAGATGGGAGCGGAACGTCACCTGCGGGAACGTCGCACGCCGTAACGTGCAGATCGTTGACGCTGACGTCAAGCGTTCAAGACCCAGAACAACCAACATTTAGTCTGTCTGTTTACACTATAGTGACACTACATGCATAATCATTCTTTAACTGCAGTTATAGCTGCTGTACATTATACACATCATTTATACAACATTATGTATGCATTTTATACCACTGGATCGGTATACATTTACCGTGTGTGTGTGTGTGTGTGTGTGTGTGCGTGCGAACAGGTTTACCTACCCTTATGGGGACATAATGTCCCCATAATGTGATAAATATCCGTTTTTTTTCCCTTATGGGGACCGGTTTCCTGGTCCCCATAAGGGAAAACTCTATTTTATAAAAATCGGTGACTGCTATGAAAAAACTAAAAATGCAAAAACTCTTGTATTTTGTTAGGTTATGGTTAGGGCAGGGTAGGGGTTAAGGTTGTCATAGTTAGCGTTAGCATTTTTCCCATTGAAATGAATGAGCGGTCCCCATAAGGATATGTTTACCCTACATGTGCGTGCGTGTGTGTGTGTGTGTGTGTGTGTGTGTGTCTGCTGGATGTAAAACAAAGACAGAAGCAACAGGGAGGAGAAATGGAGACAGATATCAGATAGTCATTTGGTGCGAGCAGCAGGTGTGATGGACACTGAGGACGGTGCCTGTTACTCCACGGGCTGCCAGCCAATTCTGTCACCTCGCGACATCCTGGGACACGACAGGGGGGAGGGGCCATGCCAAGCCGGAACCGGGGGCTGGGAAACCGCTCCGTACCTGAAGAAGTCGCTGCAAGCAGCCAGCACACAGCGGTGACAGGGGATGCACTCCCCCCCCACCACGATGCGGAAGTCGAAGAGGATGCTCCTCTCCCGGAAGCCCTGGAGCACGCTGAGGACCTGCTGCCCGTGGGTCTCCGCCACCAGCACCGTGGACCTCCTCTCCAGAGCCCCGTTGCACTGGGACCCCCCAGACATGTCCGTGTCACGCCGCCCCCCCACCTGGCCGACGCAGGAGGGTGGGGAGAGATGCAAGCAAGCCTGAGGAGCGGGTGCTGCAAAATCACACTGTCCATGTGAAGATGCTTGTATCTATTTTATCTTGTTAATGAATGACTGGGGAAGGCAGAGTGTGAAGTCAGGCTACTACAGTGAGCCTGTGAACCGAAGCTTGCTGGTTCAAACCCCTGTGACTGCAAAGGGATTTGACCATTAGGTCCCTGAGCAAGGCCCTTAAACCCCCCCCCCCCCGCTCCCCCGCATGCTGTTCCATGAACTGGCTGACCCTGGTTTCTCAAATCTCAATCTTCTAGATAAATTAAATGAAGGAGAAAGACGGTGATATAAACCTGGTGATATTGCTGACACACCAGCCATATTTCCTAAACGACTTCAGACGCATCTTTTTGAAAAACGCAAAGTCAAATAAATGACAAAAAGCACTGCAGCAGGGAGACCATAATCCTGCATTCAAGCAAGGACCCGCGGAATGCAGACTGCAAGAAAGACCGACAGTGTCACCGTCAGTGAGTTTCAATAAATTGTCCCAATAAATTGTCCCACCATCAGAAAGCCAGTGCATTCTTAGATGTGGTTGTCTGTATTCAAGGTTATTGTAAATTCATTAAAATCATCTAAGTTAAATCTCTCTTTCAGTTTCAATCTACAAAAACCTTAATAATAAATTCATCTCTCCAAAATGTTTAGACTATATATCTTGTAAATATTGTTTTACCCGTGACATACACAAGCTAATAAAAATAACGGTAACCAAGGCACATGAAAAGATGCACAGGCACCAGTCTGACATGACTCTGAAATTCCTGAGTGATCATAAAATAACGTCAGGTAGTACTTTACCTACTCACGGTTTCAGCACCACGGACAGCAGCCACTCCACCTTGCAGGAAGCACCGGAAGAGTTGGATGCAGAGGAAGTGACGTCAAATACCCGGGAATATAAGCCGCTGCAGCGCTAGAGGGGCGGGCACCGCTGGTGCGTTGCAGGGGAAATTCTAATTGTCCACGTCTTGGTGTTTGCTGTCTTCCTGCAACCTTGCCAGCCATTTAAAGCCGTGTGTCGCTTGCAGTTCAATATAACTTACAGAAACTACATACATATGTACACCTCACGATATCAAATTGCGTAACTGTATTAAGCATAATATCATAGTTGCAGTCTGAACTATATTTCATAACAGAAAACTTTAATAAAATCGGTAAAATCAGACACGTACGTCGGGTTTACTGTGGAAAACGGGCGTCTGTAAGTAATTCTTCATTTTGATTTTTGCAATTAAGAGTTTTAAGGATTAAAGTTGTTATTTCTTAATTCTAGTGTAACATTATTTAGTGAGGACAATATTCTACTTTAATCTTACAGTTGCTTATTTGCAGTCGCGAACTTCACAAGCCCGTCCTTTCAGTTCAGACGACAGATGAACAGTTTATCGGGTGAGAACATGCACAGCATAAGAAAAAGCAAGCGAAAAAGGACATATTCGCCCACAAATTTATTTGCTTATCACTGTACGTACAATAGCTGCTAATAGGCAAATACAATACTTAAATGTCAATCAATCGTTTGACGTGTGTGCAAAGCAAATGTAGTGGCAAAATTGGATACAATGTTTTTTAAAAGCAGACCGCGATGTATTCGATGGACACAATCTTCAGAGAAATGTAAGACACAAAACTTTAACAAAAAGCCTAACTTCCAGAGTTTCTGTCTATCCAATCTATTGCATATGAAAGTTCTGAAAATTAAAGTTCTTTACTATTACCACGCACAGTTAATAGCAAAAGTTACAAAATGTGCTTAATACGTCGTGTTTGATATGATGCTTCCACGTAAAACAATTATAAAAATATTTTTAAAACCTTGCCTACGGAAACCGGCAGTAACGCAGAAATGTATGAGGTTCCTGTAACATCACATTTTAAAATTTACTACTGACGTGTGGTTGAATAATTAAATTAAATATTTGCACCAAAGCAACGGTAAACTATAAGCGTATTGGCTAGAAAAAAGGTGAATTATTGCTTTGGCTGACAAAGAGCAAATTATTCTGCAGTTTTCCATCTATACATAACATATATTGGTATTAAACAATCATAACAATCTATCACAATAACATTCACAAATAGCAGAACATCTTTAAGTTCCTGTTCTCAAATTATATTCTCACTCTCCTGCTTCATTTTTGTTTTTTTGGCAATGAAATACCATAGTTGTGTCTGACAGTGACACACTGGAGCATGTGATCTTTGGATTTATTTAATTCCAGAAGTGTGACAGTTTCACAGGTGCGACACATCCACAGCTCAGAAGCGTATCTGCACGCTAAGGCTTACAGACGAAATGTGTCATGTGACTGGCTCATGGGAGAAATGAGAGTGCTCCCTGATTGGCTCAGACAGAGCGCCATGCTCGCGATCGCACAATCACCAATGTCGTGAGGGCTGCTGGTAGAGCTTAGGATTGTGGGAAGGGCAGGAGGCCGGGAATCTCCCTGTGGCGTAGATGTGTGACCTGTTGGCAGTGACATGAGGGCGGATGGGAGGGATGCAGCCCCAGGTTTGAGCTTTGCAGGTGACTAGAGCGTGATCATGTGGAGGTCGGAGGCAGAGAAGTGAGGGCACAGGGCTGTGTCAGGGTCTCTGAGCAGCTTCAGTACCATCTTGTGGAACTTGTCACGGATGCGGTTGAATTCCATGATGTCACGGGGGTCTTCCTCCATCCAGAACCTGTGAAACTCCTGCATCAGATAACCTGCAGGACAGAGAAGCCTTAAAACAAGCCGCCTCGCCGGGGAACCGTGTCAGAACCTCTTTCAAAAAGTTGGACTCTCTTCAAAATAACTGCGACTGCAGGCTACAGATACTCGTGCTGCCTCAAGGTGGCGCTGCTTACAAAAGGTCTGCTGGAAGTGGGCTATGCTGGGCATCTCTGGGGCCACGTTGTACAGGTGGGTCTTGAGGGCACCGCCCACCAGCAGCCTGTAAGCCAGGTCCGTGATGTTGATACCCACGATGGCGAAGGAGTACCTGCACCGGTAAGGTATGGGATCAGAAGCAGTGGGCGTTCATGTGGCCCTGTCATTCCCAGATCGCTCACTCTACATTTATGCTGCCCTTCCTGCTCTGGTGTCCCTGATGCTGCTCTTTACGGGGCTCAGTGAATCTCAGCTATCGATTCTGGCTGAGGAAATGCAGGCCTGTAACCTGGCCGCTTGGCACAAAATCATGTGGGGAAACCGGACCCCGGGCTCCACACTCCGATAATGTGTTTGTGTCATATGGTTTGGGAGTGGCTGGCTGGGAAAGAGTGATATCCCATACATACTCGCAGATGCAATCGCCAGCAACCAGCCTGACTTTCTGTCTGATCCAGGTGCTAATCACAGCCTGAGCCAATATGAAAGGAGATGGAGAATAGGGAGCTGGATGGGGGCATGTTCTCTGCTGTCTGTGGCCCACCTGACATGGTGTGGTCTGGGAAACGATCTACCAATCACAGAGCATCAGGCTGAAGAAGCACTCAAGCTACTGCTACAAGAATGGAGGTAGGAAGATAAAGGCGGGGCTTAGGTGACCAGTGAGCAGTGTTATCAAGCAGCCTTACCCAATCGCTTTATCCAGCTGGCTCTTCTCCCACTCTGCCTTACTCATCTTGCTGTGAAAATCAAAATACATTATGCAGCTGAGGAAGAATGACAGAACTGCGTCACGCTGCACCAAAGAGAAGAAACGCTGATTAAACAACAGCGAGGGCGGACATCTTTCATAAGGGCAGGATTTATTCTCGTAAACTTCCTGCTGCTCTTACTGAGCCATAACTCAAACTCTGCACTTGCGAAGGAAATGTCTGTTGGCATGTATGTGTTGGATACGTATGACAGAAAACAGAAAAATAAAAATGTGTGAATGAAATAGCTCAGTTCGTCCCTGCAGAAAGTCCAGCGTGAGATGTGGAGAGATGTGGCAGGCATGATGGCGATGTGTGTCTGATGACGAACAGCAGAGATTAAAAAAGCATTTTTGTTAAATGTGAAAAAACATGCAGAAAATGAAAAGGCAAACAATGTAAACAAAGAGAAGGACATGTTTCCAGACATCCATCCATTAATTTTCTGTATCCACTTGTCCTATTCAGATGTACATTAAATTTATACATGACCCTGAGTGACGGCTGAGCGAGAACAGTTCACAGGAGGTCCACCAGGGGGCGAGAGGTGAGACTGACCTGCTCTTTGGCTGCTGCGAATCGTGGAGGAGCTGCAGGGCATTGGCTCTGTCGTGTTCTGCGTAGTATCTGTGCAGCCACAGGAGAAAAAAAGGGGACCTCAGTGTGACCCAAGGAACCACATCTGGCTTCACACACCAGCCTGACAGGCCTGTTTCTGCAGTGGTTCTGAGCACGGCTAATTACTCATTATTAACTCACCAAGGCCTGTTCTGCTGGTCCTCTTTTAAACATTCTTTGCTTTTTAAAATTTACATCTTGAACCACTAAATTGCACCCTTTTAGGCTTTCTTTAGCAGTCTTTATGCCATGCAGGTGGCGCTCTACACCAAGGTTAGATAAACCTGTCTTCATTAGGGCTAATTGAAGGCTCGCTCACAGGAGATTAGACAGGCCCAGGATCCCCATTCCCCGGAAGTCCGTCTTGGGGTCGCTGCCTTGGAAACCGATGTCACACCACTGCTTGGAGATACGTCCCGTGAGGGGGGTGTCTGGGCATAAGCACTTCCACAGCTGCGGGGGCACGGAGGAAGGACACAGTCAGCTGGATAGCGACGGGGTGTGAACACAGTTAGCATGCGGTACAGCTGTGTGTGTGTATCGCACACAGTTAGCATGTGGTACAGCTGTGTGTGTGTAAAACACACAGTTAGCATGCGGTACAGCTGTGTGTGTGTATCGCACACAGTTAGCATGCGGTACAGCTGTGTGTGTGTAAAACACACAGTTAGCATGCGGTACAGCTGTGTGTGTGTATCGCACACAGTTAGCATGCGGTACAGCTGTGTGTGTGTATCGCACACAGTTAGCATGCGGTACAGCTGTGTGTGTGTATCGCACACAGTTAGCATGTGGTACAGCTGTGTAAAGCACGTGTTCCCCACCTTAAGCAGCATCTCCTCATGCTTTGGGTTCTCACAGTCATATGACTCCCTGCGTAGCCTCTCTACCTCCACCACCAGACTCCGGTAGCCCACAATCTGAAAGAGGCTGGCCTGTAGAGAGACCCCCAACCTGTGGAAGAGCAGGTCCTTGCATGATATGGATGTACCATGCGTGCTATACCTACTGCTCAGAACACCTATGGCTAAGGATGTTGCTTACTGTGGGTTTGCATCAGGGTTGATCTTCTTCAGGGTGATGATGTCATCGATTACCTTCTCTACCGAGTCCAGCTGGGCACTCACTGCAGTCTGCAGGAGCTGGAGGGGGGTGACACAAACAGGTGACTATGCAGTGCTGTGCCCTGCAGGCTGCCCCTATGACTGACACACCATGACCTCTAACGGACCACTAACCTCACTCTTTGAGAATTTCAGGGAAGACTCTGCAAAGCAAAGATTAAAATGTTAATGTCAACTTACATTTAATTTATTTTGCAGACTCTTTCATCCAAAGCAACATGCACATTTTTGAGAAAGCAGAGTCAGTATCTGGAACAACTAGCCCAATGGTGAAATCACTTTGCCGGCCCTGGGACTTGAACCGCCGGCCTTCTGATGATAGCCACTTCATCCTAACCCGCAGAGCCATGCAGCCCTCTATACCATAATCAAAAGTTTGTTTCCCCACTTAAAACGTTATAACAGGAGACGTGTAAGAGAGCAACACTGGCTGCAGGGGGTGGACATGGAAATGCGGCGACGGCACGCACCGATCCTGAGCGTCCTGCGGGCGCCGGGCTTGTTGTTGTGGCAGATCCGCTGCAGCTCGCAGCGACCCGTAACCTTTCGCATCACGAACTTGAGGGTGCGCCACAGGAGGGCGCAGTACAGGAACAGGAAGAACTGCATCAGTGCCCTAAGATGGGAGAGAGGGGGGGGGGGGCACACATACACGCTCAGCAGGTCACAGGCAATCAGATCATGCCCAGAGAAAATGAGACTACATCACTATGGAAACGCAAAGGCAGCGGGGGGAGGGGGTGGGGGCTGCCTTTCACCTGAATTATTTACCCATCTGACTTTTGCAGAGGGAATGGCTGAAGTTTTGCTTCACTGGGCAATGAAGAGCGTGAAGCGTCGGAAGAACCTCCTGCCATCGGCAGCACCGAGCCTGCTGCACCTTCCAGGGCGTGCTGGGCCGGCACCCATCTCTGACACGCCGTTCCACATTCGGGTTATTTTTACAAGCCGTCCCAGAGCACGAAGGAGACTTTTGTGTGAGCTGCGCGACAGACTGGCATGATGGCTCGTGTTGCGAGCGTAAGTAGGACAGGCCGATAAATGGAGCGCCATCTTGGGGCACGGCATGACCTTGCAATGCAGCAGGGGGGCGAGGATTGGAGAAAGACTGTGGACTGTGTCCGGGCTACCAGCATCCTTCTCCCACCCACCGCAAACATACATTCAAATACATCTCAGGTGTGATGCTAATGTGTTATTCTCAAGCCCTAATTACTGATCTCAGGTTTAATCTACATTCTCTACATCTGCTTGATTTTTTAAGTAGAGAGAATGTCACATGACTTCCCTCAAAAGCAGTCCATATCTATATGCCAAGAAAGTGTGCTCAGAGTCTAACTTTGTGCAAATGAACCCAAATCCATTTCAAGATCTTTATGAATCTGTCCTGGTACAGCTGGGACTGCGGATTCGAGGATGGTGAGGTCAAGTGCAGGGCTCCATTGCCCGCAGGAGCGTGGCACATTGTCCGCGGTGATGCCTTCTGTCCCGCAGAAACACGCACAACCGCATCCCACGTGACAACTTCATCACGTGCTGACCATAAATAAACTACGGCTCCTATTACTCAGAATCCACAATAATCAATTGCTTTTGTGGTCCAGAGCAAAATGCATTAGAAAAATTCCACAAGGAGAAGTCACGTGGGAGTTGGGTCAATTAAGCCAGGGGGTGGGGGCGAAGTCTGAAACATGCGCAGTGTAAACATAAATTAATTCACCATAAACATTATTCCAGCAGCATTAAACTTAATAGGGCATCATAATGCAGTAGCGGAAGACGGTTGTGTCATTTTATAAAATAAATGTATATTGTATGTTTCCAACGGCAAATTTCAAATTCAGAATAATCTTTACAGAGACAAGGCAAATATTAGCTGATGGTAATTTATAATCTTTAAATCATATCTGGAGACTAATACCGCACCTACCCTTTAATGCGCGGATAAAAATAATACATTCACATTTTCATATATATTAAAATGAAAGCCAATTTAATAATCGTGGTTTATGCTCTGCTGTTACTGACATATTGTCTTTTTCTAAATATGAAGGTTTGTCATTGTCATTCCTGTGCCCTGAGATTGATAGTTGTTTTTTTTTTATTTGTTATTTTAAGTGCAAGACAAAATGACGAAGCAGTAGCCTATAACACGAAAGATAAAAATAAGATTTGTTTTAAACAGGTTTATTTATTTTAAATAAAGCCTATATGAACTAAAAATGCCATTATGCAATAAAACGACACCTCACTGGTTTTGTCTTCATGAAGATGCAAAAGAGACCTACCTCAGAAAATGCTTCATTTTGTCCTGCTTGCCTCTTCCTGCTTGCGTCTCGGCTTCCTCTTTAAGATTCAGGTATCAGTCTGCGCTCCTGCACGGTACATTCAGATCATTAAACGGCTTGAAATTGTGAACTGCGCTTACATAACATGCATCCTAGACCCCCAAATGCAACAAGCTTTCATTTCATTGCATTTTTTTTCACCTTCCAATAAAATTCCCGGTAATAATCTGCCTCGTTAAATCAGCGTCCAGCACACGGAAACACGCCCGTCGTTTATTTTGCAGCGGACCTGTGCGGAGCCCCGACCTCCGCCCTGAAAATATTTATCATTTTGATATTACTGTATGAAGAAAGACCTGCGTATGTTTCGTTCCTCTTACGCTTCCCTAGTGTGTGTGTTTTGAATCTCGTAGCGGTTCTTTAATAGGATGTATAACGGAATAAAACCGCAGCATCCGCGTTGCCCAGGCGACAAAACTGAAGTATATATTGAAATACGCACGTATCACAACGTGTAATTCATGGTAGCGGCCAAACCAGGATAATCGTCAGACGTCTTGCAGAAATGCCGTTTCTCTTGTTGTCCCCGGTAATGTCAGAAAAAACGGGGATGTGCTGACATTTGACGGTAATCTAAAGCCTATACCATATCCCAAGCATAATGATGTGCCCTGTTTTTACCTCCGTTGCGGATCCTGCGGGGAAATGCGCTGCGTTTCCTTTAATCAGGTTCTGGTCCTGTCTCAGTGTTTTTGCATTATTGTCACGTTTTGCTGTGTCCCTGACCGGATTTCTTAGCAGGCTCAAGTGTAACCTTCCATAGACTTTTGATCGATACGCTGTTCAGAATGCTGTCATTTCACGTTTTAAAATATATTTTTTCCTAATATACAGTAATATTTGAGTCGTGGCAGGTCTTAACACAATTTTGGTTTAAATGCAGTAATGATTCCAGTTTCTCCACTTCCTGAATAATTGTCCTTTGGTTTTACTGAGATGTACGACAATGTAATTAAGCGCTCCCTGTGCACGCGTTATTTCCTAGATTAAAACCGCAAGGATCCGTATTACACCAGCCAGTTTTCCGTTCGTCTTCCTGTCTTTCAGAGTCCACACTGATGGGGACATAATATTTGTGCAACACTTAAAACACGTAAAAAAACGCATATTGGGGTTCACTGATTAACTCTCACAAATGTCCTTCATAGGGGAATTTAAATTTATATCTAACAATACTGTTGACCATCTTATTTTTTATCCTGATAACAAAACATGAAGGTAAACTTGTTACATATTATCAGTTTATAAACATAGGATTTACAAACATATTCTTCATATTACATGCAGTGCATAAGTCCCCAAAACAAAATGAGGGTGTTATCTCCCGTTATCTCCACAGGTGACAAACAGCTGGAGTGTGGAGGCCGGCTTTGGGGACCTTTGTTCTTACACTTAAACCAAAGCTTGAAATACAAAGTGGCACCAATCAAACACAAACGCCACTCCGTCTCACTGTTTGCGAGTGATTAAAACAGCCATTGCATCAAGTGGCATCTTACCAGAAATTTTGCTCAAATAAGGTTCCCTTCTGCCTCTTAGCATCATTAATGAAACATAAAATATTGCCAAGAAACAAAAAAACAGCTTTTGCCCACTTAAAGCCTGTTTAAAGTAAAGGAAGCTTGTAAGATTGGTGTCAGGGATTCGCTGTATTGTCATGGGCTCCTGTGGGCAAAGCGTCCAGGTCACATGATCTATATCTTAGTGCTCCGCATCACTTCCTGCTCTGCTGCTCCGGCCTGATCTTGAGACAGGACCTGGCCGTCCGGTCCATCCTTGACCTCCGGGCATGGCACGGCCCCGTCTATGACGCCCTGGACCTCGTCACGCTTTGCTGGTGACACCGGGGCCGTGGAGGCCAGGGTGGTGGCATTGAACATCACGAAGCCCACGAGAATCGCCACGAAGGAGACCATGTACAGGCCTGAGAACTGCAGAGAGGCGTGGCGGCGACAGCACAGGGTCAGGCCGCGTGCGGCGAGCGTTGAATGACAAGCCGCTTATGATTTTTATCAATGGCAAATCAAATCGCTGAGACTTTGACCAATTAGTGTGTAAACAAGACTAAAGTGTCTGTAAATGAGACATAAATGAGTTCAGTAAATTATTATACATGTAATCTATGGAGTGTCAACAAAAAACATTATTCAGGAGATAATGAAAACCTCACACCCATACATACTGACTGCCTCCTGCCTTTACTTATAAATTTCATTGTACGTTTCTTACTCATTTTAATACGATGTTCAATATCATGTTTGTGCTGCTGGTTACTTCCCTGGCACCTTGCTCAAGTGCTCGAGAGCAGCATTCCCTGGGAGTGAAACCAGCAACCTTCTGAACACAATGTCTTATCTGTTACTGATTGTTTCCTTGTGCTGGTTGATTTGATTTCCCATCAGTCCATAGGTGCGCCCATTTCCTTATTCCTTGCTGGTTTCACTCTGTGCTTCATCTCCCCGCTCTGTTTGAAGGCCAGAATAGCCACTTCATTGCACCCACAAACCGTGTGAGATAAACCCACAAAGATGGACTCTATTTCTGTTTGCACCAGCTGAAAGGGTTGTTTTTTTTTTGTAGATTCAGAAACTTGAGAATGCAGGATTCCTTTTTATGGCTTCTGTGCAACAGAGAGCAATACTCACGGTGTAGTGGAACAGGAAGACCCCAAAGAAGAAGCTGAAGATGTCGGAGGTCAGCAGAGAGAGGTTGACCGTAGTGGCGCTCGTCAACATAATGACCAAAGGCATCAAGCTGTAGAGCAAAAACAGGCAGAGGGCATAGGCGGCAAAGAGCAGGCCTGCGGACACACAAGGCACAAACAAACAGATGATGCCTCTACTACACATACCCATCATGCTTTGCTACACCGCTTAGCTGTTGGAATTTCTTGGACCAAGAACATGTCGTTCTGTCCACACACAAAGGATCAAAGACAGGGTCAGTAACATGATGACAGTATAATATTTTGATACTCTGATAATTCTTCATGTAATCTCATTAGACAAATCCATGTGCCATCTGGCCAGGGGTGTGTCCCGGCATTGTGACCTGCGCTGCCTGGGACAGGATCGAAGCCTCTCCATGACCCTAACCAGGATAAGCTCTTTGAAAAAGGGTGGAAATTAATGTGCATAAAAATATACAAGTATCCCTTTCCTATATGATGACACAACATTACAGCAATTCTAAAAATAAACGGTAACGCTTTACATTAACTGCACCTTCATAACGCCTCTATAAGGCATTAGTAGAACATTCAGTGTACCTTCATAAAATAGACAGACAGACAGATAGATAGATAGATTAGATAGATAGATACTTTATTCATAGAACATTCATAAGCAGCATGTAAGTATACCACTACATCCTATTATACCACTTTATTATCAATTATTAACAATCATTATATGTTTAAACGATTATATTTTTTTCTTATTATCATATAATTGTCACGTCCAGCGCCGCCCTGTGTGTCCCATCCCTACGTTTCCCTCGGACATGGCTCTAAACCAGCCACAGCTGCCTTGTGTTTGCCCCTTTGTTTAGTCATGAAATGAGTGTCTCTTGGGCCTGTGCTTCCTGTTTAGTCGTTGTGATCTGTCGGCGTCTGCCAACCCGGCCTGTTCACCTCACCACGAGGTGGGTTTTGGTTTGAATGCAGACGGCATTTGGGGTTGTGCCTTGTTTGACATCGTGACAGTATGTTTATTATTAATGTTAAGGTATGTTAGGATGTTAAGGTATGTTAGGATGTTAAGGTATACTTAAATGCTGCTTAAGAATCTTCTATGAATGCATTATGCAGGTGCACTGAATGTTCCTCGAATCCATTATAAAGGCATTATGAAGATCCTGTTAATGCAAAGCGTAACCAAATAAATATAGTGTATAACAATAAAAACTATAAAATACCAAATACAGATGATGATTTTCCTATAACGTCATATTGAAATTAGGCCAACTGAATCATAATGTCACCATTTTAATAGTCTGGGACAATGAAAGTAGGACAAAGCTCACCAATCTTCCAGTTCCACCTGATTGCAGCGATGTCTTTCTGCTCCAGGGCAGCACTGCAGAAGCAGAACAACATGACCCGTGGGTCACCCAGAACCATACGCCTCATGCTGACCTTACAGGCGTTAAAGTGCTAACGCAGTCTCCTATAGATCATGCAAGTCAGCAACGGCGCATACTGGAAAACCAGAGTCTTCCTGGTTTTGGGTTTGGATCCCAGAGCAATACCAGTATCACATTATAGGGTAGAAGTTGCTGAAGAGGAGGATTGACAAGCTCATCATGCCATCCTGCTTCAAAGGAAGCAGCATCCAGCTGTAAAGATCTACAGGACTGGGGCGCTGATTAGGAGAAGGACTGCCATTACTGCTGAATCTCCTACAGAAGGACTACTTGTGGCCAGCAGGGGGGGCAAACCCCAGAGCACCAAGCAGACATGTGGTTTGAGTAGCGCCCCTCCCTACTCAGCATCCCAGAGAGCACGTCCTACCACTGAATCCCGCTGATCAGAGTCCCGAGCAGCCCCATCATGCCCGGAAAGTCCAGGAGGCTCCCCTGCCTGACTGAATACTCCTGGCCCAGGTTGGTGACAGCATACATGACGGCGCTGACCAGTACCAACCCATCTCCCAGCAAGATGTCACTGGCTGTGAACAAGAGAAGGAGACATATAACCGTCACAGTGTCTAATGTAGCCTAGAGACTTTTCAATACAGTTTAATCTTCTGCTTATGGAAAGCAAATTGTAATGGAAATTAAATTGAGTATCTGTTTATCTGTTCATTTATTTGTATTAATTTATCTGTATGGTACCAGATTGGCTATTTAAACAGCATTCATTGCTATTACATCTAGTCAGGTATGGATTTTGGATATTGGTGGGTATTTAATGTGGTTCCCCCTGCAGGCAGAAAAAGGAGGGTGCAGAATGGTGCACGTCTGTTTGTCCTTACAGGAGCCTTGGTCTCGTCCAGACAACACGTCGGCCCCCACCATGGCCCCAACCCCCAGCAAGCAGATCACCACGGCCACATAATGCATTGCCCGGTATCGGGTCTTCAGGATGAACCAGGACAGCACCATCAGCACTGGGATCACAAAGCAGTCCAGCAGCTGGAAGGCAGGGGCTTCAGACTGAGCTATGGGGGAATGTTCACTGTGGGCCTCCCAGTAAAACAAATGATGGGCTCTCACCTGGATACTGGTCAACGTCGTATACTGGTAGGCCTTCACTAACATGTAATTAGCCTCAACATCTGCCAGAGCTATAAGCCCATATCTCCACCAACCTGTCTTCAAAATCTGCAAAATATTTCTGTTGCCTGAATTAAAACAAGAATGTCCCAATTGTTATTTATAGTGTTGATTTTCACTCAGACCAAACGTGCAAACACTGTGCCGTTTATCAGCTGGTGTCGTGTTGCAAATGATAAAGTGCTTGAGGGCAGGAACAGTGCCAAGACGAAAGGGGGCTTATTAAACTCAGATTCATTCAGTCAGGCTACTTTCCGTATCCCGAACGGGAAATTTTTGTGTTGCAATACGCATTTACATAAACGACAGGAACACACAGGCAAGATGTGGGTAGACATAACACCAAATAACAAATTACAAAAATATATATGTTTAAACATGCTAAATGTACAAATCTTCATGGGCAAAAAAATGTAAATATGCATTGTGCATTATGTATTGCCGCAGAGAAGCCGGCTCCTTTTCCTGCACGGAGAGGAGTCAGTTTAGGTGGTTGTTGCCATTACTTCCTGTAATGATCTTTATTGCAGTAGAACTAAAGTAGTCTCTGACTGAAGACACTCTGTTGTCTGGCCAGTAGGTTGTGTATGGGGTGTGTAGTATTTTTTTTTTCTCAGTTATTTTTTTTCCAACTCACAGAACATAAACTGGAAATAAACAAGATCACTAGGGATCAAGACAGGAGCAAGGAATGGCCCAGGCAACACAAGGGTTCGGCATCATTGATTGGACTGGGGAGTAAAGGACTGAGGCCATGTCCACACGTACATGAATATTTTTAAAAATGTAGCTTTTTCTATGCGTTGTGGCCTTTCATCCACACGCAAACGGTGTTTTACGTCACTGAAAACAGAGCCTTTGTAGAACCATGTCTAGATTTTCAGAAACGCGTGACGTGTAGACAAGGAAAACCGAGTTTTTGGCTTGTAGAGTCAGATTGTGCACCATTATCCACTTTGTTTGTGGACAGTGTGCACCTTTCACTGTTACCATTAGCTGTGTTTGGCCTAGCAGAGCCAGTAATAAGGCTTCTGACTGGCCAAAATGGCTTTACAGTTATATCGCCGCATGTTGGTTTGCCGGGTTCTTGGCAGCGCGTTTTAGCGTTTTCATGTCGATGGAGATTTTTTTAAATAATAAGAGGAAAAATACAGTTTTAAAAAATACCCATGTACATGTGAGAAGTATGTATTACCATGTTAAGGGTCATGCTCGTGTTAAGTACCATGTTAAGGGTTCATTCTCAAGGGCCTAACAGTGAAATCACTCAGGCAACCCCATGATTTGAACCAACAGCCTTTCGATCATAGACACAACACCCTAACGCACTGAGCCACGCACCACCCCGACTTACAGGCTAGAACCCTGGTCCTTCAGCACAATATCAGTGATCTCCACTGAGTCATGCATTTCTTTTCCTCTCATATGCAATAATATATAAAAATGTCTTGAGTCAAATGAGATGCATGGTCTACAGGTATGATGTCACAGGTACCGTCTCTCTAAGTGAGCCAATCAGCCACTCACCTTTGCGGCAGGCCAAAATTGTGGAGTAGGTCAAAAACAGCAGCACGTAATATATGAAGTTCTGAAGCATAGGCGCGTTAACATGGAAGTCCGTGGCCAGGTACTGAGAGCAGATGGCTGAGCCACAGATCATAGCAGACAGCATCTGACCCATGGCTGTGGTCTTCAGCAGACGCCTGAAATCAATAACGTCGCTGAGATTTCGGAGACCTGCGATAATGACCGCCGGCAGGTTTTCATCAAATCGTTATTCCATCAATATCTATCATCAGTTTTCTCAGTCTGTGTCTGACACATCAGGGCACAATTCCACAGGAAAACAGGCAGCTCACCATGTGAAAACCTCCCTCAGCTTCTGGATCCAGCATCTGTTACCCAGGACATCCCTTTCACCGTCCCCGTTTTCTGCGTCGGTGGGCCCTGGCTCCTCTGGTGTCATCCTGTGATGAAGCAGAAGAGCAGAGAGTCCGAGAAACAGAGTCTCCAATGACACTTTAGCCACAGATCTGCACTTTATGGCACCAAGGGCTGAATCATTAACAGCCCCCAAACCAAAGTGCATAGCGAGAATCCATTCTTATCTTTCTTGGAACGTGCTCATTAATTGATCTTAAGTAGCTGGAGGACCATGTTAGTTGAAGAAAAACTTGTCCTGATGCTTCAAGCTGCCCTGGACTGGCGGGTTTTTCTCAGTCAGGGCACATGTGACCAGCCGTCATGGGAATCACATGGATGCCGTACCCCCATGGGAAAAAAATAGGAAAACAATCCCCTTTGAATATATACTATCCCCCCTCACCATCCCTGCAAACTGTTCTACGTAAAGGTAAAAGTACCGGCGATATCAGAGCACATTCTGGATCGAAACCCAGGACCGGCAAATATTATCATGGGGACCCCAAAAAAGATTTAACCCGAACCATTACCTTTGAAATATTTTGTCAACTTGACCTAGAGCTGAGAAAATTGCATTAACCAACAATCATAATCTACTATATTTTTATAGGGGTCCGTACTATGTTACCCTTACTAAGTTAGTTAAACCTGGATTAATTTAATGAAAATGCATATGCTTAATTCAGAATTAGGAAGAATATAACGTGCTTCGTTCCAACAGGGACATCTTGTGGACAATTTATTGCATGACAAAAATATAACGTTATGATCCAAATACATCAGGATGTATTCGGAGAGTAAATAGATGATACATCCAATTAACAGAATTGAGATTACTGTGCATATTATTCATTTTGGTTCTCGATTATACATGTATTTGAATGGGAAGCGCAGCCGATTGATTTACAAATATGGAACAGAACGAGCAACCCCGTGGGGTGACGTCATGCTCACTGGGGGGGGGGGGTCGCGGATTTGTGGTTGCCAGGGGTCATGTGACCTGCCCATATATGGTTCTGCATGCTTGCGCAGAGCTAAGTTTAGCATGGGTTTAATGTTAGCCAGCTCGCTAACTAGCCGCACGATATCAGATGCAAAAACTAAGAAAGACCAACAACAAAATGCAAAGCTTATTATATGTAAACGTGTGAACTGTTTAAATCACCAAATAACGTTACGATTTGTTCATTTATTGTAATCATTTCGACCTGTCACGGACTGTGCCGGATGTTTATACTGGCTTCACAGTAGATCTCGTTCGAAAGCCTCTGGCAACCGAGTGTCGCGACTCTCGCGAGACCGCGCGTGGGGATAAGTTGAAGAAACATGGCGACGTCTCATTTGCTGAAGGTAGGGGATACACACTTCATTTTAAAATTGGCACGGTTCTGTGAACAGGAAAAGGAAACAAAAAATCCTCCTCGGTGGTCGCCCATCTTTAGCAAGGAGCTAGTGTCTTAAAAAAGGCGGTGGCATATGAGCTTCGGCGAGCTGCTACGGTTTTGCAGCTACTGTAGTCGGCTGGCTAGCAAGCTAATATGTGAAGCAGCCTCTCTGTAGTCATAAACTTATAAAGGTTACTTCCGCTGACAATTTAATTATAGTGGTATTAAAACTACGCTACTATGGTAGTGTTCAAATAACATGCAAGGCGTGCGGATTGATACGGACTTTTGGAGGTTATGCCCAGATATAATCAGGTTATGTGTGTCAGTGCTGCTTGGCCGGGTTTGCCAATGTCAGTCCGGCACTGGATTCCTGTGTCCCGTCTCACCAGTATAAACAGAGGAAAGTGCCGTTTAATGTGTCCCCTCCGAATCCAAATAAACAATGATGATGATTTTCACCCGCCCAGCATTTTGACTTTTACCTGTCATTCCCCTGTTATGTTGTAGCCCCATTTGTGTTCATCACTTGCTAACATGCCTCCCTGCCATAATAGGATGTGCCAGTTTGTACTGGCTGTTTTGGGTGCACCTCCAGCTGTCTGTGTATCTGCATGGTTATTTTTAATCTTTACGTTGCTCCTTTGCTTAGCCTTTAATATACCGACGCTGACTTTTGGTACTCACGGACAGAATTCCTTGGAAAGGAGGTGATCTTAGGACAGGGGTTTTCAGGCAGCATTAGTGATATGCAACGTGTGCATGGTTAGCTGGACGCTTACTGATGGGTATCTTCACTGTTTGGCGGTCCCCAGCATGTTTGTAGAGGGTGACAGGGGAAAATATGACACCCCCACCCCCGGCCTTGTTTTTAACTGCTGCATGGACCAATGGAATTTCCTCACTCCCTCTGCAAACCTCTTCCTTAAATCCATGTGTTTGTTTCGTCAGTGTCTTGTAGGTCTATGGATATTCAGTCCAGATGCAATTGAAACGTGAATAGAATGATTTGGGCAAAGTAGTCCCTACTCCACTGAACTCCATTACTGCGATCAGGTCCTGGTTTTAATATAAAAAAACCTTTTTTGGCTGTCATGTGGGTGTCATGAGTCCTGAGAGGAACCTGTGAGGTCTTTGCACATGTCTAAAGATCTGTTTAAAGTCAAATTGACAGTTTAGAACTTCACTTGAAGCAATGTTTTGCATAACTTCACACACATCTTAATTTTTTTTTTATATGAACTGTATGCATTGTTGGAGTTTTTTTCTAAATGTTTGTCATACTCAATTTGAAGTTTGTGTTTTGGACACTGATCTACATGGACCAGGGGAATTTTGGCTGTAAATCCCTGTGATATATGTTCTTTTCCTGAGGACAGTTTTGAGTGTCTTATTTTGGTTGAATTATTTTCTATTGACTTGTGTGTCAATAGATGCGTGTAACAAAAAATGGCACTTGTGGCAGAGGCAGGAAATACCAGGTCATCCCCATCCCCTTCCCTAGTGATTGCGGTTGCTGGTATTGCACCTTTCTTCCCAGAACAAAGGCTCCCTCCAGTTTGAGGACAAATGGGATTTGATGCGGCCCATCGTTCTGAAACTCCTTCGTCAGGAGTGCGTATCCAAGCAGCAGTGGTTCGACCTCTTCTCGTAAGTGCAGTCTTCTCATCTTCATTCTCTTGTCCTCCTCCACCCACATCCTTTATACGTGAACAAATGGGGGGTCTCTGCGGGACCAAAAGCCCCCCACTCTCTTACTGGCCCATAGTGCAGGTGACTGTAGCATGAAGAACATCACATCCACATTCATTGTCTCACTTTTAAGATCCTCTTCACTGGGAATTATCTACTAAAATTATATAATATACCCCAACCCCAGTACACTTTTATACGTGTCAGGGAGGCAACGGAGGGTTTAATGTTGCCTCTGAATATCTTGTCTTATTCTTGGTTTATGGGTAGTTTTTTAAGAGAGTAATTTGGAACATTTTTTTCTTCATGCATTCTCCATATGCAGCTCAGTACTGTGTAAATTACCACATAATCGAACATGTGACATGGTGTATTCATCACCTCCTTTGCAGAGACGTCCACGCGGTATGCCTCTGGGATGACAAAGGACCAGCAAAGATTCACCAGGCTCTGAAAGAGGACATCTTAGATTTTATCAAGCAAGCTCAGGCGGTAAGATGCCTCCTCAGAACACAGAGGTGTTTGGTCAGTTTGTAGAGCCAGGTGACAGTTTTTGAGTGAATAGGATTCTGAGCCTGATGGGTGGATCTGGGCCTCGCTGCTGGTACTAACGGATTCTGTCATCTGCAGCGAGTGCTCAGTCACCAGGATGACACAGCGCTGCTCAAGGCCTACATTGTGGAATGGCGCAAGTTCTTCACGCAGTGCGACATCCTGCCAAAGCCTTTTTGCCAGCTGGAGATCACTCTGATGGGCAAGCAGGGCAGCAACAAGAAGTCCACAGTGGAGGACAGCATCGTCAGGAAGGTGAGGTGGGAGGGGAGGCGGAAGGCAGCGGGGAGAATGGATGTTCTCTAAGTCATGGGTGTAGATCTGAACATAATCCACTCAATCAGCGGTGCCTTTTGTAACAATGTCCTTTGAGGGATCCTCCGTCTATTGTGGGATCTCCTATACTCTGACCGTATGTAACCTGTTTTGATAGAGATGACCGAATCCGCCCACAGTCTGGCAGGGTCCAGAGTTTCAGGGTGGGTGGGGACGGGCAGGAGCTCAGATGTCATTTCTGGCCGCTTCACATGCAAATCAAACTTAATGACGAAGCGTAACACTATCATGATGTAATGTGATACAGTGTGACCTAGTTCAGGAGAAGCCGGTGATTACATTCCCCTCTTAAAACGAAACGACATTATTACCCAGCTAGTAATGGACTGTCTGTCTGCCTGCCAGAGTGTGTGAGGTGCATGTGGTGTCCACGTGTTTGGTGTGAGCATGAGCTTACAGGTGGGTTGCCGACCTTTCTGGCCATGCTGACTTGTTTACCCCCCTCCCTCCTCATCAGCTCATGCTGGACACGTGGAATGAGTCCATCTTCTCGAACATCAAGAGCCGTCTACAGGACAGTGCTATGAAGCTGGTGCACGCAGAACGGTTGGGAGAGGCCTTCGACTCCCAGTTGGTCATCGGCGTCCGCGAGTCCTACGGTGAGCACCGGGTGACAGGGATTGGGGGCGATATGGGACACGGAAGCCACATCTTGTTTTCTGTATACTTACGCGGCGTGGCTGGCTAATGATGCCACTTTCGTCCATCATGTTTAGTTTGTCTGGTCGGGGTTTGACCACATCCCAGCTGAGGAACCTCGTGTTCTTCCCATTAGTCATTCAGGCCTTGGGTTCGGCTCCATAATTTGTGTCTCATTTAATCGGCACGTCTGTGCTCTGCTCTGTTCCCACCAGTAAACCTGTGCTCCAACCCAGAGGACAAGCTGCAGATCTACAGGGACAACTTTGAGAAGGCCTACCTAGATTCCACAGAGCGCTTCTACAGAGCACAGGCCCCCTCATACCTTCAGCAGAACGGCGTGCAGAATTACATGAAATATGTGCGTGCATGTGTGTGTGTTCGTCTTTGTCTCTCCTGATGCTTATCAGCAGCTGTTTTGCGTGCCAGATAGCCAGGCTTTAGACTAAATTATCGGTGCTGATGTTTGTTTTTGCAGGCAGACGCTAAGCTGAGGGAGGAGGAAAAGCGAGCCCTTCGTTACCTGGAGACGAGGCGTGAATGTAACTCTGTGCAGGCGGTGAGTACTGGGTGGGGGGGGCGTTTTTGGTCACATGATCACTTGATCACATGATCGTCTGATCTCATGATATCCCGGCAATATGAATCACCTCATGAGAATGTAACAGGGGCTTGGTGTACACATGAAAGCAAAAAAAGTACTAAGAATAGTTTAATTGGCATTTCTGTGGTTTGGTTTATTTAACCTGCCAGATGCCCATTCTCTACATTCTCTGCTGATGGGCAGTAAATATTCTGGGAAATTTGGGGGTGCAGTAGGCAGTGGATTTAATACAGATTGTTGGTGGTGCTGGTGAAGACCAGCATTTTAATTAATAATCGACGGGAAGGGGGGGGGGGCTGGCAGACTGGGGGCTGACAGCCGTCAGGCTTTGGTGTCTTCCAGCTCATGGAGTGCTGTGTCAACGCGCTGGTGACGTCTTTTAAGGAGACCATTTTGGCGGAATGTCCAGGCATGATCAAACGAAATGAGACAGAGAGTGAGTAGCTCCGTCGGATGGGGTGCTTCAGCGAGCCACTGCTCTGGTCTGTGTGCACTTGTGTGAAGCCCTCCAGCTCGGGGTGCATGCGGCTGCAGCTGAAGGTCACATAGAGCTCGTCGTTCCCACCCCAGACTCTGTCCTGCCTTCCCTGCAGAGCTCCACCTCATGTTCTCGCTCATGGACAAGGTGCCCAGTGGCATCGAACCCATGCTGAAAGATCTGGAGGAGCACATCATCAACGCGGGGCTGGCGGACATGGTGGCGGCCGCGGAGACCATCACGACCGTAAGTGCTGCGGTGGGGTGGAGTGCCCCCTACTGGGGGATGTCTGCTGCTGCAGCTATTTCAGGAGATCACTGTCGGAGGTCCTCATAGTGTCTGAGTGCAGGTACTGGCAGAGGACCATAAGGTTAAAGGTGTGACTTAAAGTCATCACCATGGCTATTTGGCTGCCCTCGCCGCCATTTTAGTTTGATTTTTACCCAGTACCTCCTCTTACGGTTCTTAGTTGGTTTCCCAAGCGTGTCTCTGTCCCGAGAGGCATGTTGATGAAGACAATGTGTCCGAGCTCATTCTGCAGCAGACGGAGCCGGACGCCTGCCCCACGCTCCTGTATGAGCCTGGATGTGAGTGTTGGCGTGTGTCTGTGTGTCTGTGTGTGTGCAGGACTCGGAGAAGTACGTGGAACAGCTCCTCACGCTCTTCAATCGCTTCAGTAAACTTGTAAAGGAGGCCTTTCAGGACGACCCGCGATTCCTGACGGCCAGAGACAAGGTGAGAGCCCTTCCCTCCCCCTTCCCTCCCTCCCCCCTCCCTTGTGTCTTTCACTAATACATTATTGATTCAGTATCATTTATAATCATAAGATGCACAGCGCTAATGGACCAGCACACATTGCAATTAATAGCTGTTTATATGAGGTATTATTACTCTCATTTAAAGTGAAGTGTGTCTCTCTCTCTCTCCTGAAAGATGCTGGTTGATAAATGGCCTAATGCACCCCCCCCCCCCCCGAGACACCCTGGGATAATGAAAAGTATAATCACTATGTGCTTCTTCCAGGCCTATAAAGCTGTTGTGAACGATGCTACGATATTCAAACTGGAGCTTCCCCTCAAACAGAAGGGGTGAGTGTCTCCCCTTCCATTCTTACGTCTCACTGGGGAGGGCGTGTCTGACTTTTGGTGGGTCCCCCTCCCCCACAGGGTGGGTCTGAAAACCCAGCCAGAGTCGAAATGCCCGGAGCTGCTGGCTAACTACTGTGACATGCTACTGAGGAAGACACCACTTAGCAAGAAGCTCACGTCCGAAGAGATAGAGCTGAAGCTGAAGGAGGTGGTAAGTTTTCCTCTGGCTGGGTGTGTATCTTTGTGATGTCCTGCTTATGGACCATCCATGGTGAGTGTGCTGTTCATTCTTATTCACTGTTTGTGGATCCATCCCAGGTTCACTTACCTTTGTTCACCTGTGTCTTGGTGTAGCTCCTAGTTCTGAAGTATGTCCAGAACAAGGATGTGTTCATGCGATACCACAAGGCCCACCTCACACGACGGCTGATACTGGACATCTCGGCCGACAGCGAGATCGAGGAGAACATGGTGGAGTGGCTCAGGGTAGGGTGACCATGCTGCAGCTCCACCTTGTGGCAAAATTGGGTTTTGGTGCCGAAATCGAAACAAAAAAATGGTACTGTGAGTGGTGGTCTGTACGGGTGAGCGGCCATAATAGGGTTTAGCTTGTTTTCAGCTTCCGGAGCATTCCTTTTATGTAAGCCTTGTGTCCCGCAGGAAGTTGGCATGCCTGCCGATTACGTGAACAAACTGGCCAGGATGTTCCAGGACATCAAAGTATCAGAGGACCTCAACCAGGTCTTCAAGGAGATGCACAAACACAACAAACTGGCGTTACCAGGTGACATTCTGCATATTTGGTGTCTCCTGTGTGTGAGGTGCTGCGCTGATGTCCGTGTGACACTAACTGCTCCTTTCCCATATCCCTGCACTTCTGACTCAGCTGACTCAGTCAACATAAAGATCCTGAACGCCGGGGCCTGGTCGCGCAGCTCTGAGAAGGTGTTTGTCTCGCTGCCCACGGAGCTGGAGGACTTGATCCCTGAGGTGGAGGAGTTTTACAAGAAGAACCACAGCGGCCGGAAACTGCACTGGCACCACCTCATGTCTAACGGCATCGTGAGTGGCCGGGCAGGGAGCAGATGCAGTGAAACCCCACCCCAAGCCTCGCTTAACCAATTATCCTTCATGTTTCCTACTGGTTAGCCAATGAGCGTTCAGCTTATGGTGCCCATAAAGCTTCATAATGGTTTTTGCTTTTTGGAAAGGGGGGTGGGGACAAATGTTCAATATGCTTCTATGAAATAGCTGAAGTCAGGCCTGCCTCATACGACCCCCCCCCCCAAATCCTTCACCCTGCAGATCACCTTCAAGAACGAAGTGGGGCAGTACGACCTAGAGGTCACGACCTTCCAGCTGGCCGTGCTGTTTGCCTGGAACCAAAGACCCAGGGAGAAGATTAGTTTTGAGAACCTGAAGCTGGCCACAGAGCTGCCAGATGCAGAACTGAGGAGGACACTCTGGGTGAGGTTATTAAGGTTATTAAGTGGGGTAACCCTGTCAGTTGTCTGTGTCCCCCCGTCTCTCATTAAGTGGGGTGACCCTGTCGGTTGTCTGTGTCCCCCCGTCTCTCATTAAGTGGGGTGACCCTGTCGGTTGTCTGTGTCCCCCCGTCTCTCATTAAGTGGGGTGACCCTGTCGGTTGTCTGTGTCCCCCCGTCTCTCATTAAGTGGGGTGACCCTGTCGGTTGTCTGTGTCCCCCCGTCTCTCATTAAGTGGGATGACCCTGTCGGTTGTCTGTGTCCCCCCGTCTCTCATTAAGTGGGTTGAACCTGTCGGTTGTCTGTGTCCCCCCGTCTCTCATTAAGTGGGGTGACCCTGTCGGTTGTCTGTGTCCCCCCGTCTCTCATTAAGTGGGGTGACCCTGTCGGTTGTCTGTGTCCCCCCGTCTCTCATTAAGTGGGGTGACCCTGTCGGTTGTCTGTGTCCCCCCGTCTCTCATTAAGTGGGGTGACCCTGTCGGTTGTCTGTGTCCCCCCGTCTCTCATTAAGTGGGGTGACCCTGTCGGTTGTCTGTGTCCCCCAGTCTCTCGTGGCCTTCCCCAAGCTCAAGCGGCAGGTTCTGTCATACGAGCCTCAGGTCAGCTCCCCCAAGGACTTCACAGAGGGCACTCTCTTCTATGTCAACCAGGAGTTTTCTCTGATGTAAGTGCTATTCTCGCTTATTTAACAGGGTTTGTGTGAACACTCATCTCTTCAGTTACCGTATTTCCAAGATTTGATCATATTATTTGATTATGTTACTGTTCTGTGTTTAACCAAACCAGCATTATATATCTTCAATTTAACTGGCAGTTTTTCTGTATTTGGTGTTTGTATTGGAAAATGTTCTACTACATTCTCTTGGGTTTCATTGTCTGTGGTCCTCAGTAAAAACTCAAAAGTCCAGAAGAGGGGGAAGATCAACCTGATTGGCCGGCTGCAGCTCACCACGGAGCGAATGCGGGAGGAGGAGAATGAGGGCATCGTCCAGCTGCGGATATTGAGGACACAGGTGTGTTGGGCTCTGTGTGTTGTGTCGCCCTCTAGTTGGAAGGGGGACTCTGAATCTCTGGCAGGGTTCTGTGGCCATTGACTCCGCTGCTCTCCTCTACAGGAGGCCATCATCCAGATCATGAAGATGCGCAAGAAGATCACCAACGCCCAGCTCCAGACAGAACTTGTTGAAATCCTGAAGAACATGTTCTTGCCACAGAAGAAGATGATCAAAGAACAGATCGAGTGGCTGATCGAGCACAAGTACATAAAGAGGGACGAGACGGACATCAACACCTTCATCTACATGGCGTAGCGCGGACACAAGGTGGTCGACGGCAACGGCGGTGCAGATGAAAAGGGGGCGAGGAGTAGGAGATGCTGCCTAAAGGACACTGTCAGGACTGGCACCTTCACAGCGTCAAGTGGGCTTGTGTGTGCAACCGGATCTGAGATGGATTAACGACTGACAGTTACAGTCCAGTTACAGAAATATTTAAATCCCTGCCTTACCTTGCGGAGAAAAAAAATGATTAAAAGGGACTATATTTTGCCGATTCTAGTCAGTATGCATGGTGGCGTTCGTCTTGGTATTTCAGCTTCATCTGCAGCATGCTATTCTTCTGTGGATATCTTGCGTTCATAAGAGAACCCCATGTGTGCTGTGTTGTGCACCCCCCCGCCCCCGCCCCCACAACCACCCAATCACTCATTTCTCATCTGATTCCAACTCCAACTGCACACATCTCGGGCCAATGGGCAACCTAAAGTTTGGCCCCGCCTCCTACAGTTAAACCACACCCCTCTGCCAATAAACCAGGCTCCTTTTTAATTTGGCACAGGAAGATCAGGGCAGCCAAGAAGAACGTTAGCATCGCGACTCTTCTGGATCTGTCTTCTTGGCTTCAGCAGTGCAATTTTGAGCCTTTATGTGGATAGTTGTGCTTCTCTCCACCCCAGATGTCTGACATTTTCCTCCACATTCTCAAGGGATCCACAGGTGTTTGAACATTATGTCAAGGGTGAAGACTTCTTCAGTAGATGCCTACCTGTTGTGCTGCAGGGTTCACGTTGCAGTGACATGCCTTCTTTCGTTATGAAATCTGATTACCTGAAATCTTTAATCCTCTAGGATACTGTTGAAGGCATCTCTCCAACAAGAGCTTTCTCTCATCTCAGTGGTGTCTGTCACAGAAGGCATTAAAACAGTAGTCTGGGTCTGGTATTCTGGAATTATTGAGAAGTGGGGTCTTTCAGATGAATTAGTTCACTCAACTCTGTTTTAGATGCTTTTCTTACTCTATCTGAAGCAGAACAAAATGTGCGTGTTTGTTTTTTCCCCCCTTCTGTTCAGCCTTAGCCTAGTAGCTTATGACTGAGAGTGGGCCATTTGCTACCAAGAAAGACATTAAAATTGCTAAGCAATGTAAGCAGTTAGAACAGTACACTTAAGCGAATGCATACCTTCGGTTCACACGAGTGCAATATTTTTGAGAGCTGCAGGTGAAGGGTTATTGGTGCCATGAACGTTGTTTAAATGTTGTCAGAATGATGACCCCCCCCCCCCCATGCTTGAAGATGTTTGTCAGAGGTGTATTCCTGTTTGGGAAGGATCATCGCGATTCCTGGGAATGAAACGCGTACCGATGACGCTGACACTTTTGGTAAATTTACAGCACCACGGTGCTGAAGTCTGTGGCGTGTAGATTTTATTTTAATCAAACGCATGATTTTTTTAATGTAATGCAGCTCCATTGAAAGTAGCCCCCCAACACTGAGTATTTCACAGTCTTTCTAACTTTATATTAAAGCTACTTCATAGGAGTGTCATGCTCTCGGAGAGTCTGTAATGCATTCTGGTTTGGTGGTCTTTGTGTGTGGCGGGCTTTATCAGTGCAGGTGGGCTTGACTGCAGCGCCCTCCCCTGCCCCGGAGGACCCAGGAATGTGGCCACAGCTGTCTTTGCACTGATCTGTCTCTCACACTGCTGGAACTCGCACCAATTTCAAAGGTTTAATATGTCAATGAAAATAAACGGTGAACCTTGTGTATGTGTTGAGGCTCTCCACTGTCTCCTTGCAGTACCTGCAATCTTACTACCTGTTGATTTGTAATGTCTTTCCTCTCATGTGCCCAGTCGACGCTGGGGCCTTGTTTTTTGAAAGCGGACATTATGGGTGCTTCTCATGGCCAGTATTTGTCTATCTAATCTCTTCCATTAATGGCTTGTTGAAAATCAGGAAGCCAGATGTATCCCTGCCACATTTCAGTTTCACTTAGTCTTTCCTCTGGGCATCCCAATGTTCCCTGGCACAGCTGTGCCCCCATGTTCAGCTTATTTCATCGTAGGACCGCTGCAATAAGATGTGAGGGTAGGGGTTATCACTGTGTCAAACCACATCACTGGCTTTAAGAAGGAACATGATTAATGTCCTCCCTCATTGGTCTCCATTGTTTGCCCATGTTCCTCCTGCAGTTCTCAGATGTGAAAAGCACCTGGATGGCATTACTTGTTTACTGAACGCTAGTTCCCATTTTAAAGGTCACTGCTCTGTTATTTTCCTTTGTCAGACACCCAACACAGTGACAAAACAGCCATTATGGTGAATCTAACTTAATCAGGTATTAAGGCACAAATGTACAGGGTCAAATGTTTGGTTATAGCATTTTATTTTTTACTTTGTTTTGCTTTCTCCCAGCCATTGAAGAAATTATGGGCTGCATAATAATTACTTTAACTGCGGCAGTTTATACATTATAATTTAAATGTTCCTGAAAGTGATTTTGGGTTATTTACTGATTAAGTCTGTGAAACCTTATACAATTATATGCTTAAATATGAAGTTATATGATACGTCTGCCAAAGAACACATGTGTGATGTATTCTTCATGAGTTGTCATTAAACTAGGATACTGCTAGGCTTAAGCTTATTTATATGTGAATGGATGGATATACCATGTCTTTTCATGATCTTTTAACTCTTGTTGATACAAAAAGGTGATCCGGCAGGCTGCGTGTGTTTCATATTCTGTTTTGACGTTGACCTGTGGTATAGTCAGGGTAGTCCAGCCTTTCCACCTGACTGTCCTCACAATGCACAAGAAGATACTTTGCATTTTGGTTTTGTGGGTTACCAGGTGCAGACTGGCCAGTCAGGAAATTTTCCCAGTGGGCCGGTCATTCTCCATCAACCCCGGCATTGTATGGTCTGTATACCAGTGGTGCCTAACCCGTTGGTTGATCTTGGCATGTTTCCAGATGACAAATGAAATGGATAATGCTTTATTTCATTGGTAGCCAACAGGTTGATCACTACTGACAAAATATGCCCCCCCCCCAGTCAGTGGCAAGTTCCTGTGCTGCTTTTAGACGCTAGTCCGCCCTTGCAGGTCACACCCAAACATACTCATCTGGGGAAAAGATGGCAAAACAAATCTGTTTGTAGTTTAAGAAGATCCTCCTCTTGGGCTTTGAGTAACTGTGTTATTACAAAATTAACAAAGGTCACCTGGCACAGAGAGGCATGCAGAGTTCATTACCTTAGATGTATGTCTTACATATGGTTTCCATTCTGGAAAAAATATTTTTGTATTATAATTTTATAGTCTACTTTTTCCAGGAAATGAATAACGTTTGGTGCTTTGATATGTATTCTCATAGATACAAAATCAGAAAAACCGAATGAATTTAAAAATGTGGGTCCAAATATGATGGATGGAGTGGTGACTCTGAGGTTAGGGATCTATGTCAGCAAGCGGAAGGTTGCTGGTTTGAATCCTGTGGATCCTAGAAGGGACCCTACTCTGCTGGGCCCTTGAGCAAAGGCCCATAACCTGCAATTGCTTCATCTTGGGTTTGATGTTAATCAACATTCAGCCCTGCAATTAGGTCCTCTAACTTACAGGGAACATGTGGAGGTTGGTGGTAAGATTGGCACTCCAATCACCGGAAAAAAAACTCACACTGTTCCATCCAGACTAGTGTGGTGCTGAAGTATCACAACTGCACTCACATTCTCATCCCTGAGGTGGTTTGTCATGTGGTGGGTGCCATAACATGAGGTCATCAGAACATGATCCTTACCTACCTCAGATATGATTGCTTGAATTTTTTCCAGTATTCCTAGATATTTTAAATCAGAGTTTATCTGTAGTATCCCAAGTACCTTAATGTAGGTATTTATAATGGTCATGATTTCTTGTTTTGTTTTTCATTTTGATTAGAAACAATGCTTGCAATATGTATTTTTAAATAAATTACCAGTTTAAGGGTCAAATTATTGACCCTTAAATTTATCACTTTTTAAGTGATAAATCTGGCAAACCAGAGGCTGTTTTCCTTTAAGGAAACCATTAGTATGATTGTATTCCTTAATTAACTGGATTGAATATCGCGCAAAATTGAAATGTTTGGTCATATCTTTAAATAACATTTTCCAGTTAATTATCTGTCAAATCATAAAGGTATTCTGATGTACAAAATATGGATGCTCTTATGAAGTTCTTGGAATATGCCTAAATTATTTTAACATACTGCGTCATTTTAAAGTGGTATAATTTCTTTTACGGGCAAAATAAACCTACTGTAAATAGGCTGTTACTTGTTTTATTGATATCCATTGTACGCTCCATGTGCAATGCACAGTAAAATTCCATTAATAGGAGGATGCTTAATACTTAAAATACAGGTTTATCAGAGGCTTTTGTCGGAATCGACGAGGATTTAATACTGTATAAGAAATGTATACTGGTCGTATGTGAGCAGAGGGTGGAGCTCCCTATATAAATAGCACGGATAACTAACTACTAATTGGATAAATCAAGCCAGGTGGAGGGTCTGTGAAGAAAACCGTAATTAACAGGACCTTCCTGGAATTAAATTATATCGCAAACCTATTTGTCTCAATCACCAGTAATTTCCTCTGAATAAATGAGACCCAAACGTAATATGCTTACTGAAAAATTAAGATGACATCTTTCCACGTTACGCACACCTCCCCAGCTGGCAGTGCAGGAAGACATGGAACAAGTGGTTTGAGGGGGTTGAAAATAACGTGACTACATTTATAATAAAACGCTTAAAATAAAAATGTATTTGTTCAATGTTACAAATAAAACGTTTAAATCGGTCTCCTTCGATGTCATACCGTTTCACGTGTTTATTACATGTCAAAGAGGGACAGCCCACCTTAGTGAAATCAAAACATGGTACGATCCGAAAAAGTTTGTCGCCCCGGAAGAAGACAGTTTGTATTTCCGGTGTGAGGAAAGTGGCACTGCTTGCCTGAGGTTGGGGTATGTGGATGGGTGCTAGTTAAATAGGCTGCTGGTTAAAGGAGTTACAGGTTGGTGTTACATTTTTGTATAATTTTATTTGTATAATATACTTAGAATTTTGCGATGAGGACAAGTCTTTGTAAAGTTATTGGGGTGTTATGAAATCAACAGATGGCTGAGTGAGATGCTAATTGTTAGCTGTCTGCTTATCTGAGTAGCTGACTAAGCGGCGCTGCTAGTTTTAGATAATATACGAAATGCTAAATGGCTTACAGACCGCTAACTTAAGCAGCTGCTTTTCGCTTGGTTGCCGACTGCGGCGCATACAGGAGAAAATACTATCACCGTTGAGGAGAACTTGGATATCTGGTTGGATCTCTCTTGTCTCTTATTTTTAAATATTCTGTTGTTGCTGGTATCGTTGTTAGTATTGTTTTGGTTATTTTTGTCTTATGGGATTAAAATAGCGCAGTCGATAGGGGGAAATTAACTTTGATAGTTAATGTGTTGCTTAAATATGCAGCTAAATATTTGATTTAAATAAGTTATGTTTTAAAATCTCCTTTAAAAACCGTTGATCGTCGCCTCTGTTCACATATTCCTAATTACATTTGGTTTATGGTTCCTCTTGGCATCGGCAGTGGTATGGAGCCTGTTGGTGTCTTGTGTTTAATAATGTTTAAGTATGTATCTCGGATGATTGTCAAGATGTTCTTCAGCTTCAGTATCCCCCGAATCTCTGTATCTAGCATCGCATCCTCATTTGTTCCTACGCAGTTTGCCGCATTTGCCCGGTTTTTCTGCCCTTCCACGCAGTGACGCAGTTAGCGGAGGCCGAAAAGCGCACCGTGGCGGTATTAAAGTATAAAACAAACACGATCGGACACGTTCAGTTATTTATACTATTTGCTACTCACACTTATCCACTTCCCAGTTTAGATAAGGAGCCGGATTTTCTTGGCTTATGTCTAGACTAGACTAGCCTTTACCTTACCGCTACTGTTATGCAGTGATTTGACATGAACGGCTCATGTATGTATTTGCATGTATGTATGACTGAATGATTGTAATGAAATAGAAACACCTTTTTTATCAAGTTCTAACTTGTTTTGCAAGGCACAGTTGTGAAAGCGAAGCGTAATATTGCCCGTATTTGGTTTAACGTTACGGTTCCGATGATCTTTTCCTTTTTACATAAGAACATAACTATACAAACGAGAGGAGGCCATTCGGCCCATCGAGCTTGCTTGGGGAGAACTTAACTAATAGCTCAGAGTTGTTAAAATCTTATCTAAATCTGATTTAAAGGAACCCAAGGATTCAGCTTGCACTACGTTATCAGGAAGACTATTCCATACTCTGACTACACGCTGTGTAAAGAAGTGCTTCCTTAAATCCAGTTTGAAATGTTCTCCCGCTAATTTCCACCTATGGCCACGAGTTCTTGTATTTGAACTAATGCTGAAGTAACTATTTTAGTTTCTCTTCGTGCGTAAAATTGGCCTTTCCCGAGAGCGCTATTCCTAATTATTCCAGTTGGGCGAAATTCTCAGTCTTTCTCCTGTCACTCTTACAGAAATAGCTTTCTACACTGAAGCATTGCTGATTTCTGGTGAGCCCTCTAAGTCTGAATCTCACCTTATTGGGTTAACTGCATAATGTATGTACTGTTGGCGATACTAATAGAAATAACTTTAAATCTCCTGAAGGGAATGATTTGAAAGCTTCAATTGGTATTTGATTGAAAACTACAAGATTAATACCATTCTGCAGCTCGCAGCTAACCATAACGTTTTCCCTTCTT
Source organism: Paramormyrops kingsleyae (assembly GCF_048594095.1). Lineage (NCBI taxonomy): Eukaryota > Metazoa > Chordata > Actinopteri > Osteoglossiformes > Mormyridae > Paramormyrops > Paramormyrops kingsleyae. The sequence continues at coordinate 2,243,218 of NC_132813.1, forward strand.
AAGTCTAGAGTTTGGTACATCTTAATGGACAGAGTGACCCTAACTACATAGGTACAGTTCTCTGGTTTATTACTGCTTGTGACATGGTTGTTCTGGCTGTATGTGTGGTAGGCTGTCCTCTATGCATGCTTCTGATCTCCTTTGCTGCTTCCTAGGTACAGCCCAGTTTGATAAAGCCTCTGGTGTCATCAGCATGCCTGTGAAGAAGAAGAGAAAGTCCTCAGGCTCTGATGAATCTGCTCTCAAAAAGTGTAAAATTACCAGGTAAGAGGCCTGCTAGGTGATCTGACTTTAGTGCTGGTCCTGCTTCAGCTGGATTCTTAAGTGTTGCCTTAATTGGGGCAGCGTGTGGCTCAGTGGGCTAAGCCTATGTGCCTGTAATCACAAGGTCGCCGGTTCAAACCTCAGCACGTCTGTGGGTCCTTGAGCAAGACCCTTGATATAATAAAATAATAAAAATTTCCCCACAGGGATCAATAAAGTATCAATTATAAATTATCTGAATGATGGCAGGTTCAGGGCTCTGGCAGGTTCAGGGCCGTGCACATTTCTCTCTGGATAGGTATCCAGGTACATGACCTGCACCAGCACGTGAGCCACCAGCTGTTAAAATGAGAAGCATTTGAGGCACCGTGCTCAGCATATCTGTCCAGTTACATGCAGAACATGAACATTCTGGCAGGAATGTCGGCAGACTCTTGGCCTTGCTGTAAACCAATTTTTCTGTTGACCATTTACAGTTCAGCATTAAGAACCACTTGTCATTTTGTCTGCGGGTCAGTTTTTGCAGGACACAGATTCCCAGCAGACTGATCAACCCAGAAGACCACTTTTCCAGTAAGAAGTGCCAATCCTGGTTCTACGAGTATACGGGTATGCTGGCGTGTACCTGTACCTCTCTGTCTTTGTGTCTCTTAAATTGACCTGTTATGTTATATTCTTCTGTTCTTGCTGTCTTCCATAGCTGTAGCTTATTGTTGATGTATAAAGTCTGTCTATGGAACCTGGTTCTGTACCAGCTTGGTTTCTGCTCTCGGATGCAGTACGTTAACAGCGGTTGTCATCAACCATCAATCAAGCATCGTTGTAGGTGTCCGAGAGAGGTTTGGGTGATGGAAATGAGTCTGAAAGACCGGTACACATCAGTGAGAAATGAAAAGGATTTTTACTCTTTCAGACACAGATGAGGTTGTTGGCCCAGAGGGTATGGAGAAGTTCTGTGAAGACATTGGTGTGGAGCCAGAAAACGTGAGTTTCCCCTAATAACAAAAACCACATGTGGATCACGCTGAATTGGTGTAGCTGGTGCACAGGAGGAGGATGCTGTTGGTTTCTTTTAAGCTGGTCTCCCGTGCTTCTCAAGACCCTGGTCCTTCAGGTCCACCTCAACCACCGGATCACAGAAAACCGTTAAGAACTCGATTTTACGTGACCCGTCCCCATCCAGGTGCCTCTACAGGCCTGTTGGGTAGGATGGGTAGTATTCAATAACCTAATTACTGTGTATCTGCAGCAGTGTAATATAATTATCCTGGTGTTTCTTTTGTCTGCTTTAATCTTGTGTTAATTATCCGTGGCACTTCATCTGTTTTGCACAGATCATTATGTTAGTTTTAGCCTGGAAGCTAGAAGCACAAAATATGGGATTTTTCACAAAAGAAGAGTGGATTAAAGGCATGACCTCACTACAGTAAGCGACGCCCCTGCATTCTCTCTGTATACGGTGGCCTGCTTGGATCGTCTCCCCTGATGTCCCCCGTGATCTCGCCCTCACAGGTGCGATCAGCCTGAGCGCTTACAGGGAAAGCTGGACTACTTGCGCTCCCAGCTGAACGACCCCGTCACATTCAAGAACATCTACAGATACGCCTTCGACTTCGCCCGGGTGAGCGTCCGCCTGGCCAGCCGCTTTTCTAATTGCCGTGACGACGATTCCCTAAATGCTCGTTGGCATGCTTTTCGTGTGGGAAGCTTTGTGGTTGATGCTGATGGATGCCTCCGGTTGTAGGATAAGAATCAGCGCAGCCTAGATATGGACACAGCAAAGTCAATGCTAGCTTTAATTCTCGGAAGGACGTGGCCCCTCTTCCCGGTTTTCCATCAGTTTCTGGAGGTACGTGTATATTTGGGTTTTCCCTCCCCTCTTCTATACCTGGTGATGAGACTAAGCGCACATCTGAGGATTGTGTTCAGAATGGGCTTTTCAAAATGTGATTTGACACTGGATGATTTGGACCTGTATGGGTCCTCCCACCACCAGGGGGCAGTGTCTTCCGTGGTCTTGCATGCCTGTATGTTTGTTGTATGGGTGGGGTTATTAGTTCGGAGACAGGAAAATTACTGTCTCCCTATTCTCTTCCAGCAATCAAAATACAAAGTCATGAACAAGGACCAGTGGTATAACGTCTTAGAGTTCAGCAGGACCGTGAACACGGACCTCCGGAACTACGACGAGGATGGAGCGTGTGAGTTTGTGCAGCTTGTTGGACTAAATAATCTGGGGATGGAATTCCCTCTAGAGGTAGCGAAACGTATATCCCACCGCATACGTCTGCATGGGCGTTAGACATCATTGGCCTTTCAGCTGTCCTGCATTGAACCGAAAGGTTTACTTTCTCTCTTATCGACCAAAAGGGTTCTGGTGCGCTGAGCTGAACCCATGCCTGCTCTGTTAATGAGTGGGTGGTAGGGCTGGTCATGGTGGAGGGTGTAGAAGGGCATGGCCATAAATGTGGTAGAATGCTGGGTGAAGTTTGAACCCATGTTGGAGTAACTAGTTCTGCACATTTAAGGATCCAAATGCCAGCAGACTTGTAAGCATGGTGAGATCATCAAATACTATGGGTATGAATGTAGCACATTCGTGTAACACAATGCGAAACAGAACCAGTGTAATTATGGCCTCCATGCTGCTTGAATCTTAACTTGAAAATCGTGGCTGAATTTACCAGATGCTTGGTAGTTTATGGAGCAGGCTGCTAAACTGGCTGCTCTGGCCTTGTGTGGGCCCAGCATGCTGGTTTTTGAAGTGACATGAGACCCGTTTCCTGTATGACGCTCTTTCATTGGCTGTTTCCTCCATCCCTCCCCCCATCCAGGGCCGGTGCTATTGGACGAGTTCGTGGAATGGCAGAAGGCCCGGCTGGTGGTTTAGCGGGGGCATGGCATAGGAAGCGGCGGGTGTGCAGATGGCAGATGCCCCCCCCCCCCGACTCCAGCTGGAATGCTTCACATCCGCCATGCAGCCCATTGGAAATGGACTTTGACAGTGTTAATTTAAACTAAAGGGGATTCAGTTGTGTCTCCATCTGCACTGGCGGTTAAGTGTCCAGTGTTGAAAGAGGCACTGGGTCTCTGTTAGGGTTTCCTTTGTCTTACCTCATTTATAGTTTTCAGAGTAAGAATAAAAGACTGGAGATGGTATGTGACACTGATTCCTCCACTGCAGGGACGGGATTGTCAGGAGTCACACAGAGTTCATGTTGAATTTCAGCTTTCAGCCACTCAACGACTTTTCCTCTTTAAATGAGCACAGGAATGATTTTTTTGGTCAGTATTTATCGGACTCAAATTAGCTTTTAATGAATGAATCGCTTATGTTAAACTGCATCAGTATTGCCTAAGGAATACTGCAACGATTGCAGGTTGTATGTGATTTTCAAAATTTAACAAATGACATTGTTCAAGATGCAGAAAAATACTAAACTGAATGGGTGGCCTGATGGTTTGGTGGGTAGGAATATGCCCCACCCCACCCCACCCCACCCCACCCCTGGCTGTGTCTTCTCATGCCGCTGCCCCCGTGGAGGATAGATGAAGATCTTCTGAAAAATTAAGTATAGTGGCAAGAATATTAAAATAGTTTTGCATAATCAGCAATTCAGCATACTGTTTAATGCAGTCTGATTGGTTCTTTGACTTGAACGTCTGTGAATGCTGATGTTGGGGGGTTATGGCGGTCTCGGGCACGGGGAGGGGCTGGATGAGGGTCACGCTGACAGCTCAAACACTGCAGTGCCGCCCCCAGGCTGTCGCCGGCTGGGCTCGGGCTCGGGCCCCTGGGGAGGCAGCGTGCTGGTGTCCGGCCCCACGCCTGCGCTCATGATGTTGCTGAAGCGGGTGAGAGAGAGCGACCTCTGCTTTGCCAGTGGGGCCTCGGCCTCCGGCACGGGGGCGTAGGGGCTCCCGTCTTCGTCGTAGTGGTACAGCTTGATCACCCTGCGCTTGGACGGTCGGGGGGCTGGCTGCGGTTTCTGGGGCTCTTCCGAGGAGTCATTCGTCTGTCTTCTGGTGGCCTCCTGGTCCTCAGGGTGTTGAACACTATCACCATGGAGGTTACAGTCTCCTGGCACCGTCTGTTCCGGATGGGTGTCCTCTCCGCCGGGTGTTTCCTGGTTCGAATCATCATCCTCGCCTTGTCCGGCCAGTGTGGTCCGTGGGGCCTTTTTGGGAGGCGTGATCTGCTTGGGCTCACGTGACAACTCATCACCAATCTCGATGTTCACAGAGTCCTCTATGTTTGCTTCCGGACCCTTCCGGAAGGTTGTCCTTTTGTAGTGCACAGCATTTTCCTTTGCTTGCTTTACCCTCATTTTCTGCAGACAGCGGTTAAGGTAGGTCCTACTAAAGGCTCCTAGGCTGAACCCTGCAAGGAAGGTGACAGTCACCGCAGCCACTACCGCAGCCTCAAAATGGCTTTGGGACACCACTCCTCGATAGCCCTGAGTGTCTCTGCTCTTCTTCGGGCTGGCTGGCACATATCGGACCCTGTATGGCTGGAGGCTCTGTCCTTCACCCTCCTGAAGGAGGCAGTAGTACAGTCCATTGTGATAAGGGGTGGGCCGGCTAATCCTCAAGCTGCCATTGGCCAAGATTTCCAGGGGGGTGGGGTCACCTTGCCCACTGCTGTTCTGCCATTGGCCGAATGGGGTTTGCCAGTACAGAAATTCTGTATGGGAAGAAAAATAATGAATTGATTGATTATACAGTGCTACTCTGCCCCCTATGGGTTCAAACTGTTTTTCCTTAACAGCTGCAGATCATGTTGGCTTGGAATGGATCCTTCCTCACCTCCATGCCTGCTCCTTCTGCACTGCAGCGTCAAGGCTGTGTCCTCCTGCAGTGTGCTCACCACCGTGCCGCGGAGCCCCAGGCAGTGGCCCCCCTGCTCACAGTGGAGCCCCCATGGGTTGCCATGGAGATAGACAGCCACACCCCTCTCCCTCAGGGCCCGTATGGTGGTGACTGGCATGGATTGCAGCAGGTTGGCGCTCAGGTTCAGCACCTGAGTTACGAAACAGTTTTTAAAGTCCCCTCATGCCCCCTGCCTACTTCATGTCAGCGCCAAATGTACAGCAGCTCAAACCAGCCAATCAGAGTACAGGATGAGTTTTAGTGCTTTGGAATAGCAGTGTAGACTAGAGTACAAATTGTAAAACTTCATCTATACTATCCTAATTCATACTTGACACTATGATGGCTCTTTAACTACACACACGCTGGTTAGCTTTCAGGTAGGAATAGCATGTTCTGTACTATTTACTAAAACTCCATAATATGAATTTCACTAGAAATGTGAATGGCTTCTCCGAAGAGAAATGTTGCCAAAATGCCAATATAGACCAATAATGATCACTCCACATCCTAAGGTGACTGGGCACCTAGTCCAATGAATAAAATTTGCTATTCCAAGTTTTATTGGAAGCTAATTGTAGGTGGGTGTGGAGTGGGGCCCTGTCTTTGCACCCTGAGGTCACCTGGCCATTCCCCGTCAGTTTTTCCACTTATTTCCCCCTGTTTCTGTTCCTCACTGCCTCCTCCTCTTGCGGATCACCTCCAGGATGCCCCTGTAGCTCTTCCACTGCTGAAGTCCCCCTGGCACAATGGATCACCCACCTTCAGCTTCTCCATCCCCCAGAAGGCCTCTGGGGACACCTCGGAAATCAGGTTGAGCTCCAGGTGCAGCTCCTGCAGCCCAGAGCAGAGCTGGAGACTCGAATCCACGCTGGGGATGCGGTTTCCCGCAAGGAAGAGAACGCGCAAGCTGCTCACTCTGCATAGCGCTGCAATACCAATTTCAAGTCAGTAGAGGGCACAACAGACACTGGACTGTCAATCCTGTAGGTGACATACGCAGCCGACTAGGGCACCAACATCTGAGCGGGTGCCGACTTTCCTCGGCTAGGACCGGCCCTGTCTCATACAGACCTAGTATTAATCAGTCAGTAATTAAAAACTAAACTTGATCATTCTTGTACCGCTGACGCTATTCTGCCATTCTATCTAACATGTCTCGGAATGGAAATATGGAGATTTCTGTAATATCTACATCCTAAATTTAGGTCAGAAAGGATGATAAATTAAATAATCTTCGTAGCCAGTTACCGGTTTCTGCCAGCTGCGTCTGCCCCATTTTCCTGTCAAGTGAACCAGGGTGAAAGGCAGCGGTCCGAGTCCCCAGCAATTACAGCTCAGGGCAATTCGCCGGTGCGGCGGTAAATGCGGCCGCATCTGAATACGTAACATTTTAACTTATAATATACATATTTTTCACCATAGGAACCAGGTGATATAACTGCAAAACTTCATATTCAGAAGGACAGGCTAATCTGGTGCCCATTGAGGGGTTAATTATACAATAATGCAACTACTAATTTATAATAATACAGCGTCTAACATAATGCAGACAAGACATGGGAACTGATACTAGGCCGGCAGGATGGGGTGATCTCACCCCATGCAGTTGGGAAAAATCAGGAACTGACAGCGGGCGAGCAGGTCAGGGTGACCTCGTCCCAGACAGCGGGAAAACAGGAACCCATCATATAGCCTAACCGATGCTTCTTTTAACTTTTACTTAACAAAAAGTGGAGAACATGTACTCACTGACTAATTAGAGCAAATGTCAAAATATGTTGTAGTCACGTAGATGGAAAAGTACCGAGAAGGGGGACAACACCCCAGAAGGCCTATAAAGGGACAGAGCTGATACCTATGGTTCGAGCTTCTTGCTGTACATGCTGAATGTATGTCAGATGGTCGCTCCAAGATTATAATCTGTCAGAGAATAAACTGGTGACTTGCAACTACTCCTCGACTGTGCTGTAAATCTCTTCTCATCAACGGACCCGGCGGAGTTTGACTCCAACACCATGTTTCTCGGCGTCAAAAATGAGTGTCATTACACGGCTTTGCAGTCACTGAACAGACCACTTCGATTAGATTTTGCGTTGTTAAATCCAACTTCAAATTCATCTAGTCGTAAATATAGCCTAAATAAATCATCTGAATGATATCTGTAAGTTTTCCTTACTTCCTACATAGTATTTGCAGTCCCTGGCGCATTAAAGGTCCGACGCTGTTTACCTTGTGGGATCGCCGTTAGGCTGTTATTCTGCAGCAGCACCGTCTGCAGGTTGCGCAGGCCGCCAAAGGCAGATGGTGGAATCCCAGTCAGGAAGTTATGTCTGAGGTCCAGGACTTCCAGGGCTTGGAGCCCTGACCACAGCTCCTGGGTCACGGTATGCAGCAGGTTACTGCTCAGATCTAGCTCCTTCAGACGCGGGAGACCAGCCCGCACTCCGTCGTGGATCTCCTGGATGCGGTTGTGGCTGAGATCAAGCCGAGTTGCACACGACGTGCGACACGGTAAGTCTGACCAGGTGAGGCTGGAGATATTGTTGTAACTCAGGTCCAAGGTGTGGGTCTGGCTCCCGCAGCCAGGTGGCGCTGCAGAGGCTTCAGAGCAGTTTGTCGGAACTGGACGGTTCCCGACCCGATGTGCGCTCTGGTCCCAGCGCGCTGGTCGGATTGCAGGGGAGAACCTCAGCTGACACAGCAGTAGCACAAGCAGCGGTCTTGGGAGGTTAAAGATCATCTCCATAGTTGGAGCATGGTAAAAGGTCAGATAATAGTTATTATAGACGCGGAAAACGAGGCTTCTGGCTTTTTTTCTATAATTAGATGTGTAATTATATGCATTATTATGTGCGGCAGATGCTAGGTATTATGAGCAAAACCTTACAAATAAACACGTTTCTTGCAAAAATGATCCGGTTTGTTGCGGTAATAAATTGCCTTTTGTGGAAGACAAAACATTTCTTGACAATTTATGGGACTACCGAATGAGATTATTCCCGGTATCAAAAAGTAATAAAACAAAAAAACATTCAAATAAAGTATCCTAGCAATAAAATAGTAAAATGATGTGGAACTTACCATCCTATAAGCCGGTGATGATGATACCTTCATTCGTCTTTAAAACGTTTAAAATGCAAGCCTAGTTTCTAGTAGTAAAACCCTTGTTTAAACCAGGCAAAGCAGAGGTCCCTCTCTCTGTCCCGCCTCAACAACATCATGATTTAAACCATGTTGAGGTGTAAAGTACAGGTCTCACATGATACATGGAGCGTCTGTTTCTGGTTGCAGGGTTTAAAAATTAACAGTCGGGACAGTAGCATATGTGGAGGGAACAGGTGACACTAATATGACTATCATACCATGAACAGGGAAGCAGCTGATGAAAGAGAAGGAGTTTGGGAAACGGCGCTGGGAGTGACGGAAAACAGTATAGCACCCGCTGATGTTTCGGAAAACACGGCGAAGTGGGTGTGTCAAATTTACAGACACACAATCCGTTATATTACCTGTAATATTACCTACATAAACGAAACTGTGTCCTTTATTTCCATTTCATGCATCCGGCCATCTTCCACCCCTTTATCCCGGTTAGGGTCACGAGCAGCTATGCGGTTATGGTTCTGCCAGTAGCAGCAAGAAAGCGGTCAGCGTCCGGACCAAATTTTAAAACCAAGTACATTTTCTCAAGTATTTTATAGGCGTCTAAATTTTTATCTTCACTTTTTATATAGGTCCATTTTCTACATTTTTCATATTTTTACTACCTAATATTTTATTATTATTATTATTATACCTTGTACGTTGCACAGTTTGGAGTACAGCAATTTCATTTAATTGCTAGCAGCATTTATTTATGTGACCAATTCTTATGCATGCAATGTGCGAAACCAGGGATTCTCTACTTGGCCACAAGGGGGCGGCACAATCCGACTTTACTCAACGGGAAGCCAGTGCGTAGCTTGACGGTCGATGCGAAGGGGCTTTCCTGGCAAATGCTTGCAGTATAAGGAAGACAGCACGTCTTGTTTAACTTTAAGTTATACAACTTATATGGATCTATAAATCTGGCTGTTCTTTGCGGATCCTTAAGTCTGATGCAAAAGGCGGGTATGCTTGTTATTTTAATCAAGACTAATTTGATACATTTAACGGGATAATTACTTTATTCTGTCCATGCACCTAATAATACCATTCCAAAAATGACTGCACAAGAAACAAATCTTCTAAGTTCTAACTACGAAGGGATTCAACAGAAGTGCAATAAATCTGATTAAAGTCTTTGTAATAATTTCCCGAGATTGTGTTGAGACTTTGTGGAGCCTCGAACCTTAGGACAGTGGTTCTCAAACTGGGGGCCGCGGCCCCCTGGGGGGCCACCAGATGGCGCTAGGGGGGCCGCATCGAAATTGTAGAATCTAAAAAAAAAAAAATTACCTGTATATAAATCAGGCTTGTCAACCTATGTAAAATATAATGTATAAAAAAAAAATAGAAGTATAAAAAAATGTAAATATAAATTTTACATAGCACACTACGCTGCTATGGACATCATAAATTACTGTTCAGTATTCAGTACTTTTGTTGCACTTTTCAGACAATGTTAGTTTTACTGTCAAAACTGTTTTAATACAATGTTATATTTTGTGAAATGTAAATTTAACAAACCAGAGAAATAAAGACTACAAACAGAATCTAAAATCTAAAATTAAGTAAAATTGTAAGTTTGAGGATGGTTTGTGTCATGATTTTTTTTTGAGGAGGGGGGCCACAAAAGGATTCACCCTACACCAGGGGGCCTCCTGCTGAAAAAGTTTGAGAACCACTGCCTTAGGATGCTGCGCTGGTTGCGCATGCGCAGTGCAGCTACGCGCTCACCGGCCCCTCCCTGGAGGGTGAGAGTAACAAGTCCGTGTACAGAGCGGGGAGTCTCGCATCGTGGGGCGGCGGCGTTGCTGGTTGTGTTCACGCCTCCGCTTTCCCCAGGGGCTCTGGAGAGTGCGTCAGCGGGGGAGAGGATCCCAGCGCAGGTAAGGGGAAACGGGGGGAGTTCAACTGGGAATGGGGTATGTTTAGGCGAAAAGCGATAGTGATAAAGCAGCGGGGTGGAGGGGGGCTGCCGGGCATGTGTGCTTATCAGAAAGTGCAGCGTGCATTACGCAGAGGCGCCCTTCGCTCGCTTTAAACACTGTATCCGATCCGCGTTCACTGGAGACGCTTTTGCCGTCCGGTGCCGGGGACTGGACCCGCACCCAGTGTGGTCCGCACCCAGTAAAAGCAGAGACCCCACACCATACAGTCCGGGTCCAGCAGATTGCGCCTACATCTGACTAAATTGGTTTCCTCTTGTGTGTTTCTTGCCGTTTCGGACCGCTAATTAACATGACATTCTTTGGAGCAAAACAACTGAAAAAAATCTGAGTTGCAAAGCGTTGTTTTCTGGCACAAAAAACCGCAGGGAGCCCCGCCTTGTCACCTGGGGGTGCCGAAAAAAACATGGGGAAGTCAAAGCATTTATCGACTACTTAATTTTTAATATATTTTTGTTTGATTATTTTTATATATGTATGGGTGTGTGGGTGTATACTTTCGAATTCCACCCTTTGCACACTTCCTCCAACAGTTTTGAAGTATGAGAGAGGGAGTGATCGTGACTCACCCCCTTATTTACTCCAATAGTCGTTTCTTGTCTCTCATACCTCCAGAGTTTCTGTCCCGGCTGTTTACGAAATGTAAGAGAAACAGCAAACGGCGCAGCGCCTTATTATCCGTGGTTCGGTGACTCTTTCCCCGCAAGTCTGGTCGCCCCATTTTCTGTCCCTTGATGCCGTATGAGCCTTTCTGTTGTGCCGTGGCCCTCGTATTAGTTTTCCTTATTTTTACTGGCCAGCAGTTAGTTTTTGTTTCGGCGGATCCTGTTATCGGCGCAGTCGAGTTTCGAGGTCACTCCCACTGGTTTCTCCAGTACCCCGAGCTATCAGATGGGCTGAGTTTAAGGTACTTTCGATCTCGCCCTCCTGGTTTTTAACTATGTTACGCCCTGAGTAAGGGGGTGGGGGGGGGGGGACCCTCCAGCTGACCCGATTACTCAGTACTGTTAGTAAATGATGGTTACTCTGTACTCTCTGCCACAGGTGATTGGCTTCAGGCCACTTTGGGAAAACACAGGTGGCCTCTAGTCAAACAGGACTTTGATGTTTTGGAAGATGCCCAATAAAGGCAGATTTTACTGCTATTCTTTTGTCAACAAGAGGAACAAGAGCTGGGCAAGGTGTGCCCTAGGTATTAGGCCCATTGTCCTTATTGGCTTTTCAGGTCAGGGTAATGGAAGCTGGGTTAGCGTGAGCTGTGGGCAGGTCGTCCGCGTGTGAGTGATGCATTTGGTGACTCCCGAAGCTCGGACCTTCACTGTCCCCGCCGTCAGGGGGCCTCTGCATCGCCGCTGGATAGAATTCCCGGGTTTTCTCCTGGTACTTGTGGCTGCTGCCGTGACCCTTGAAAGTGGCCGCTGTAACGGAAATCGTGCACGAGCAAGCAGAGGAGATTCTAGTGACTCTGGGGGCCCTAAACAAAAAACTCCATGTCATTTTGTCGTTGCGCCTCTATGAGCTATCAAATATGACGTGTGTTTACAAGTAAATATACCTGCATATTAGTCTATAGTTGTGCAGAAATGGAAATTTTGTAAAGTCTTGTATAAGTCAAATCGTATATAAAATATTTATTGTCGATTTTGTCTGTCAGAATACGATTCATAAAGTCACAACTTTAAAACATTACAAATACAAAGTTCAGTTTTATGGTTGCGGTTTCTTCACTTTGACACCAGTGACATTACTGTCAAAATCCGTCACAGTGTCCCAGCAGACGTGGCTTATTCATCAAGCCGCAGCCCCCATTGTGAAGTGGGAGGGGGCAGGATCCAGTCACATCTCTGTGTGGACGGGGTCCCCGGCTTATTAAACCCGCCCACCTCTAAAACAGTACAGTTCACGGGTTTAGCTATAAAGTGAAACTCAGGGAGGTGGTGCAGAGGATGGGAGTGGGGGGGGGTGTGTTTCGCCGGCTGAGGTGTGGTATGCAGTCCTTCTTTGCAGAAGAATTGCATTTTACAAGACCAGTTTTGTCAGTCGGAGGTGTAACTGCCCTCCACAGGGAGGAGTGCCCTCCCTCCCCCTCCCTCCCCCTACCTCCTCACACACAGGCCTTTATGATCAGGTGACAGGAAGCGTGGCTCTGAGGTCCAGCATGGCCTCCTCTCTCGAGCCGCTTGCCGCTGCAGTGTCCACCCTGCGTGTCCCAGCACACTTTCCAGCCCCTTTTCCACACACTTCCTCCAAGCTGAGGAGCCAGCAGCTGTCCCTGTCCAGACTTGGGGGGCCCTGCAGCTGGATGACCTGCACCTGAGAGGGCAACTTCTGGCTGGGCCCAATAATTAAGGAGAGCTGGAAGCTGTCAGGAATTCAATAAAAAAAGCTAATGACCACCCCCCCGCCCCCCCACCACTTACCACAAGGGTCTGTCAACAATCGACAGGAGCTGAAGCAGCTTTTCCCAGTGGGAGCCCCACCCCGCACTGTAACCCAGTGGCAGTGGGCCGCTTTTCCCAGTGGGAGCCCCACCCCGCACTGTAACCCAGTGGCAGTGGGCCGCTTTTCCCAGTGGGAGCCCCACCCCGCACTGTAAGCCAGTGGCAGTGGGCCGCTTTTCGCAGTGGGAGCCCCACCCCGCACTGTAACCCAGTGGCAGTGGGCCGCTCCAGCCAGCCGTATGGGTCTTTGCTGGGAGAGTCACTTTTATGGAAGTGGCAACCCACGTCCTTGACAAGTGCTGGGCAGATTGCAGGTCTCTGTGGCAAGCTGGGGCATTGTGTGTCATGCCTGTACTCGTCACACAGAATCCACGTAAACACAGGCCGGGCCGCGGATTGTGTGCTGCTGTCAAGCCTTGCTGACGTTGTAAGTAATGACACTGTGGATAGACCTGTCACTGTTGGAATAGAGACAAAATGTAATTGGCTTTGGATACATGTCACACAAGCTTGTGAACCCCCCACCCCCAGTCGTTCCACATGGTACAATCCATCACCTGCTTACCTGATTCAGCCAATAACAGACTTTATCAAAACATAATTAGTGCAATCAGGTTTTTCGGTGTTGGAACAAAACTGCATTGTTGGGTGTCACCAACAAAGCAGTCTTTGTGTCAATCTTTGTGAACTCCCCAGCTAAGCACCTGGAAAAATGATCCATGTAGTATTTTGTAGTATTTTGTGTTTTCAGGGCTCTGCCTTGCCGTCCTCCTCTGATAGTACTGACGGCGCCCCCTGTGTGTCATGTCCTCCCCTTGCAGGTTCTGCCATGTTTTCCTCGGCGAGTCCTTACAAGGGCCAGCGGTACGCGGCCCTGAAGAAGCAGTGTCTGCAGAGCAAGGTGCTCTTTGAGGACCCTCTGTTTCCCACCAGCGATGAGTCGCTCTTCTTCCAGCGAAACCAAATCGGCCAGGTGGTGTGGAAGAGGCCCAAGGTGGGGTGCCGTGCCGTGCCGTACCGTGCCATACTGTGCCGTGTTGTCTCCCAGCAGGCCGCCACACGCACACGCGCGCAGGGTGAATCAGCAGGTTCATCTGGCTTATCGCTTGCGGTGCTCTGGATTACCTAGCTCCAGTTTAATCCCACCTGCAGCTCCAGCAACAAGTGGATCCCTACCGCACCCACAGCGCCTCCAGTGGTGGTGCCGTGTCACTGCGGCCTTATCGGGAGCTGGGCCTCGGGTCGGGGGGCTGTTTCCTACCGCTGACAGATAATTGTCTAGTATAATGAAACACAAATGTCAGACAGAGAGCAGTCAGGTGGTAGGGGGCCTGCGGGGAGGGTCTGTGGATCATGTATGATGATGAGGAAACAGACTCTGTCTGATGGGGGGGGGGGTCACATTGTCCCAGTGTGGTTTTTGCTACAACTGTCTAATTAGGTCACTACTTAGAGGACTGATTGGCTGAGTCCTCACACCTGGGTTTGAACAGCTGACCCAAAGGTTACCCCAAAAACCCGCATCCACACCGGCCCTTTGCGGGTAAGACTTCCCAGCCCTGCTCTAGACAGAACTGGAAAAGACGTTTCCACGTTAAAAGACTGAAAAATAATTCCCAGAACTTTCAAAAGAATGAAATCAATCTGACGGTCAACGTCATGCTGCACAAACAAGAGTGTGTTTAATTTTTCCTGTGTCTTGCATCTCTCATGAGAGAGACTGAGTGCTGATTAAATACTACTGTCCATTACTCACAGGATCATCCTTAATCCCCCCCCCCCAGCATCAGCCGATAAACAGGAAACGGACTCGACACTCATTATGGCCCAGTGCTCAGGTGGTGGCGAGGGAGGGGTGGGCACGATCGATATCCGCTCGCTGGCCCTGTAGCTGCTTAAGAAGCTCATTATTCGCTGATGCATCTCTCAGACTTGCCCCCCGATCTCCCCCCACCCCGGTTAACAATGTTTCCCTAACGTTGCACTAACACTCAAAAGTCCTCAGTGGAAGATTATTTCCCAGAATCCATTTGTCTGCGGCTTGGGTTCATTCCAAAATGTGAGGCGGTGAACCACGCTGACCTTCAGTGGGGGCGGGGTGGGGGCTTCCCCTCCTGCAGAGGCTGGTTCCCCCCAGTGGGGGTGGGGTGGGGGCTTCCCCTCCTGCAGAGGCTGGCGCTCCAACCCTAAGAGGCCAATGGTCAGCCGTCCTGATGTATAACCTGATTCCCATCAGACCTGCACTGTCTGTACCCCTGTCGTCCCCCAGGGGGCGCAGTACGTGGTGTCAGACACTGGGGCTGTGGCCTGTGTGTAACTGGATACTGTAAGTGTGCAGTTTTATCCTCATACCCCTCTGACATTATCTCTGTTTTTTTTTGCTGCCTCGACTGTGAACTTCTGGTATAAATGATGTGGTTGGTTGCCAGGAGCAACCTGCCCCCCCTGCCCCACATCTGTCACATGCAGGGAACATGGAGAAGAGAGAGGGGTGTCTGGCTGGTGTTGTGACGTCAGGCAGCAGAGAGGAGGACAGGGGACCGCACATGGGCACACAAAGCGGTGTAGCTGTGTAGCGTAACTGTGCCTCACGATCCTCACAGACCCGTTTGGTGACTTTCCCGTAGCTGCCTTCTGTCTGCTTGGTTTTAGCGGTTTAAGATGACAGCGACAGGGCTGGGCTCAGCACATTGTTTATACGAGACGGAATTTAAAGTGAAATAACGGCGTTACCATGGGTGGCTGCGGCAGGCGCTCGGAGTCGCCGCCCTGGTGGCGGCGTCGTGCCGTAGCGTGTGTGCGTGTCCCATCCCTGAGGGAACCCCCATCTTCCCAAATCTCACCCCTCATTTCTAAAGGGGAAAATGCCGGAGACATGTTGGGACGGCGGAAGCACGGCGGGCGGTTGAGGGTAATTAGCTTGTCCTTCCCAAGTTTTGATCCAGTGACTGTGTAGGAAGGGGACCCCATCACTGTTGGAGCAGTCAGACTCTGTGGCTGAACACATGTGCACCATGTAGACGCCTCTCCTCACGCTTGTGGTCGACGTGCAGGGGAGGTGCTGTTGACAGGACAATAGCCCAATGACGGCAAGGCTGGTCACATGACCACAGCCACTGCTTGCTGGTGGGCACTGTCTGCCACATCCTGATCAAATACATTTCCTAATTGGGCCCGTGCCTGGTTTGTTGACACTCTATCTCATGTCTGTGAAGTGATGGGGGGTGGGGCAGAGTGCTGGTGGGGGGGGGGGGGGGGGTGTGGTTCTGGTGGTTTGCTTGTTCAGTGGATTTGTGATCGTTTGTGTTGCAGGGCTTGGCTGGCATTTGTGGACGCTGGTGTTAGCAGGATTTAATGATGCACTGGGCCGGCCATTTCTGCTCTTCTCGTGTTCTCTCTTAGCTCTGTGTCACCGTGTTCCCCTTCCCCCCCCCCAGGACCTGTGTGCAGACCCCCACCTGTTCGTCAATGGCATCAGTGCGCATGACCTGCACCAAGGCCAGCTGGGAAACTGCTGGTTTGTGGCGGCCTGCTCCAGTCTGGCCTCCTTGGAGCCGCTCTGGCAGAAGGTGAGTCTTGAAAGGTGCAGGATTTAAAATGCTAAGATGTTTCATCCATCCGCTTTCAGGATCAGGGGCTGTTAACTGTCCAAATATGTAAAAGGTGTGATCCAACCTAATTTGGGGGTATGTCTGGTTTTCTGACGGCGGGGGAGGGGGTTGAGCATTAATTAGGTAAAGTGACCCCGACTCGCCTTTGACGGTCTGACCACACGTGTGGTGTCTGCTCGACTTCGCTCACAAGGAGCGGAATGGGAGCAGCGTCGCCGCGGTAAAGCTGACATCACTGCTCGTTAGCGTGAGGGAGATTCGCTCCGGCGGGAGGCGCAGAAAGGCACGGTCAGGGAGTGTTTTTCTTGCTGGTTGTCGTGAGCCTCCGGGCTGCAGTCGTGCGTTTGGGGCCCTCCCTGGGCGATGCGATGGTGTCGCGGGGGGGGTGGGGGCGGCGGGCTGGAACGCGGAGTCTCTGGTTTCCTCTGGAGGCGGCCCACAAGTAGCTGCATCCGCGGCTACCCACGGCCGCGCTCTCCACGAGTCTCCGCACGACCCATTATGGCCGGCCGCCATGGCAACGGGAGCAGAGTAAGCACACACAGATAACCTCGCTAACCAGGCGCCGAATCGATCGGTTAGCTGGTCACGTGGTTCACCAAGAGCGTTTACCGGAGCTCCTGCAATCACTGCATGTGCAGCTTAACTGCTTAATGGCATCCAGTGTTTTCTTCCTGAATTAGTTTATATACATCTGTACGATGTGTGTAACATAAAGCGTTTGGAGGACATTCCGAGCTAACAGATTTACAGGGTTTGAGGTTTGGTGACTTGCTGGTTTGGACAGCATACAGTTAAGTCCGCAAGTTTAGAGCGTGACCACTGAGGTGACCATTCGTCCAGCTACATGGTGTCACGTAGGATCCGGAACATTCTCATTAGGGGCCGTCCCTCGCTGCCCCAGTCCTCAGTGCCTCTTGCTGACACTCTGACCCCCCTGAGATCTAATTAGTGGGAACCCATCGCTGTTTCTGTACGAACATCCTTTCCCCGTTTCCCCACTGTGTTCACCCTGTTATCTAACATGTGCCCACTGAGCTGTCCTTTCACATGCCTGCAGGGGCCTCGCGTAATTCAAAAAAATAATGAACTTGAGTGCAGGTACCCAGTAGTTCCCAGTAGAGTTTTGCGTTTTGTTGTAAGGGATCATGGCACATTTGTTTGATTATTTAATTCGGCTTGTCGTGGTATCATTTCTCAGAAAGCCCGTCCTGTCGAGTATTATCATTTCCCACCGGCCGTGCGGAAGCGGCTCGTCTGGACCTCAGGCCTGTGGTATCAGATGCTGATCTGAGGTCAGTATGACCTCGGACTAGAGCCCGTGTGATGCCGTTTGGTGTGGTACGTGTGGTTAGATAGCAGCAATTTCCAGCTCGTGTGTATTTGTAAGCATATCTTGAAATGTAGATGTCGTACGTTCATTTAGAGGTTTCATTAATGGACCCAGTGCCGCTGTGACGTCGGGGAACCAGTCAGAGTGGAAGCAAAATGCCTCTCGTGGTTTATTAATGTTATTCGCACAGGAAATGAGCTTGTTTATGCTCAAAATGTGGCTCAATAAGAGAGAATTTGTGTAATCAGCATGTGACAAGGCTTTTTAGCGTGACCAACACAGCGAGGGACATTACACAACTTTACACAGCACCTTTTATTTCGACGTGCGCTGCAGTTAACACAGACTTTAACAGCGTCTACCACTTCACACACTTCATCACCTACAAATGCACAACAGAAGGAGCCGTCCGTCGATTTTTCCCTGTTCTGTTTATGTATATGTGACACCCCAGGCTGAAACAGGATGGTATTTATGAATATCCAGGCTTGGGTGACGGGATCAGAAGATGCTAGAAAATCCGGCGCTGATGAGCGGAAGTGGCAATGTAGCATGCGTGCTAACGTTGACTAAGAGTGAGATTCAGTGTTCATGGTCAGCATGACGGCAGAGGCGGGTTTGGGGAGCCGTGGGGGACAGCGTGACCTCATACGGGGGGGTCGGCAAGAAGCAGCGTCCTCTACTGGAGCACTTTGAAGGTTATGGAGCAGTCGATGTTGGTGGGGTCGGCGCCGTCCTCAAACCCGAACAGGAAGAACATGACCCTGCGGATCTTGGCGAGCTCCGCGATCCGCTCGCCGAACTCCTGGGTGTCGGCCTCAAAGCACTTCACCGCGGCGCCGTCGGCATCGCCAGGGCTGCGCCAGAACAGGCCGACGGGCTCCAGCAGCTGCCGCGTCATGAGCGGAGTCAGGTCCGGCGTCCAGTGCTGCGAGGTGCCCACCACACTGAGGCGGCCCGGAGCCAACAGCCGCACCCCCCAGCGCGCGAAGCGCAGCTTCTGCTCGGGAAAGTCCAGGCGGTACACAGATTCCTGGGGCCGCAGGAGTCGCTCGCCGTCCTGCCGCTTCTGCCCGCGCTGCTGCAGTGACTGCACCCGCAGACGCATCACCTCCGTCAGCTGCGGGTCCTCCTCAAAGCGCAGCTCCAGGTGCGAGGCCATGGCTGCGTCGTCGGCTGCGTCTGCGTCGTCGTCTGCGCTCCCCCGGCTGCGAGCCTGTTCCCCAAATGTGGCAAGCCTCTTCTGGACGCCCGCAGCCTTTATGGATGGTGCTGCTGATACTGAAGGCAGGATCGCACAGGAGATAAATGAAAGGCGATAGGCTGGGGAGCCTGGGGGCGGGACTTGTGTAGTGTGTATGGCTTCGCTAGGCAACGCCAGCTTCTGACGTCGACTCCTCCAACCCTGGGATTTTCTCTGGGGCATCTGGGACAGACTCCAGGTAGTTTGCACGCTCCTGTGTTTGTGAATTTGTCCCATGTGGCCTGGGGGCCGTGACACACTCATGCTTAAGTGCTACCCGGACCCCCCCCCCCCCCCCCAGCACGCAGAGGCCCCTTCTGTGGGCCTGTGCATCCCATCCGTCTATGATCCGCTGTGATGTCATACTGTCCCTCTCAATCATTATCATCGACCTTATCAGCCATTGTTTTGGGGGGGGGATTCTTTCTGTAATTTTTTTAATGTATCTTGGTTTTTGTCCCTCTTATTTTCTTGAGTTAAAGTGCTGATTATTTTATAATTGAGTCATCTTGCTTTTTCCTTTCATAAGTACATCTTGATGGCGCTTTGAAGCCATATTCCCAGGCTGACTGTGCCTGCATCATGTGTATCGAGCCTCAGCCTCCCCCCCTAACGCCAGGTCATCCCAAACTGGAAGGAGCAGGAATGGGCACCCGAGAAGCCCGACACCTACGCTGGCATCTTCCATTTCCACTTCTGGCGCTTTGGCGAGTGGGTGGACGTGGTGATCGACGACCGGCTGCCCACCATCAATAACCAGCTGGTCTACTGCCACTCCAACGACGCCAACGAGTTCTGGAGCGCCCTAGTGGAAAAGGCCTATGCCAAGCAAGTACAGCCAATCACAGCATGGCGAACAGCGGTGACAGCCAATCAGATGGCGGGGGGGGGGGGTAGAGTTTGTGTATGGGGGGGTCAGTCTGGGAGGTATTCACCTGAATGTTGTTGGGTTAAAACCCCCACGTTTTTGGGTCATAAATGGATCTGTGTGTGTAAAGTTTTAATGTAATGTGCCAGCATTTGGTGACCTTTGAACCTCTGCCCCCCCCACCATCCTTCGGCCCCTAGAGTAAACGTCTGCTATGAAGCACTGGATGGGGGAAACACAGCCGACGCGCTGGTGGACTTCACGGGGGGGGTGTGCGAGCCCATGGACATGCTGGAGGGAACGTTCTCGCAGGACGACGAGGCCCGGAACCACCTCTTCGACAGGGTCCTGAAGGTTCACAACCGCGGGGGCCTCATCAGCTGCTCCATCCGGGTGAGGCCTGGGGCCGTTACTATGGCGATGGCACACATCCTGTTGCCTGGCTACCTGCCCTTGACATTCCTTGCTCTGCAGAATGTGACTTGTGTGTAAGCAGAAGATAAACGTGGGATTTGTTCTGTTAAATAATTCCGATCTTTAAAGATGAAGCTTCTTTTTAAAAACAGATTATGAACAGATGATCTCGTCACGTCAGTTTTCCTGGAAAAAGGCCGTCAGACTCAGAGCTCAATGCTCTCTTTGTCTTGGTTTTTTCCTCATATTTGAACAGCTAGGCAAACCAGTAGGACCGATATTCATGGGGCAAATCAGCTTCTGGTTCCATTTTCCCACGTGACCTGAGGGATTTCAGGCTCCACAGGAGAGGAGCACTTTTCCAGCAAACATCTGTCTGAAATTAGACACACATGAAGAAGTTTACTTCCAGGCAGCAGATTTCTATCAAAGCGTTAGGGAAAGAAAAAAGAAGTCTGCATACCACAAAACTTCATTGTTCCTGTGTGTTTTGAGCATGGAGCTGCTGAGGAATGCAGGCACTCTTGTTTCCTAGGCGACCAGCGTGCAAGACATGGAGGCGCGTTTAGACTGCGGCCTGGTGAAGGGCCACGCCTACGCAGTGACGGACGTGCGCAAGGTGCGCCTGGGCCACGGCCTGCTGGCCTTCTTCAAGTCAGAGAAGCTCAACATGATCCGCATGAGGAACCCCTGGGGGGAGAAGGAGTGGAATGGGCCCTGGAGTGACAGGTAGTGACCCCTTCTGGTCTGGAGGTCCACCCATTATTGCTCTGAACAGGCCAAACTCTCATGGCTGTGTGTGTGTGTGTGTGTGTGTGTGTGTGTGTGTGTGTGTTTATCCTACCCCCAAACTGATAGAGTTGCCCCCTGGTCACATGCTCAAACAATCTGTTTAGGGTGGTGACCTTAATTACACCTAAATCCAGGCTAATTCGCAGTTACTAAGGAGTGTTTGGGGAGAAATATAATGTGTTAATGTCATATGATAAAGGCTTTTCTTTAATGTTGCTGGTGTTCTGACTGCTGATGCGCGTGTTTGCGCTCGCTAGCGATGCTTAATGGCGCTTCTCAGCTCGCGCCGCTCTTTCCCTGAAGCGTTGTAAGCCTCTAGCCTCACCACAGCACCTCTCCAGAGTTTGAGTGCCCAGGTGCATGCTGGGAGTTAATTCCATGGGCCTGGAAAATGTCAGGTGGCAAGTGAAAAGGAAGATCGATGAGCAGATCCTCCTGCAAAGCATCACTTCATCTCTGTTTTTTTAAATGTTCATCCTGTTGCTGTGGCTAAAGGCGTGGAAAATGACTCGGAGACCCTGATCGGCCCCATTAGCTTGGATGCTGGTGTAGCGGCCCTCTGATTTTTCAAATTCCCACCTTTGCATCGCTCCGGTCATATAAAGTCACTCTCTTATTCAGCTGTGAATTATTAAAGAGGAGGAATCTGATTTTAAGCCATGTGAATCATTTTTTTAATAACTGGCCACATCAATTGTTTAGAGTGAGAGTGACAGTCTGCGGAATCTCAGGCCTTAAAATGTTAATGTCGCTTCATGGGAAGTTTATGAGTTACAAAAAAAAGGCTTTGCCCCTTGTTTTGCCTTTTGTACTCATCTGTAGTTTTTTAAGGTTGAATATTTTATTTGGACGGCCTCATGCCTCATGCCTCTGGGACCAGGGTTCGAGTCTTCACCATGGCTCCAGCTGTGAAGTTTGAATGTTCTCCCTGTGTTCTCATGGGGTTTCCTCCAGTTTCCCTTCACAGTTCAAAAACATGTTGAGGTTAATTACCAAATTGTCCATAGGTGTGCATGTGTGAGTGAACGGTGAATGTGTGAGTGAATGGTGAGTGAATGAGAGTGAGTGTGTGAGTGAATGGTGTGTGAGAGAATGGTGAGTGAATGACAGTGAGAGTGTGAGCGAATGGTGTGTGAGTGAATGGTGTGTGAGTGTGTGAGTGAATGGTGTGTGAGTGAATGGTGTGTGAGTGTGTGAGTGTGCCCTGCGATGGGTTTGGTGCCCTGTTCTGGGTTGTTCCCTGCCTTGCCCAGAGCATCTTACCCTCTGTGATCCTGCGTAGGACAAATGATTACAGAGGGGGGATATTTTATTTGCTTTGCTAGTTTATTACACTGGTCTCGTTACCTTTCTAATACCCAAAAGGCTTGACGTCACAGGGAGGTTTCCTCGTGGTCGTAGTCAGTCTGTGGTTCCTCTCCCAGAGTGCAGGTCAGTTTCTGGCTCTGCTTCAGGCCCCCCTGTTGATATAGGCGACAATAAATGATTACACAAATTAACATGACTAACACAAACTACGTTTTCAAATATAACTGTACAATAAAATTTAATGTTGTTGAACTTGATATGTTCTAACAAAATTTTCATTTGGCCAGTAGGGGGTGTAATTGCATCCCTGATAAAATCGCATGTTCCTGTTGGGCCCTCTGAAGGGGGCGTGGCCGGCCTGTCTCCGCCTAAACTGCAGAGGTTCCCATTGTCCGTTTCAGCTCTGAGGAATGGCAGAGAGTGAGTAAGGGAGAGAGGGAGAAGCTTGGAGTCACCGTCCAGGACGACGGAGAGTTCTGGTGAGCCTCTCTCCGTCCGCGCCTCCTTCCTGCAGTGTGGTATCTGTGGCAGTCGACGTGGAGGTGACCCCTAACCCATCGCTTCTCCCCCACACCAGGATGAACTTCGAGGACTTCTGCAAGCACTTCACAGACATGATTCTCTGCCGTCTCATCAACACGTCTTATCTGAGCATCCACAAGACCTGGGAGGAGGAGGTCATGCGAGGATCCTGGGCGTCGTCCGAGAACCCGCTGAGTAACCGGGCTGGGGGGTGTATTAACCACAAGGCCACCTTCCTGCAGAACCCCCAGGTAGAGGCCCCAGCCGAGAGGAACATGCCATCACGCCCGTTCCTGCCGGTTTGGGTGTTACTGAGTATAACCCCTATCTGCTCACGCAGTACATGTTCGACGTGAAGAAGGTGGAAGACGAGGTTCTCGTCTGTCTGCAGCAGCAGGACCACCGCGGCCAGCGCAAGGAAGGCAAAGGGGAGAACCTGGCCATCGGCTTTGACATCCAGAGGGTGAGCAGGACGTGGGGGGTGGGGCTTGTGCTTCTGGGGGGTGGGTTAGTGGTCCGGTGCTGGGATCTCTGTCATCGCTCTAGTAACCAGCTTCCCGTTACTAGGTTGAGCTGAACAGAACTTACCGGATGCACCAGACCCAGCAAAAGGCGGCCAGCTCCGTCTACATCAACTCGCGCAGCGTGTTCCTGAGGAAGGAGCTGAAGGAGGGCCGTTATGTCATCATCCCCACGACCTTTGACCCCATGCAGCAGGGTGACTTCCTGCTCCGTGTGTTCAGCGATGTGCCTTCTCACTGCAAGTAGGTCAACTCCTCCTCTGGGTGACCCTCCCCCCCCAGACCTTGGTGACAGATCGTATGGCTGTAATATAACTGTTTTTGTTTGTTTCTTTCTTTGTTTTTAATTAATCAACCAACCCCTCCCTCCCCCACCAGAGAACTGACCATCGACGAGCCCCCGCAGACGTGCTGGTCAGGCATGTGTGGGTACCCTAAACTGGTGACACAGGTGCATGTGGTAAAGGCAGAGGGACTCCAAGGCCAGGATTCTGACGGAGGTGCGCCCTCGTGTGGACATTTGCAATATAGCAAGCATCTCGAACTTTCAAGAATGCTGTATTTTTTATGCTGTATACCATAACAAATATATGCCACAGCAATATTTTGTATCCTTTTACCGGTAGTAAGAGCCTGTGACTATCTATTAAGCTGCAACTGCTTATCCTGAGCAGGACTGAGTGGGACACTGAGCCTTTCCCTGGCAGCAAAGGGCACAAGGCTGGACTGAACTGGATTCCAGCTTTTCTCAGTACAAACATTACTGGCAATTTAGAGATGCCAGTTAGCCTAACTCTAAGTCTTTGTATGGTGGGAGGAAATGGGAATACCCCAAGAAAACCCTTGCATACTGGAAAGAACAAGTGGGATTTGAACCCGGTACAGTGGACAGCAGTGCCACCTACTGAGAGAACCATCACACTACACTCTTACGAATAGTATTTTAAAAGTGTTTTGTCATAGAGCTGTGTGTAGAATCCCTAGTGGACGTAGAAGTTCTTTGTGCGGTGAATAAAGAATTACATGAAATCATAATTTTGGCATAGGCAGTGATCTTGGTCTGGGCTTGACTCATCAGTGGTGAGATTCGGATAATTTGTTGTGTTCTGGTGCCCCCTTGTGGGTAGAAATATGTATACAGACATTCTCCGGGTTACTATGGTCCGTGTTACCACATGTTGACTTTATGATGTGTAAATGTTTTTCACTTTCAGTAAATAATTCAATAAATTACAAGAGATATTCAACAATTTATTAGAAAACATGCTTTGTGATAATGATTTTGACTGTAGGTTAATGTAAGTGTTCCAGTGTTAGTGTGATGAATGTAACCCCATGGTAACCTGGCGAGAGGCTGTACTCACTCTCTTGTTAAATATACAGTGTGATGTCTTTGCCGCTGGTCAGCATGTTTGTCTCTCTTGTTGCAGTTTCCGACCCCTATGTCATCATCCGCTGTGAGGGCATGAAGGTGCGTTCCCCAGTGCACAAGAACACCTGTAACCCGGACTTTGACATCAAGGGGGTGTTCTACAGGAAGAAGGAGAAAGATCACATCCAGATCGAGGTTTGCAAAGCGCCAGTCTGTCCCAGCAATACCAGCGTTCCCTTTGTGTTTATTTTATGTTGTATGTATAACCCCCCCCCCCCCTTTTGGTACAGATCTACAACTGGAATGTGGGGTGTGACTCCTTCTTGGGTCAGGTGACCCTGTCCAGCACCCCCAATGACCTGCAGGAGACGCACACAGTCCACCTGCGGGACAAGGGGAACCGCCAGAGCAATGACCTGCCTGGGACCCTCACCATCCGGCTGCTGACCAGCAACGTGCTGACCAACATCTAACCCCCCCCCCCCCGTCATCCCTGCTGTTTGGGGCTTTGCCCAGAACTCGCATGTACCAACCCCCCCCCTCCCCCACCAGTGAGTAGCTTCCAAGATGACTTATCAGTCTAATTATGTTTACAAGGGCTACACCACTGAAAAGTGTCCCATTCAGGTCTCTGACCCCCCTCCCCCCCCCTCCCAGGGGGGCAGGCTGTATGTACCCTTGTTAAGGTACTCTTTTCCGGCAGTAACCCTACCAATCCCCCTATCTTTTGATAAAATGCCATACTGCTTTCCTGCACTTTAAATCGAATCTCAGTTCTGTCTCGAACCCCTGTCTTGCTCTCCTTGTGCCATGATTGGTCGATGTGTCTCCTTTACGGCTGCGTGTGGCGGGTCTTTTATGCAAATAGTGAGCCGACATTTACCTCTGATGCACGCTGGACGTGGTCGCATCCTTCCAGTGGGGGTGTCATCTGGTGTCGCAGCCTTGGTTTGCTTGTGGCTCAGTGACGGGTGGGAAGGCAGTGGAGTCGTCAAAGAGGCGCTTTATGGACGTTTACTGGCTCGGTACCATGTGTGGGGCAGTTACTGCACATGACATGGGGTAAACCTGAGGGGGGTGTGGCCGGGAGCGTCACCATGGAAACAGACCCTGTGCAGGGTTTTTGTGACTCCTCCGTGACAGAGGTGTCTTCCCCCACACATCCACAGGGTGGCGCATTTTGACATGTCTGCATGCAGTATTAATGCTGTGATTTTTAATAGCTTTACATTCCCTGTGACACGGCATTATTATTTTGTTTATTCCCATGTGTCGTTTAGCATGTGACTCGCCACCGTACGCGTGTATTTTGACACTGAAGCCAAAGTGGACAGTCAGTTACTGTGGAAATTAACAGGAAGTGGAAGTCTGGTCTGCAGACCACCGCGCCCCAGTGTATTCTGGTCTGTCGGACTCCATTTTGTGCTGGGTAATTTACTTCTTAACCAAGTTTTCTGCATGGCAAAATCCCATGATATGAATACTTAATACTTTCTTTAATCATTTCTAATCAATATTTTGTACTTTTTAAATATTTTGTATCTCTGTTGGGTCTTTGGTTTAATGCATTTATGTTTACTGGTCTGAAAGGTTTTCTTTCAGCATACACAAGGTAAAAATGTTTTATAATTGCTGTATTTTATGAATTTGTGGCATAAGTTTCAAATAAAGCTTTGAATCTTATTTGCTGTACCTTCCAGTAAAATTATTTTACAAACACAAAGGTTTGATATTCATCTTGGGAAATAAATTGTTTGATCAGTTACTGGTAAATCTGTATCATAGCTGATGTGGTTGCGCTGGTTGCGCTGTGATCGATCTGAGGATTCAACGCCTTTTCACATCGTTTTTTCAAACTAAATGTTTATTTCTTGGCTTCCCTCTATAAAGCATCTACAGGCCGATCAAAAAATATAAATCTATGAGATGTTCTCCTTACTCAGGTCATGGATTCTACCCCCTCTATGCTAACAAATGTATGTCTCATAAACCATTGATCCTTCTGGAAAGTTCTGGGTGTGCAGACACAGGCATGGAGGTGGAAGAGTTGAGGCCGCATCACAGGTGCACAGACAGCATGCTACCTGTAGGGGGCGCATGTCACTGTTATGGACTGGGGGTGTGTGTCCACGGGGCCATGGGGGAGGGGGCCGGCTCTGAATGGGGCTCTGAGGGATAATTGAGTGGGGTGGGGCCAGACGCTAGATGAATATTCTGGCATTTCACGCCATGCTGAGTGACTGATGAGATGGACACACCCCCCACCCCCAGGGTGTCGTGTCCCGCGCTGTGACTCCTCCCCCACTAAGAGGGATCAGTGCCAGTGAATGAGAACGACACACTGTCACTCTAATACCTCCACGGCCCCCCCTGCGGAGTGACAGAGAGAGAGAGGGAGTGTGAGAGTGCGTCCGCACCCGGTCCCCAGCCCAGAGCTGTCACCACACGCCGCGGATGTAGCTGAGGGGGGCTCTGGCAAAGGAGATGGTCCCGCGCTCCGATGAGGGTAAGTGCACGGTCACTGGCGGTCTGCCTCCCGCTACCCTGGCGGTCTGCCTCCCGCTGCCCTGGCGGTCTGCCTCCCGCTACCCTGGCGGTCTGCCTCCCGCTACCCTGGGGGTCTGTCTCCCGCTGCCCTGGCGGTCTGCCTCCCGCTGCCCTGGCGGTCTGTCTCCCGCTGCCCTGGCGGTCTGCCTCCTGCTGCTCCCCCACAGCCTCTTACTGCGGACATTCCTCTGATTTGACCTTTTAAATTGCAGATAAAGACCTGTGCTTAGGTTTAAGCGTCACATCTCAGATTACAATGACTTCTGTAGTATTTCCTGGTGTGGAAACTGGTACTTCAATACCCAGGAACTATAGTTCCCTCATACTAGCACATACTAGTTCTCTTACTTCTCTCTCTCTGTCTTACCAGTTGTGGATTTTCAGCATCTGCCGCTCATATGATGGCAAAGGAAATGTTTCTTAGTGTTACTAGGTGCTGAGTAGTTTCAGCATCCAGAGGAGGTCGTCAGACCAATCTAATTAAAAGGCAGCATCTGAGCCAGACTCGTGAGAGCTACTGACAGACTACTGACAGACTACTGACAGACGGTCTGCGGTCCCTGCCCGGAAGGTTCCCTCAAGGATTCGACTGCTGTTGGTTAACAGACCACTTGCAGCATTCAGTGTGTTGTGGGCCGGTCATGATGATAACTGGTGATGGATGGTTTGAAGGGGTGGTTACTTCAGTGCCCTATTTTGTGGAGTTTTTTGGATTTGCTGACCGTGGCACACTGAGCTCTTTGAGGAGGTAAAAGGCCGAGTATCATTCCAGCTGTATCGCCAACCTCCTCTTCCTGATCATGGGGGCCATGTGTTTGTTTTCTGTGGCTGTTATTTCTATGGCAACAGCTGACACAAAGATGATGTTCAGAGCTATGCCCCTTAACACGTCTGTGTCCCTGCAATCGCATGGCTTTATGTTGCATCTCCTGCAGTGTTTCGTGTTTGAATGCAGGAGGAAGGATGTACCGAGGGATCCTTCTAGGAGGTAGACCCATGTTTTATATTGCCGGTATAGATGTGTGGTATGTTGTGGGATTTAGGTGTTTAGTGTCTGCAGGTTAATGCTTACTATGCTGTGGACGTTGTCAGCCTGGCCGTCATGGAGAACACTGAGATGATCTGGTAGGCACCTCCATGCTTCTCGGTAAGGGATCATGTTTAACTTATAATCTCTCTCCTGGAAGACTGGATGGCATCATGCCTTTTGGCCGGAAGACCTAGAGCCTGAGGGCTCCCTATGTCCTTATATTAGTGTTCAGGTGCCGTATGGTGAGTTTTGGTCAACAATCAGCCATGATCCTGATAGGTGCTGACCGTGAACCCAGGGATCTTCCACATGTAGATGAATGTTGGTTAACCTTCCATCTCATGGTCACCGAGGTGAATGGTTAGGACATTGCCGAGCTGGACGTAGATAATCTTTGGGGTTTGCTGCGAGTCATGGCCTCCTGTAACGGAAGCAAGGTCCTGCGGAGGGGGTCAGAAGGGGGGGGGCGGCAGTCTCCGGGGCGATGGAATTACAGCAGGCCGCTTTGTCACCAGCTACTGTTCGGATTTTCAGCAACAATGTCCAGCAGAAGTTTAGGACCGCAGTGAAGCGGTCCCCCCCACCGCACCCATATTCAGTCTGCCACAGACACTACTGGACACAGAGAGGCGTAAGATGGTATGACCCATTATGGGGGCAGCTGGGCTGCTGTCATTATAATGAAACCCTGCAGTACTAGCTGTGGTACTGTAAACTTCTGCTTAACAAAAGCATCAGCCAATCGACTTAACAATAGTCAATAATTAATAATCAGAGTCGTCCTAGTGTGAGGCGGTACTAGGATGAAAGCCTCACATCTGTCTTGGACATATAGCTGAGTGGCCCCGGGTGCAGGAGGGCAGCTCAGGGGCGATGAGCAGACTGCAGGCATGACCCCCCCGGCCCCCACGCCGGTAATTAGCTGGTGAAATATTTATGCGAGTGCATGCTGTGACCCGGTGGTACCGATTGCCTGCTCGCGGCAGCGTGACCTGAACAGCCAGAACCTCTACATCTAGGGGGGTCTTGTCATCTGTGTCGAACGTGGACAGCGCCAGCTGCAGGCAGACAGGGGAAATGCAGCCTGATGCGTGCCTATTTTCCGTCACCTTGCAGTAAAAGGTCAATAGTGGCGTAAAACACTAGTACAGAGATGGGCAGAAAAGGATGGGGGGGGGCTGCCAGTGGACAATTTATTGCAAATGACAAAAATGACTCCCCGCTTTAATTAGATTTTGCCAGCCAACCTGGATTACCAAGACAACCTGATCCATGTGATTGGCCGAGCGATGTGCTGGTCATGTGACAGTAAGGCTAGCCCCCTCATTGAAATGGCGTGTTTAATTCCCCGGGCTGGTTAAAGTCCACTCGTCCCTGTCAAGGCTTGAGATGTCGTGTGACATCAGCTGCAGGTGACAGATCATTAACCGGCGTTATCGCGGTCACACGGCATGCCATCGCCTGCAGAGCGGAGTGTGGGACACTCATACCGACCCCCACCGCCGGTATGCACTGAGAGCTATGACAGCGCTGTCCTGTGGGGAGGGGGGGTCCTTACGGGCATGGCACAGGGGCTTCTTTAGCTTCTGAGCATGCAGGTCACATGACCTGTGGGACAGAGGGGTAGGGGGGTTAGGGTTTACAGACCTCCCCCTCCCTCAATGACCCCCCCCCCCACACTCACACATTCCTCACCTCTGCCTCTCTGCCATCTGTCTCGCCACCCCAGGGTCCTACACAGTGACTTCTGATGTCAAGGAATAATCCGGAAGCATGGTCATTCTTCAGCAGGTAAACACTCTGCATTGCCGATCTTATCTGTGTTTCCCTTTGCATTGCTTTTGGTAGTTTGATGTTATTGATTCCTTATGCCATCTATGAAAACTTGTATGAAAAAGAGTTTACTATTGTGTCTGTGTGTGTTTGTGTGTGTGTGTGTGTGTGTTTGTAATTATTACATTGTGGGGACGAGAGAGCAGATTTCCCCACAACAAAAACCTGTAACTTTTTACCTTATGGAGACATTGTTTTGGTCCCCACAATTTTATAAAAACCCGTAAATGCAATCAAAAAACTAAAAAGGTTAGGGCTGGGTAGAGATTAGGGTTGATTAAGGTTGTCAGTTTTGGGATTAGGGTTATGCCCATAGGGATGGATGGACAGTCCCCACAAATATGTGAATATAAACGTGTGTGTGTGTGTGTGTGTGTGGACTGCCATGTAAATGAACAATTTGATTTGACATGAATATTTGAGCCTGAATTCCATCCACTGTCATGCTGGCCAGTGATGAACCCTCATTTTAGTCCAGATAACATCCTGAAGGATGAGTGTGTTTGGGTCCCAGCATGTGCAGCATACGCAGTCTGTGCTCTTCTCCCATTGGCCGTCTTTTATCTGGTCTTTTATCTGGAAGTGCATTGGTTCACTTCTTTCTGTCTCGTTCATTCATTCAGATTTAGATGGCCGTTAAACTCTCTTCTCTCTCATCTTTCTTGGATGCCTCATTCTCCGTAGACGCCCCGTTTCAATGCGGTTATTCTGATTATGGGCTGCGCCCTTCTCTGGCCTGAGGTTATTTTCCGTTTTCTGCCCCATGGGGGGCGGTGTCTCCCCGGCCCGTCACTCTTTCTCAGCGGCTAATTGCTCCTGACAATGGGCTCCTTTCTGCACAAAGACAGACACAGAACTGCAGCACCATGGGAGACTGGCCGCCGTGGTCAGAAATGGGGCATGAGGCCCCGCCCCCATCCTCCCTCCGTCCCCCGCCCTACGCCCCCCTCCCTACATACATGTACACAGCAAGCCTCACACCTTCAGCAAACACTCAGAACTCACGTAGCCACGGAGACGTGGGGTGTGCGTGTCACTGTAGATACCACCCCCCCACCCCGGCAGGAAACAGCGATGCGCCGGCTGGACCTGCGATACGCCACTCTGACCCAGGTAACCGCCAGCCCCCCCTCACTCTGACGCAGATCTGAGCCCAAATACAGAGATGCATTTCCATGCTTCTTAAAAACACCACGAATTTCAGCAATTTGGCAGCTTCAGACCTCATCGTGTGATTTGCCATTTGTATTGATAGAGATGAAACTGTACGTGACATTTTCCACTGAAAAAAAATTCTAGAATGCCACATCCCCGCAGCCACACAGCGCATTCCTGTTAGAGGGGTGTGTGTCGTTCCCTGCTGCTGACCAAAGGCATATGTATGGGTGAGGGGGGGGTGCGATTTTCTGTGTAGGGGGTCATTACTGTAGGCAGGTATATCAGTTAAAACACAACTTTGTAATGTTTGTTACCTGAATGGGCCAAAGTGATGGGCTTTGCTCCTGTATCTGTTATCTGTCTTTTAAAAACCACAGTTCGATGCAGCGAAAGCTGGTAGGTTGACGATTAGTGCGGCGTAAATCTCCCTGGAATGGACCTGGCTGTCCCCTGGCCTCCAATTGCTCGCCAATAAAACGAGCGGCTGCTTGCATTATAGTTTAAGTGCCTAGCGAGACATGCACCCTAAGGACCTTTTCCCAGTCTCCCGCTGACCTTTGACTCATTCCCATCTAAATGCTAATTGTCGTGGGTTGCGCCCTTTTATGCCGTTAATTTTGATCAGGATGGACCATAAAATAGCGTAAAATAACTCTGTCCTGTTAACGGAGAAATGTCACATGTGACAAGCATCTGTCTTTCGTACAACATGTAGCTCTTTGAGATGGAGGGGGGTTGGGGTACCGGTAGAACATTTTCAGGGAGCGATTGGTTATGTCTGTTGTTGTCTTGCTCATGTTTGCTGTTTGTTACCGCATCCATCTTAAATCCACAGCCTGTATCTAAAACCTTTCTACGTGCCATATGATCATCTTGCCCGCAATAATGGCACTGCACACTGTCACAGAAACACACGGCCATGCAGTAACATTACAGCAGGAGCTGACAGCTCCGGCCTGTTAATATATAATGTTTTAATGAATGAAACAGCCTCCCAGGTGATAAACACAGTGAGCAAGCACTACAAACTGCCACAAACATCGTTGTGCAAACGGACTGTGTAAGATGGGTTGGAATGTGAAACTCAAACACGCCTGAGCAAAGTTAGCCAAGGCCAGCTCTAAAAATAGTAAAGGTTCAGCGTTGCGATTTCAGGTAAGCAGATTTAAGGGGGATCATCCCCTGTGCTTGGGGCTTGTGGCACAGGGATGGTGCAACCTGGGTTGAGAGTTACTGACTTCATATAGGTGTTTTAGAATGCTGTGGTCGCTGTGTTGTTGAGACAAAGAACGAAATAGAAACAGGAAATAAGGTTGCCAGTAGGGGGCAGTCTGTTACCTGTGTGTAAGCAGTACGGAACAGACTGAACGTCCGAATGTCTGAACGACACTCTTCATTTCACAAACACATCCACAGATCAAAATTTTCATTAGTAAAATAATTGTTAAACTATATTTGTAACTAAAGTATGTTGTAGGGACTTTATTAATAATCTGTGTTTTTGGTGATTGCAGCAAAAACCAGACAGATAAATGTTTACAACTGTAAGACATGCTATGCTGGATTGCTGGGATCATCCACCCTTGGATTTATGATCTGGTTCTTAATTCCCCCCTCCCTGTTCCATATGTCCCGAGATTTGGGTGCCCCCCCGTCCTGGTTTTTACACAAAGCCTAGGACTTCTTCGGTGGAGAGTCTCGGTCGTTCGCGTGGATCGGCTTCTGTGGCGTGTAAGCAAACCCCGCTTCTCCTGAATAATTTAAGCCCTCATTATTGGACTCTTAGCTGTCTGTTAGTAGCTGATAGCTCGGACCCACTCTGGATCGAGTTCCCCCTCCCGCCCACCATCTCCCTGCGTCGTCCTCAGGAACCCAGGCCTGGTCAGTCAGCTGAAATATTCATGGCCAAAGGTCAGACCACCAGCCAGGACCCGTCACCCAACTTCATATCAGAATCTGCTTTTGCTTTACATCCTATTATTGAGAAGATGATTTTTGTCCAAACCGGCATAGAAGCAAAGAAGGCTTGGGGTCAGAGAGCAGGGTTAGGGTTAGGGTCCCTGGACCTACCGGTGCTAAGGGCCTAACTGTAATATTATTATTTTGCCAGCCAAGGGATTTGAACCACAGCCATACCGGCATGGGCAAAGATCCTTAGCTGACTGAGCGACACACCTCTTCATGCCTGTAAATGAATATGCTCACTTTCATCACCAAGTCCTGACAATCTAGTTTGTGTCAGGGACACGGAATTTATGGTAGACAGCAGAATCATCATAAAATATAATGGAAGCGTGATTCACAATGGGCCGTAACAGTGATATAACCAAATGGCTAATGACACTGTCAGTCCAAAAACAGACAGCCTACATCAGAGCTACTGTGTTTCATGTTGAATTTGCACCCAAGTTTATTTACGTGCAGTAGTGGTGTTGAGGGCGCCCCCTCTGGCTGTTGGCGGTAATGCAGGGTCAGAATATTTTAGGGCAGCTCTCCCATGCCTATAGTTTTCATCAAAGAAGTATACAGCGTTACGTTAATTGTCTCCCAATGGCTCAGATGTGATTGTATTGTTATGTCTCCAATTTGTTGATCAGTTTCAGGCTGTGGTTCATGTTGCTGATGCAGCAAGAATAGTGGTAGCCAGCCCATGTTTTCATGATTGTTACCCTGTTGTTAGCTGCTAATAGCTAATGATAGAAAAGAACTGAAGTCTATTGGTCGTCCTGACATTCAGCCCCCGGAGCTTAAACGCCGTCCCATGCCCAGAGGTGATTCTATGGACTCTGGGGGCCCTAAGCAAAAAACTCCCTGAGGCCCTCCAATACCCCCTCCCCCAGCGTGGTAAAATTTATTACCTTATTACCTTAAACTACTGTGGGCAGTGGGGGCCTAATGGTTAGGGAAGTGCACTTGTTATTGAAAGATTGAGCAAGGTACCGCCCCCCAGCACTGCTCCCCAGGCGATGAATTAGCTGCCCCCTGCTATGTCACATATGGGCTACATGCAGAGGACACGCAGAGGACGCATTTTGTTGTGGTGTGTCAACAATGATCACCGTTCACTAAATTCTAAATTCTTTACGACGAAGTGTAAATTAATAATATCAACAAATAGAATTTAATAAACACAAAACCTTTATTGTTACTTTTGTGAAAATCAGAATACACAAATAACACAGATTTGTCGTTGCCATGTACTATGTAACCGGCCGCCGTCGGGGGCCCCCTCCCAGCTCGGGGCCCCCGGGCCATCGCCATCCTTGCCTGTCCTGACACTGCGCATCTGCTCACGCCTGTATCGAAATGCATTGATGTTCATCCGTAAGCGGTTTTACCAAAAGCGTAACTTAAAATCGCGCACGGCTTTCGACATCAATAGAGGGTGCTGTGCTGCTGGGGGGAAATACAAACGTGCATTACTCAGAGATGCGTCATTATTTAATTGTTTATCACTAAGTTTCTGCTGATGGGTCGATATTCATGATAATTTAATTGCATTTTATTATTTTACTTTATAAGCATTTCAGTAAATCCCTTTGCTTTTCTCTTTAAATTTATATTTTATTGTGATTTAGGTGTGATCTGAATGCTCTCCTTTCTCATGTGGTGTGGAGACCTCCATGCGCTCATCAGAGACGGAAAGCGTCTGTT
Source organism: Paramormyrops kingsleyae (assembly GCF_048594095.1). Taxonomy (NCBI): domain Eukaryota; kingdom Metazoa; phylum Chordata; class Actinopteri; order Osteoglossiformes; family Mormyridae; genus Paramormyrops; species Paramormyrops kingsleyae. The sequence goes on from NC_132813.1 coordinate 2,278,091, forward strand.
GTGGAGGAGAGGGGAGGGTTTCATCGGGTGAACCTTGTTAGAAAACAGAAGAAAAAGAAAAAAATAACTAGAGCTGCAGATTAATAATTGAGTTGCCGGTTGCTAGGATAACATGGCGGTGGCCCCCGCACGCTGCCCGGGAGCAGCAGCTGCGAGGGGTGGTGTTGGGTTCTCCGTGGCGCTGGCCTGATTTGCCAGGAGGGGTATTTGGTTAATTAAAAAGCCGTACATTTCCCGGGAACGGCGGTCGCGGTCCGCCTTCCTCCGGAGCAGGTATTTCAGCTACGGCTGACTGGCGGACGGACCTCCGGGGGGCTTCGGTGGCGTGACAGGGCACTCCGCAAGAAATGAAGTCTGCATCTTAGTTCAAATTCTGCTTTTTCTAACAGCCGAGGACCTTTTGTCGTGTTTCATATTAACTTAGAGGACAAACGCTTCATCGAGCAGTTTTTGGTTTTTCCTCTTTTTTTGCACTGGTTTGAAAGTTGGGAGCTGGAGTCACTGGTCTAGGAGCGTTCTTCCCTGGTGCGGCTGCGAGGGCGTCCCGGGGGTCCGGTATCGGACCATGTATAAACGGCGAGACTACGTGGAACTGTACGAGAAGGATCAGGCTAAGTGGGCGCTGCTGCGCAATGTCAACACGGTGTTCAAACACAGCACCCTGCTGCCGGTAGGACAGAGACCTCGCGTGCCCGCGCCTGTATATGTGCGTGTGCGCGCGCGCGTCCCCGCTGTACACGTGCATGTTCAAAGTCCCGTGATCTGGTTTTGTTCTGTGCCTGACACGTTTACCGTGTTCGATGTCAAAAGCGCTTCCCAGCGCTATTGTGTCAGGTGCCTGCGTGTGGTGTTTAAGGTTTCAGCATGACTTCTCACTATTACTGGTGGGGTAGCAGACCTGCACGTGCAACGTGGTTAAAAACGTTGTAATTTAAGCTACCTTCGGACGCAGGCTTGTCCATGAAAGCCAGTGGCCTCCTGTTTCCCATACATTTTGATATCAGTTTTGCTTTGTGTGAATGGGAGTATTCCAGTTGTTTAGTGGTCGCACTGGGCCTGGCTCAATTTGACTTGGATGCTCATTTATTTAAGAATACCTAAGATGTGTGTCTTTCATGCTTATCAATGATGTGCTATTTTAGGATTCAAGAAATATACAAACTTGGGCACTGGGGAATTGAGATATACATCCTTTTTGTGAATATTCAAGATCCACCTTTAGACACAACTCTTTTGTTGTAAACAGTGTATGCAGGAGACTTAAACTACGGGTAATTGAGGGATTAACAAATAGATGTGAATGAAGAGATTCTGAGTTCTCTTTCAGGGGGACTATGTCTGGCTGGACCTCAAAGCCGGAAAAGAGTTTGGGGTCCCTATCGGCGCCGTGGTCAAGCTGTGTGACTCCGGACAGATCCAGGTGCTGGACGACGAGGGAAACGTGAGTCCGACATGGCGGGATGTGAATGACAACACGGTCCAGGCTCCAGTGTCAACCGTGTGTCCATGTGACATACAATTAATCAACGCAGCCTATCACTAATAATTACAGTAATGACTGTAAGCTGATAGGATCATCACATCGACCTACTTGGCATTAATCTTTAAATAGCTTTGACGTTACGTACAACAGTCATGCTAACTTTTCCTTTTAATCATTTTTCACGTTACTCCAGTGTTAAAATGCTTGTTTGTTGTCTCATGAAAAAGTAAATCACCTCTTTGCACTGCTGTTAAATGTGTGTCTGCATTCTGTCTCAATACCATATAATCACGCCTTTTTGGACACATCCCACACACCTGAAAACTGTCTTTTAAAATTTAGTTTATCGGATACTTTTAACCAAAGCGATGTACAGTGAACCCTTCCGCATCGTGGGGTTAAGCCCCCTGCGGTCTGGAAAACCCCCATACATTTTTTGGTCCCATTGGCGAACAAAGCAAGCATGCGAGTGACACAAAAAGATATGAGAAACATGAAGGGTCAACTCCATGTTTCCTGAGAAAGCACAGACAGCCAGTCTCTAGAGCAAATGTGGGTTAAGAGCCTTGCTCAGGGACCCAACAGTGACATCACTCTACCAGCCCTGGGATTTGAACCGATGACCTTCTGATAACTAACACGGCATCTTAACTCACAGAGCCACAGAGGCTTTTCAGAGTAACCTCTGCTTTACTCTGGCTTCCCCAGGAGCACTGGATCTCCCCACAGAATGCTACCAACATCAAGCCCATGCACCCCACCTCCATCCATGGCGTGGAGGACATGATCCGGCTGGGCGACTTAAATGAGGCCGGCATCCTAAGGAACCTCCTGATCCGATACCGGGAGCACCTCATCTATGTGAGTTCACCACACGGCCTGGCTCTGGTCTCCACTTGGCACAAAACAAAGAACCTCTAATGGCCCCACATGGGAGTAGCTGGACCAGAGACTTACCTGGGCTTTACACCTTCAATTTTCCTCCAGTCTGATCCTGAGCAGCCTTGTGGAGGGATTCTGGGTAGTGGAGTTCAGTTGTGGTCTCATTTGCATACACCCCATAGTTGCTGCCCCATGAGTTAAAATGGCCAAGTCCCAGCCCTCAAAGCCCTTCAAATCTCACTTCCTGTCTGTCCTAAATCAACCCCCCTTCTGCTTCTCTTTCTCCTCTGTGTAAAAGACTAACTGTGGTGGAAGGGTGAGTACAGAAACAGCCGAAACCATCACTGGCCACCAGGTGGCAGTAACCATGCATCTCATTTTGGGTTCTACGCGTTAACATGGCTGTAGCACCTTCGCTAACAGTCAGCAATATGTCCCCATTATCACCTGGGTTTTCTGTCGTTACCGCTCACTCTGACCCCCCCATCTCCTCCCATTGCTACCATGGTCACCACTACCCCCGCCGCACAGCATGGAAGGTTTGACTGGCTTGCAGACACATAGTTCTGTTACTCACACGGCTTGTCATGGCCAGTCCTGCTTGTGTTAAATTCACCCCCCACTCGCTGTCAACCATCAAGTCCAGAAAAGTGCACAGTAAACATTTTCTGAAAGCTCATCCTCTTGGCTGCCAAACGCATTGCACGGCTTTTGTTATGTTTTCTGCTGAAGCCTGATAAAGATGGTGGCGATCTGGCCTCTGTGCCACACATGGGCTTGGCCTTAATTACGAGTGTAGGGTTGGCCACGCCCACACAAATCTGCATCCAATCAGACAAAGCTTCTGCATGATGGAAGTTCTTAATTGCTTCAGAGAATATGCTGCTGTATTACTGGGGGAAATAAATATTTGTTGATTAATTCACATAATTTTGTGAACAGGATGGTAAAACTTAGATGTCTTTGATTATGATCAGAGTTTGTCTGTGATTTTTGAGGATGTTACCGTGTGCTTTTCACCCCTCACCAGGTTGAATGTAAGTTTCACAGCATTGTGTTCCACTGGATGCAGGTCCAAACACTGGTTGTTACTGGCCATAGATGCAGAGACGTTTTTAGGGAAACACTCAGCTCTGGTCAGGCTAACAGGAGCTAAAACACCAGTGTTCTTCAGATAGGCGAAGTGATGAAGACAAAGAAACCTCTTTAGATACCTCATTAAGAGTCGTCTCTGATTTGTGGGGGTTGCTTAAAATCTAGACTTAAGAGAGCTTCCATTTGTCTGTGGACTAATCGATAAACCTGACAGAGGAATAATAATAAATCACAGGCTGTCGTCTGACCTTTGACCTTCCGACCGCAGACGTACACAGGCTCCATCCTGGTGGCGGTGAACCCTTACCAGCTGCTGCCCATCTACTCAGCCGACCAGATCCGCCTCTACACCAACAAGAAGATCGGTGAGATGCCACCACACATCTTTGCCATCGCGGATAACTGCTACTTCAACATGCAGCGCAACAACAAGGACCAGTGCTGCATCATCAGGTGCCACTCTCCCCCACCCCCGCCCCGGTACCAGAACGGCCTGTTCAGGGCTCTTCTGATCCATTTATTGATGTGCGTTACACCAGCGGCGAGTCTGGGGCGGGAAAGACGGAGAGCACCAAGCTGATCCTTCAGTTCCTGGCCGCCATCAGTGGGCAGCACTCCTGGATCGAGCAGCAGGTTCTGGAGGCCAACCCCATCCTGGAAGGTGAGATTTGTCTGAGAAGGGGTCACCAGCAAATTTGATACTGGGCCCTTGAGAGTTACCAGTGTAGCAACAACTTAATTACCCTTTGTACACCTGCTGGGTTGACTGCCTAAACAATGGTTTTGATCAGTAATTTGAGTATTTGTGATGAGGCAGAATTGGGGGCTACATCATCATTGGGCACTGAGGGCCTGAGATTCCCCTGCACCCCAAGCCTAAGGCACAGACGGACTGATAGACACATGATACAAAGGGAACTTGACCTTTAAATTTGTTCATGAACAGTTTTTTGTTAGAGGTTTGCTGGACCAAAAACTAATTGTTAAGCTGTTGACTGTTTTAGATAGTGAGTTTGGGTTATATTTTGATAGTTTGTTTTAGCTCTGTTTTGATAGCTTGTTTTAGATCTGTTTTTTTAGTTTGAAAGCTCTGTTTTGATAGCACGTTTTATCTCTGTTTTGATAGCCTGCTTTAGCTCAGTTTTGATAGTTTGCTTTAGCTCTGTTTTTATTGTTTGCTTTAATTATGTTTTGAGAGTATGCTTTGGCTATGTTTTGATAGTTTGTTTTGACTTTGTCCTGATGACCTGCTGACGCTGTCGTCTTCCTACCCCTCAGCCTTTGGCAACGCCAAGACAATTCGCAACGACAACTCCAGCCGTTTTGGCAAGTACATCGACATTCACTTCAACAAGAGAGGCGCTATCGAGGGAGCCAAGATTGAGCAGTACCTTCTGGAAAAATCCAGAGTTTGCAGACAGGTATGGTATGGTGGGAGGAGATGGGGGGTGGCAAAAGTGTCAGACTCTCTGGCTTTCCAAGGTAACGCTCAATCACCATCACTGTGACCCTTCCTCCTTTCCAGGCCCGAGACGAGAGGAACTATCATATCTTCTATTGCATGCTGAAGGGCATGACCCCCGAACAGAAGAAGAAGCTGGGTCTGGGGAAGGCCACGGACTACACGTACCTCACCATCGTAAGTCGGCCTGCTTCCAGCCCACAGGACCGCTAAGCTCGCCCAGCTTGTTTCACTGGTGACAGGGTTGCATTCTCAGGGCTTATTGAAGGGAGAGCAGATTCCCCATCACCATTCTTGTTGATCCATCCGCCGCTTAAATGTTGTTCAATATTCTGGAATTTAGCTCATTTTCCATTGTAAATCATGTATGTGGGACGGCATGGTGGTGCAGTGGTTGGCACTGTCACCTCACACCTCTGGGAACTGCGTTCATGTCTCCGCCGGGGTTCCATGTGTGTGGAGTTTGCATGTTCTCCCCATGGCATCATGGGGTTTCCTCTGGGTACACTGGTTTCCCCCCACAGTTGAAAAACATGCTGAGGTTCATTGGGGTTACCATGTTGCCCGTAGGTGTGTGTGACTGAGCTCTGCAATGGGTTGGCGTCCCATCCTGGGTTGTTTCCTGTCTTATGACTGTAACCTCTGGGATAGGCTCTGGACCCCCCTGCAAGCCTGAGTAGAATAAGTGGTTTCATAACGTGGTTGGATTAAATCATGTATGTGAACTAGCTTTTGTACTCCACCAACTCTTAGCAGTCTCATAGTCATTTTGATTAATTTATCTAGGTTTTCCCAAACATCTCTGGTTACAGTGTCTGTCTTTGTCTGCTCGCTATCGCCAGGGAAACTGCACGGTGTGTGACGGCCGGGACGACATGAAGGAGTACTCCAACATCCGCTCGGCAATGAAGGTCCTGATGTTCACCGATACGGAGAACTGGGAGATCTCCAAGTTGCTGGCAGCTATTCTCCACCTGGGCAACCTGCGTTACGAAGGTCAGCCAGTAGGGCGGCGCTGCAGAGTGGAGCAAGTGCAGTGCTGGAGGAACCTAAGATAATATCTGATCAAATCGGGTTGAATTGCCCCTAAAACAAGCGGCTCAGTTTCTCTTCTCCTCTCCCCCAGCCAGAACTTATGACAACCTTGATGCCTGTGAAGTGGTGAGATGTCCTGACCTTATTACTGCAGCCACGCTGCTGGAGGTGAGACCTTCTGCACCACGTCGCCTCAGAAGTCTGAACCTCCTCTTGTGGGTGGAGCTGTAGTTTACTAGCCAGCACCATCACAGCAGTGGATATTTTGCAATCCTGGAGTTTCTGAAGAAACACAGGGGTGAGAAATTGGAGTTCTCTTAATGGGAGGCAGATACCTGACCGTATACATTCGTAATTGAAGAGCGAGGCTAAATTAACTCCTATGAAATGTAATATACAACAGTGCCCCCTTGTGGCATAATGAGGAATGCACATTCCCTATGTTATTGTCCAGCTACTTCAAGCAAGACAATGATAACATTTTAAAAAAAACAGGTGAAATGTGAAAGGTGAAATGTCAACAAATATGTTTTAATTTAGTAGCCTTGTCTACATACTGTCAAAATATCTTTCTGAGGAGAGTCAGATTTTTTTCCATTTTAGAAGCCCCATATCAAAGACTGATTCAGTTCTGTTGGATTTCTACTGATGTACTTCAATGCACTGGGTCCTTTGGAGACCTACCTACTATCTTTAGTTTATACCGTATATCTTGCAGGTGGTTGGTGTATTTCTGTGCTTATATTTTCTGTAAGTGCTTTGTGTGTTTCTGTGTTTATGTGTTGTGTAAATCTGCGCTTGTTTCTACGCCTGTTGAAGCTGGATCATCAATCTTTCTGGTGCACAGCTGTAATGCTCTGCTCCCTTGCTGTGCGAAGCCCCGTAATCCTCTGACTCTGCATTGCTGTTGCGATCCTGCATACTGTAGGTGGACCCCAAGGATCTGATGAACTGCCTGACAAGCAGAACTATCATCACCCGCGGGGAGACGGTCTCCACGCCGCTCAGCATGGAGCAGGCCCTGGACGTGCGGGACGCTTTCGTCAAGGTGAGGGTACACCACCCGCCAGATCTGCTGTGCAGATCTTCCTGGTTAATGGGTTCATTTTTCCCAAAGGATTCAAAAGCTTTATTGACATTAGCAAAAATACAATGAAAACCTCTCACAGATTTAAACAGCATGTAGCGGTGAAGATCCATAAATAGCAAATAACAGAATAGTGAGAACAATAACAAACATACAGCAGTATACAGTATACATATATATAATATGCATGAAATATACAGTATGCATACAATATACGTGCAGTACACAATAACGTATGAGATGAACAGGCAGTTTAGAGTGCCAGTGCTTAATGAATGACAGTGGTAATCGGAATCATACCAACTGTTATCAGAGTGTGTCTAACATTCGCATGACTGTGAATCCTAGGGGATTTACGGCAGGTTGTTCGTTTGGATCGTGGACAAGATCAACGCTGCCATCTACAAGCCTCCATCCACCGAACCCAAGGCCGTGCGACGCTCCATCGGCCTGCTGGACATCTTCGGCTTTGAGAACTTCACCAACAACAGGCGAGTCTGGAGTAGCTGCCGCCAGCGATTCCTGCAGATCCTCACACATTGTTCAACGTTACGTGAGAAGGTCACTACATTCAAGGTTCGGTAGAGTCTGTTAGACACATATCTACACTAGTGACCACCTCGAATTTTTAGCATTATGCTTTAAACATTACTACATGAATATTGGCACGAATGTTTATAAACAATCAAATAATGTAACAAATATCATACATTGGATGATTACATGAGTAACTGGAGCAACAATTGAATAAAGTTCAGAAATCTCTAAAAATTGGATGTTACCCAAATTTTGGCCACTAGTGTAACATGATAAAATGGCGTCCCATGACATCAGTTATGCAACCTTATTGGATGGCTTGAATCAATGATTTTCTGTTACTCATAGAGACATAAGGGCTTTTTCTTTATAGAGGAAATACCCCAGTCTGAATCCTGTGTTTTGATGAGTCTTTAGTTCACTTCCTTCTTCTCAGCTGATTTGATCGGTTCTCCAGTTTTGAGCAGCTGTGCATTAACTTCGCCAACGAGAACCTGCAGCAGTTCTTCGTGCGGCATGTGTTCAAGCTGGAGCAGGAGGAGTACAACCTGGAGAACATCAACTGGCAGCACATCGAGTTCACCGACAACCAGGACGCCCTCGACATGATCGCCATCAAGCCCATGAACATCATCTCGCTCATCGACGAGGAGAGCAAGTTCCCCAAGGTAGCGTTCCGGAGCTGATGACGGATGTGATGCTGGGGGCTGAGGAAGCTCTGGAAACAAAGTGCACTTTGATAGTAATGAGAGAACATTTACTTCAAACGTTACTGGTTCTGTGTTCCCAGGGTACTGACACTACCATGCTGAATAAACTCAACTCCCAGCACAAACTGAACACCAATTACATCCCCCCAAAGAACACTTACGAAACCCAGTTTGGAATCCAGCACTTCGCTGGGGTGGTTTATTATGAGACGAGGGGTGAGTAGTGTTTCCAACCTGTATTCACTCAAAGTTAATCACAGGGTTGGTGTTGATACTTCTAAAAAAAAAAAAAAGAATTGAATGGTGACATACAGTTCATTACTCTACTTAATGAAGGCATCTGCCAGAAAGTAAATCAGTCGTTCCAAATTCCAGGCTTCCTGGAGAAGAACAGAGACACCTTGCATGGCGACATCATCCAGCTGGTCCACTCCTCCAGGAACAAGTTTATCAAACAGATTTTCCAGGCTGATGTTGCTATGGTAATGTTGCTAAGGGATCATTATTAGGATGTGTCTGCTGTGACGGCATGCTGGAATGGTTCGGAATGCGCGATTGTCATTATTCCCTAAATGGATTTGATTGTTACATCACCATCTCCTGAAATAACCTGAACCCCCCCCTAGACAGACTAACCAGGGCTACTCATCCAGGTAACCAACCAGGTGTTGAAACCAAACAACCAACCTGAAGTCGTAAACCAGGCTAATTCCTTTAGTCGTGCTGAAGACCTTGTTGCAGGTGAAGTCGTATTCAGTCGAACCCCCTTCCCTTGTCTGTTTCTACTCTGGCTTTGCTAATGAGACCTCTCTCCTCCCTCCGCCTGAATCGCCACCTCTGCACCTCAGTTTCTGTGTGGCTATGCCGCCGGTGCTCTTCTCATTCCGTCAGACATCCCTCCTTCAAAGGTAACGATAATTCACGCCCACGTTGCTGCTCTCCCGACTCCCATGATGCATCTGCTGCTAACCTGCCCGGCTCTCCCTGCCGCTGCTGCTGCGCCCATCCTGCCGCTTATCCAGTGACCCCTTCCAGTGGTCCTGAGGGCAGCACATCCTGCTTAGCTGCTTGCTCCAGGCTGGGTCATAAACCACTATCCAGTGTGTCACAACAAGCCCGACCAGCTTATTTTCATCAGTTCATTGCATGAGGTCATTTCCTGGAATGTTAACAGTCTAGAATATTCAGGTATGCGTGCTGATTCTGGACAAGAAGGGTATTCACAACCATGAAGCCTGCTTGCTACATGGATTGTTGCTGGTTGAAAGCTTCTTGAACAATTAGACCTGTTTACACACTAGATGTGTAACTGTGGGTCTTAGTTGTAGTCAGTTGTGAAATGAGTGTCGGATTTAAACATTGTAATATAGTATAATTACACAAACTAGAACTTTTACATTCTTGATTATATCTTGGGAGATCTTCTCACTTCAGTCATTGTGGTCTGTGCTTCTTTAAGCAGGTCCTTGTTTTTCTTTTGTGGGGTTTATGTTACCTGTCTTGTCAGCAAAATGTTTGTTCTGCTCGACAGTGGCGGTCTTGACCTCGAAAGCCGACACACTGGAGTCACCGATCCACTCTCCCGATTCTCCCAAGGGGCGATAACGCTCTCAAAATCAAGTCGCGGTTATCGCCTTCCTGCGTGAGGTTGATGAGGGGGCTGGACGGGAAAGTGAAGGAGGATCAGCTCTGAATCCCCACTTCCCTGTTTCCTGTTCCCGCCCCCCCACGTCCCCCCCCCCAATCACAGGGTGCCGAGACTCGGAAACGCTCGCCCACGCTCAGCAGTCAGTTCAAGCGCTCGCTGGAGCTGCTGATGCGCACCCTCAGTGTGTGCCAGCCCTTCTTCGTCCGCTGCATCAAGCCCAATGAGTTCAAGAAGCCTATGGTGAGTGATGGCGGATGGGAGGAGCGGTAGTACGGTAGTATTGGTGTCTGGGCCTTTACCATGGTATTGTGTGTATATGTTACTCTCCATGGGGCAGTATGGCAGCATCCATGACTTTTGGTGTCACCAGCTGCTTTTGTGATCTTTGGTTCCATACTGATCTACAGGCCTCCCTGTTCATGGTTTAGTTTATTAGTAGTTTTCACTTTGTCCGTTCGCTGGACTGCCATTTGTTTTTGTTGTCATCTATCTGTTTATTTTTTGGTTTGCGTATTCATGTGGATTTCTTGCTATCTGTCTATTGGGTCTTTATGGATTGTGTGCCATGAGTGTGGCGACATAGATCATGTGACGTTTTATGCTGCGTGTGAATTGTACATGTGGACTGCTGGGGAGTAACCCAATGTCCTGCCCTATTTTCACCCCCCCCCCCCAGCTGTTTGACCGCGAGCTGTGCGTCCGCCAGCTGCGATACTCCGGCATGATGGAGACCATCCGCATCCGCCGGGCTGGCTACCCCATACGTTACACCTTCGTGGAGTTTGTGGACCGTTACCGTGTCCTCATGCCCGGGGTCAAACCCGCCTACAAGCAGGTGGGTTGGTGTGTACCATGGAAAACATCGACATCCACAGTTCTGACATGTTTTGTCAAGTTCTGTAAATGAACTTGAGATGGTGGAATTAGTACAGGATTGTTTTTTTACTCAGTTTGTTAATACTCCTACCAGGGGAGAAGCCCTTCTTGATCTCGTTTTTTGTAATAACCAGGATAGGATTGGAAAATTAGAGGTTTTAGACCCATTGTACGGTAGTGATCATAACATGGTTAAATTCGAGGTTAATTTTAGTGTCCGAAGAGCAAAGTCTAAATTAAAAGTATACAATGTTAGGAAGGCTAACTTTAATGGTATGAGACGGAAATTAGAAACTGTAAACTGGACAGAGTTAAATAGCAAAACAGTTGAAGAGGCATGGGAATTTTTCAAAAGCACATTGTTGCAAGTGCAAGAGGACTTCATACCTGTTTCCAGCAAAACTAAATCTAGGAAACGACAACCAAGGTGGTTTACTAAGGAAATTAAGAATAAAGTCAGGAGGAAAAGGGCTCTGTTCCACAACTGGAAAATAACTAATGATTTCAAAATCAAGCTGGAGTATCTAAGTCTACAGGCAGAGTTAAAAAATGACATTAGGCTATCAAAGAGGGATGTAGAAAGAAAAATTGCATTGGAGGCTAAGCATGACAGTAAAGGTTTCTTCCAATATTTTAACTCTAAGAGAGCACTAAAAGCTGAAATCACTAATTTGCAGGATAGTAAGGGCCTTATAATTGATAACGAAATTGATATGGTAAACGAGTTTAATGATTATTTTTCAAGGGTGTTCACAATAGAGAACACAAGTAATTTACCACCAATTAATACGAATACAGCATCGTCTATGACCAATATATGTATAACTGAGGTTGATGTGATACTAAGCCTAGCTAAACTCAAAATAAATAAATCGCAGGGGCCTGATGGCATCTTACCTTTAGTCTTGAAAGAGATGAGGGATATTATTAGCCAACCTTTGACTTTAATATTCCAGAAATCGTTATCTGCGGGTGTGGTACCATCAGATTGGAAGCATGCTAATATAACACCCATATTCAAAAAAGGGGATAGAAGTAATCCAGCAAACTATAGGCCAATCAGTTTAACTAGCATTACTGGAAAAATAATGGAAGCTATAATTCAAGTGAAAATGGTAGATTACCTAGATGCAAATAACATTATAAAGGATAGCCAACATGGATTTAGGAGAGGTAGATCCTGCTTAACGAATCTGCTTGAGTTCTTTGAGGAAGCTACAAGTGAAATTGATCACAAAAAGGCCTATGATGTGATTTACTTAGATTTCCAGAAAGCCTTTGATGTTGTCCCCCACAAACGGCTCTTGTTAAAGCTTAAAGCTGCAGGAATTTTAGGAACTGTGGCAGCTTGGATCAAAAACTGGCTAACTGATAGGAAGCAGCGAGTAGTTATTAGAGGCACTATGTCACAGTGGGCCTCCGTTTATAGTGGGGTACCGCAGGGTTCAATTTTAGGACCACTATTGTTCCTAATTTACATTAATGATATTGACACGAATACATACAGTAAACTGGTTAAATTTGCAGACGACACTAAGGTGGGCGGGGTAGCAGATACTAATCAAGCAGCAGAGAGGCTTCAACGGGATCTGGATTTAATTAGCGAATGGGCTGATACTTGGCAGATGAAATTTAACACAGATAAATGTAAGGTAATCCATGCAGGGAGCAGAAATATACAGTACAGATATTTTATGGGTTCCACTGAAATAAAGGTAGCTGATTACGAAAAAGATCTCGGTATGTATGTTGATGCTTCCATGTCCCACTCTCGCCAATGTGGGGAAGCAATAAAAAAGGCGAACAGAATGTTGGGTTATATCTCTAGATGTGTGGAGTTTAAGTCAAGGGAGGTGATGTTACACTTATATAATTCCTTGGTAAGACCCCACCTAGAATACTGTGTGCAGGTTTGGTCACCATACCTCAAGAAGGACATTGCTGCCTTAGAAAAGGTGCAACGAAGAGCTACGAGAATGATTCCTGGTCTTAGAGGAATGTCTTACGAGGAGAGGTTAGCGGAACTGAATCTGTTCAGCCTTGAGCAAAGGAGACTAAGGGGGGATATGATTCAGGTCTATAAGATTCTAACGGGTCTGGATGCTGTTCAGCCAAATGACTATTTCAATATTAGTCTAAATACTAGAACTCGTGGCCATAAGTGGAAATTAGCGGGAGAACATTTTAAAACAAATTTGAGGAAGCACTTCTTTACACAGCGTGTAGTCAGAGTATGGAATAGTCTTCCTGCTATTGTAGTGGAAGCTAAAACCATGGGTTCCTTTAAATCAGAGCTAGATAAGATTTTAACAACTCTGAGATATTAGCTAAGTTCTCCCCAAACGAGCTTGATGGGCCGAATGGCCTCCTCTCGTTTGTAAATTTCTTATGTTCTTATGTTCTTATGTTTTCATTTAGTATTCTTGTTTAAATGCATTGTGCTCATGTGTGTTTTGGTTCTGTGTATGGTTTCGTTTTGGTTACTCATTGTGCTGTTTCGTTTGTTTCGTCTGGTGTTTTTTTTCCATGTTTTGTTTTGTATTCATCTCTCTGTGATTGCGGCTGTGTTCTCAGGAAGATCTGCGGGGCACCTGTCAACGCATCGCAGAAGCTGTCCTGGGGAGGGACGACGACTGGCAGATGGGAAAGACCAAGATCTTCCTCAAGGTGAATTCTGTCGGCACCTAGACTTTTCTGATATGATCGATATGTGTAAAAATACTTAAAATACAAGTCCATTGTCAGTGCTAAATAGACTTAACCGTAGGGTTCTGTGAGGGGGGGGCATTGTTTTAATCCACAGTCACGGGGTGTTGCATGCAGTACAAACTGTTTTGCTTTGGTGGAGTGGAAAGACCCCAGCGCCGGGTCAAAGGTTCTTGGAAAGCTCATCTGTGGCCGCTATCAGAGTGCTCCAGCTGCCGAGGCAGGAAGCTCCAACCCATGGAGACTGGGGGGAGGCAAAAATAACGCTTCCCTGCTGGAAGTGGGCATACCTGAGCGGCTGTCAGGATAGCCCAGTAGACGGATACATCAAAAAGACCCCTGCGTGCAAATGAAAGTTTTCTCTTGAGTTGAAGGCTGACTTGTTTATAAATATAACTGTATGATGCTTAACACGCTTCTGCTCTCAGGACCACCATGACATGCTGCTGGAGATCGAGCGGGATAAGGCCATCACCGACAAGGTCATCCTCATCCAGAAGGTGGTGCGGGGCTTCAAGGACAGGTGAGAGTGGGGGCTGTGGCCATGGAGGATGTGAACAAGGATAGGAGGGGCTGGACTGCTGGATTTAACCAAGAGCAAGAGAGGACGGACGTGGATTCCCGGAGATAACTATGATCACTGGATTGCTTAGTCACTGTGCTGCTTACATTCTCTCTTTATGGTGGTATTTTGTATTAAACTTGACCTGTGTAACTTAACGATTATACTGCATTTTTTCAGCATATTGTTACAGTTTTAGCAATAGAGGCTAATAATATGGATTTTTTTCCCTGACAGATCAAATTTCCTTAAAATGAGGAAGTCTGCCCTGTTCATCCAGAAGACCTGGAGGGGTTATTACTGCCGAAAGAACTACAGTGCAGTGAGTTTCCTAACTGTGTTCTTCAAAGAATGGGAGAGACCTTATGACCCATTGACATTCTGGTGCATTGGTGTTTCTGACTTTCCACTGGTGGTTCTAATGGTGCATTAGTGGTTCTAACATTTCATTAGTGGTTCTAACATTTCATTGGTGATTTTAACGCTCCATTTGTAGTTCTTAGATCCCATCTGTAGTTCTAAAGTTCCATTATCTGGCAAATAACCTCTAAAAATGGCTACTGACCAGTTTCTCCTCCCTTGTTTTCTCTTCTCATTCAGATGCGAGTTGGCTTCTCGCGCCTGCAGGCCCTGTACCGCTCGCGGAAGCTGTATGTGACCTATCACGTGACCCGGCAACGCATCACACACTTCCAGGCCCGGGGCCGCGGCTTCCTGGTGCGACGGGCCTTCCGGCACCGCCTGTGGGCAGTCATCACCATCCAGGCCTACACGCGTGGCATGATCGCGCGCAGGCTGTACAGGAGGCTGAAGGGCGAGGTGGGCCCCATTCCACACTCATGTGTTTCAACGGCACAGCAGTGAAAGACGTACATTTTGCATTTGTCTTGTGCCTTTGAACCTGAAAAATAGATCTTTATTGATTTCTGGTAGGGGGAAGTTTCCCTATCCAGTGGCGTAAAAAGACATACCAACAAAGCATAATGTAAGAGAAAGACCATAAATACGTAAAGGAAAATCAATAATAAAATAAACAAAAAATAATAAATTAGAGAATGAAGAAATCTGTGCAAAACCTAAATTGTTTTAATGAAGTATTCAGATGTGTAAGTGTATTAAAATTTACAGTTATTTAATTACTCAGTACACTTGAAAATGTACTGTAATACTATAATTCAGTGCTTTACTCAAAGGTTTTACAGCATGACTTGTCCTGGATCAGAACTTGGTTCCAGAAAAATTCATGTCCTTAACCACTACACTCTCTGTTTGACCTTTATCCTAACCCCTGACCTTTGACCCCAAGGGTCACAGCTACAGCAGAAAATCCCCTGCATTTGTGCTGCCTGTGATGGAGTGATGGGGGAGTGACAGACACCCACACCACCGTCCCTAACCCTATACCCAACCCCCTCATAGTACCGGCGCCGCTTGGAGGCCGAGAAGATGCGTCTGGCTGAGGAGGAGCGGCTCCGTAACCAGATGAGCGCCAAGAAGGCCAAGGCCGAAGCGGAGCGAAAGCACCAGGAGCGGCTGGCACAGCTGGCACGCGAGGATGCCGAGCGGGAGCGCCGCCAGCGCGAGGAGGCACGGCGCAAGAAGGAGCTGCTGGAGCAGACGGAGAAGGCGCGGCATGAGCCTGTCAACGACTCCGACATGGTCGACAAGATGTTCGGCTTCCTGGGCACCACCAGCTCCTTCCCCGGCCAGGAGGGCCAGGCTCCTACGGGCTTTGAGGTAAAAGGAGTGTCTGCACCGCCCCCCCCTCCCCCGCCCCCCCCCCCCCACCATCTCCACCAAGCTCAGATCATTCAGCTGTTTAATTAAATTTCCCCAGAAAGTAATATTTCTGGGGTCTTGCTGAGTCCAGCAGGTTTTCCTGGGCTCCAAAGAGAACAGTTAGCCTATTGAGTTATGAGCGAAGTGGCTTAGTGCCCAGCTGGAGCAGAATGCATCCTCCTCTTGGTATCTGGAGGACTCTGACTGGAGACGTTATCAGTCTTATTCCAAGAAAAGAGTTTGGAAAGCGTGCCGATCGGCCGACATCTAGCTGATTCTCTGTCTGTGTGCATTCTTTTGACAGGATCTTGAGCGCACCCAGAAGGAGCTTGAGGAGGAGGACCTGGATGAGGCCCTACCCCTCCCTGAGGAAGAGGAAGAGGACCTGTCGGAGTACAAATTCGCCAAGTTTGCTGCCACCTACTTCCAGGGCACGACCACGCATAGCTACATGCGCCGGCCACTGAAGCAGCCACTGCTCTACCATGAGGACGAAGGTGACCAACTGGTAGGTCCCCCGCAGGTGTTCCCAGACCACCAGGCAGGGGGCATAACAGGGGCTGACCTTATCATTAGCCAATGATATGTTTTGAATCGGTGAGTGACAAGGGAGAGGGCACTCTGGGGGACAATCAGCTTTCAGCTGGGCTGAATGCCCTTGTAGCCCCGCCCCTGCCACCAGGCCTGCCGATACACTATTACTGACGCTGACAACAGTCACTCCGCATCATTCTCTTGCTCCCTCCATCTGCAGGCCGCCCTGGCCGTCTGGATCACAGTGCTGAGGTTCATGGGTGACCTCCCCGAGCCAAAGTACCACACGGCCATCAGCGACGGCAGCGAGAAGATCCCTGTCATGACCAAGATCTACGAGACCCTCGGGAAGAAGACCTACAAGCGGGAGCTGCAGGCACTTCAGGGGGAGGGGGAGGTAGGGAGGAAGATGGGAACCTCTGCTAGACCCCTACATCTCCTGCAGACTGTTATATCTACTTAGTGATGAATTCTTGTGGCATAAAAGCATCCGGTGCATTTTGACTCAGCCTTGTGTGGCGTGTAAATAGACTAGCTGTGCTAAGGGGTGATTTAGCACCTTGTAAACCTTTGTGTAAAGAGACCAGCTGTGCTAAGGGGTGATTTAGCACCTTGTAAACCTTTGTGTAAAGAGACCAGCTGTGCTAAGGGGTGATTTAGCACCTTGTAAACCTTTGTGTAAAGAGACCAGCTGTGCTAAGGGGTGATTTAGCACCTTGTAAACCTTTGTGTAAAGAGACCAGCTGTGCTAAGGGGTGATTTAGCACCTTGTAAACCTTTGTGTAAAGAGACCAGCTGTGCTAAGGGGTGATTTAGCACCTTGTAAACCTTTGTGTAAAGAGACCAGCTGTGCTAAGGGGTGATTTAGCACCTTGTAAACCTTTGTGTAAAGAGACCAGCTGTGCTAAGGGGTGATTTAGCACCTTGTAAACCTTTGTGTAAAGAGACCAGCTGTGTTAAGGGGTGATTTAGCGCCTTGTTTAACTTTGCACTTTCAAAACTTCATTCATCCTGTTGATTCTAATTCTAATCTACAAGTAGTTTTTTCAGATAGTGAGAGAACATCATTCAATACTACAAGATTTTTTTTTATATAGAATTTATATAAATTTAAAGAATTTATGACTTTTTATAAATCTTGTTTTCGCTAAGAAACAAACTGGAGAAACATCTGTTGATTAAATGCCTGAGGTATGGTCTTCTAGCCACCTAAGCAAGGCGACCATGATGCATCTTGACCATGTTGGCATGACAACAGCACGAAGTATAAACTGTCCCCGTCACTTTGCTCCACCTTCGCAGACGGGTCACATTGACAGTCACAAGAAGAGCAGTGTACGCCACAAGTTGGTATCGCTGACGCTGAAGAAGAAGTCGAAGATCACAGAGGAGGTGGGTCTGGCCATTCTGCTTGTTTGTGTCTGTTGTTTGGAAAATCATCAGACCTGGAGGTGACCATGATCTAAGGTGTTTCTGGGGTCTGATTCCAGGTGACCAAGCGTCTGAATGATGGTGAGTACACCATGCATGGCAACAGCATGCTGGAGGACCGACCCACCTCCAATCTGGAGAAACTGCACTTCATCATCGGCAACGGTATCCTACGGCCTGCCCTCAGGTCAGAACGAGATAGATATTCCATGGCTGATTCTCTCTGTGAGCACCATAGATATTCTATGGCTGATTCTCTCTGTGAGCACCATAGATATTCCATGGCTGATTTTATCTATGGGTGTTTATCAATATGTGTACTTGACAGTTTTTGTGTTCTCACATACCCATTTGACGTCATCTTCCATTTCTGAAGTTTAATTCCAATACTCAAAAACAAATTGGGTAAAAATCCTCAGATGGCATTCTTGCCCCACCTGAAATATCGAGGATGCATCGGGAGCATCCTGGCTAATGAGAATCCCATGATTTATCGTGTCCCAAATTTGTTATTGGGAGGCAAGTCAGCAAAAGGCTTTTGCCAAGAACACAAGTACCGTCTTTGAGGTCTTGGTATTGAGAATCCGTATGAGTGCCATAGATAACAACTGGCTGATTCTCTCTGTGAGCACCATAGATATTCCGTGGCTGATTCTCTCTGTGAGCACTATAGATATTCCGTGGCTGATTCTCTCTGTGAGCACCATAGATATCCTCTGGCTGATTCGCTCCCTGTTGACTGCAGATAGCCACTGCATCCTCTGAGCACCATGGAAACTGTGGACAAAAGCCACTCACTTTCTGTAATGTCCCCATCGCAGAGATGAGATCTACTGTCAGATCTGCAAGCAGCTGACCCAGAATCCTTCCAAGAGTAGCCACGCCCGTGGGTGGATCCTTGTCTCGCTCTGTGTGGGCTGCTTTGCCCCCTCAGAGAAGTTTGTCAAAGTAAGACTCCTCAGCAAGTTTTTTTTTATATACTTAATGATGCAGAAAATCTCATGTGGTCAGAACAAGGTGTGTCGACCTCTCTGTTAATATTTACCTCTCATTCCTTTGCTATATTTCATTAAATTGCTCAATACCTTAATGTGATATACATTCTTTAATGTACAGCAAGCCTCATTGGATTTTAATTCTTGAGTTTAAGTATTTACTCAAAGGCTACCAGCTCTCTTATGGGGTCATCTGAGGTAGGGTTGCTGCTATTTTTAGGTCAAATTGACCTTTCTCTCTGACCCCACAGTATCTGAGGAATTTTATCAGTGGGGGCCCCCCTGGTTATGCCCCCTACTGTGAGGAGAGGCTGAGGCGGACCTTTGTTAATGGCACACGGACCCAGCCACCCTCTTGGCTGGAGCTCCAGGTATGACTTTTAGACCAATGAAATGGGTCACAGCAGATGATCACTGTTCCTTCATCGGTGGACCAGTGGGGATATTTCCTACCTATCTGTTGTTTTTCTTGTCTAATGCTGTCAAGGATGGTAAATACTCAGTGTAGCAAGTCCAGTGATAGTGATGTTCTGGCAGATTGGGTCTGGATTTATTCATTTTGGATATTTATTTACTTCTCAGTGTTTTTGTTTTTCAGGCCACCAAGTCGAAGAAACCCATAATGCTCCCTGTGACCTTCATGGATGGAACAACCAAGACTCTGCTCACTGATTCAGCCACCACAGCCAAGGAGCTGTGTAACGCCCTGGCAGACAAGATCGGGCTGAGGGACACCTTCGGCTTCTCTCTCTACATCGCCCTCTTTGACAAGGTGCACCATGTCTCTGCGTCCATCTGGGTGTTCTTCAGATCATACTCGTCATACTCATCATACCCACCATACATGTCCCTGCCAAAAGGTGTCCTCGCTGGGCAGCGGGAATGATCACGTGATGGACGCCGTGTCCCAGTGTGAGCAGTACGCCAAGGAGCAGGGCGCCCAGGAGCGCAACGCCCCCTGGAGGCTGTTCTTCCGCAAGGAGATCTTCACACCCTGGCACATCCCTGCCGAAGACAATGTGGCCACCAACCTGATCTACCAGCAGATCGTTCGCGGTGTGAAGTTCGGAGAGTACCGCTGCGACCGGGTGAGTGGCTCCATGAGACCCGCTTACTGGGTTCCCCCATACTCAAACTGACGGGGGGATTTACCCCCATAAATCTATAGAGTATAGAAACCAGAGATTTTACCACTACTGGATATGTCATTTAACATCTTTGCTTGATTAGAACAGTCTCCCAACCTGGTCCTCGGACACCCCCAGACGGTTCACATTTTCATCATTGCTCCCCCCCAGCTCCTAAAAGCATGGACTGTCTCGGGGTCCCTAAGGATGTGGTTAAGAAACAGATTGGATTAGAATGATTTACCTCAGGCCCCATGAATGGTATGTCTGAGAGGGTGCACTGCATGCGTGATGCAGTTCCATCTCCCCACATTAGGAGGAGGACCTGGCAGAGCTGGCCTCCCAGCAGTACTACGTGGACTACGGCTCCGAGATCCTGCTGGAGCGTCTGCTCAGCCTCATCCCGTCCTACATCCCCGACCGCGAGATCAGCTCCACCCGCACCCTCGAGAAGTGGGCTCAGTTCATCATGGCAGCACACAAGAAGGTGTGAAGGCTGTATCCCATGATGCTGTATCCCATGATGCTGTATCCCATGATGCACCTCTGTAGCTTGGCCTCCTGTGCGTACACACAGCTACGCAGGACAGAGGCAGGGGTAGCAAGGAAATCGGCAAAAATAATACGTTTATAAATGGACTTAGACTCAAACACTCTCTGCAGGCATAAACCGGTTTTTCTATGAGCCAGCAAAAAATAATGTTTTGTCCAACTATACCCTGCCCTCAAGGGTAACCAGCTGGTGATGGACAACTACACAGTGGGTTAGTTTGTCCTACATGATATGCACTTTTGCAAGAACAGCCCTGCACTGTTTTGCCCATTCACTTCCTGTTTGGCCATTGATTCTCCAGGGAATCTATGCTCAAAAGAGGATGGACCCCCAGAAGGTCAAGGAGGAAGTGGTGGATTTTGCCCGATACAAGTGGCCTTTACTGTTTTCCCGGTTTTACGAGGCCTTCAAATTTTCAGGTACAGTGACTTTTCAGCGACAGCTGCTCTAAGATCATATGTCCTTGCGTGTGTTTAGCAAGCTAATGCTGATGTCCTGCTCCCTCAGGGCCCAGCCTGCCTAAGAACGACGTGATTGTGGCAGTGAACTGGACAGGGGTTTACTTTGTGGATGAGCAGGAGCAGGTGCTGCTGGAGCTCTCCTTCCCCGAGATCACAGCCGTGTCCAGCAGCAGGTACACCGTCATCCTGGCGTCTTCAGTGTTCCTGTCTGTTCCTTCCATGTTCCAGGAATGTCAGATTACCAAACATCACCAACTGGCGCAATACGCTTTACTGCTATTCATTTTTAACCTGCAACCCTCCGTCCGCTTGTATATTTAGGCTACATTAGTCTTAAGAGTTCCGTACTCCTTGTTTCTCCAGAGAGTAGTACTGTTGGTAGGTTCTGAGTCTGGGTGAAGGCTTCTGGGAGTCCAGCCACCTGTGGCACAAACTGGTGTCCCCTCCTTCCCCAACAGGGGGGGGAAGCTACAAGGACATAGCTTCACGTTGGCCACCATCAAGGGGGACGAGTACACTTTCACCTCCAACAATGCAGAGGACATCCGCGACCTGGTGGTCACCTTCCTGGAGGGCTTGAGGAGGAGGTCAAAGTTCGTTGTGGCTCTGCATGACAACCCCAATCCCAGTTAGTGCCTCATAGCTCCTGACAAATAACTACATGCCACCTAGTGTCCCCCCCCAGTGCAGTGGATGATATGGTATGAATGGTTCCCTGGCATGTAGCTGGGGATGACTCCACGTTCCTGAGCTTCCTCAAGGGGGACCTCATCCTGCTGGACCAGGACACCGGGGAACAGGTCATGAGCTCTGGCTGGGCACATGGCATCAATGACCGGACCAAGCAGAGGGGCGACTTCCCGGCCGACTGTGTCTATGTGCTGCCCACCATCACCAGGCCCCAGCCTGACGTTGTGGTCAGTTACCAGTCCACCCTGAACCCAAATGGTATCACATGAAACCCAATTGAACTGAATGAATATAGTTTTATTTGCAGCCCCCTCTCACGGCATTTCTTCCCCTCTCCCTGCGGCTTAGGCCCTGGTCACTATGACCCCAGACCAGCGCCAGAAGTCCATACGACTGACCCAGCTGTCCATGGCTGACAGCGAGGAGCGCATCAAGCCCTACACTCTGGAAGAGTTTTCCTACGACTACTTCAGGTGTCCTCCTGACCCCAGGCTGCACTTTCAGTTGTTCTTCATTTTATTCCTACCGGTTTCTTACCTTCATTTCTCTCCGGTACCCCCCTGCCAGGCCCCCCCCCAAACACACGCTGAGCCGTGTCATGATCACCAAGAACCGCGGCAAAGACAAGATGTGGTGCTGCACCCGGGAGCCCATCAAGCAGCCGCTGCTGAAGAAGGTTCTCAGCCACGAGGAGCTGTCTCAGGAAGCCTGCATGGCCTTCATCAATATCCTTTCCTGCACTCTCCTCTCGAGGTGCTGCCAATCCCTGCATGTCCTGGATCTCATCAGCTGCTCCACCAAAGTCTCAACGGCATCATTGGTCTCGCATCCTTGACATCGATGGTCATCGGTGTCACCGTCCATCAGCGTGAAAACCTCAGATATGCTGAGCTGTTATGTTCCGCGCCCAAGGGCTCTGGTGTGTTGTTCCTTGACACTAGTTTCTGCACCCATCATGAAATACATGGGCGACTACCCATCCAAGCGCATGCGGTCCGTGAATGAGCTCACCGACCAGATCTTCGAAGGGGCCTTGAAGGCAGAGCCACTCAAGGATGAAATGTACTGCCAAATTCTGAAGCAGCTCACAGAAAACCATATAAAGTACGTGAAGGGTCTCCAGGTCTTCTAGCTGAAGCCTCGAGCTCAGAAAAACCACCTCTGTGGAGGAAGTAGCATGTGCTGTTCTCTTTGCAGTTGCATTATGGGATTTTTATGCGCAGGTATAGTGAGGAGAAGGGCTGGGAGCTGCTCTGGCTCTGTACGGGCCTGTTTCCGCCCAGCAACCTGCTGCTGCCCCATGTTCAGAGGTTCATACAGGCCAAGAGGCAGCACCCGCTGGCCTCGGACTGCATGCAGCGCCTGCAAAAGGCCCTGAGGTAAGACCGTGCGTCTGTAACACTGCGGCTCATTTTAATAGTGCAGCTACAGGCTATCAGCTAAGAATCTGACCTTATTAGCGGTGACCTGCGCGCAGTGACCTGCACTCTGCTCCCAGCATGTCCCCTCGTAGCATTTCACCTGCACACCTCAGTGACTCTTGTAGGGAGGACCGTCCAGATCTTCTGGGTGCTTGACAGGACTCATCCTGGGAATGACTGACTGCATCAAGCCACTCTGTGTGTACAGAACCCCCCCCCCCCCGTGGCAGTGATGAATGTGTGCGGTGGGTCTGCTTTCTGCTGACTCTTCACCCTCTGCCTCCCCACCTACGTCAGTAGCTGCGGCATACATTGTCTTTGTTTGATTCTTAAAATATCACGGTAAAATTCATCTCTTTTTAGGTACAAGGCCGTTTTTGCAGCCTCCCGGCTCCCAGCACACCTGTACCCGCTGTTTGGCTTTAGACTCACAGCCTTATACTGACGACTCTGAAATTTCTACTTGTGGAAAGCAGAAACGGCTCCCGGAAGTATCCGCCCCACCTGGTGGAGGTGGAGGCCATCCAGCACAAGACCACGCAGATCTTCCACAAAGTGTATTTCCCCGACGACACAGACGAGGTGAACATCCTTGTCCAGACCAGGTCCAGTTCTGGGTCAAAATGAAATCAGCACCGAATTACCCAATAGATGAAAGGGTCCTGCCAGCCTGCATTATCTGATTGAATTGGCCATCTTTTAGAACATTATGTCCCTGGGCTATAATTTTATCCTGTAATATATATGTGTACCAAGGAGGTTATTTAATATCAGTAACAAAATCCATTAGTGAAATGTGTTCTGCAGGCAAAAAAATAGCACTCCCTAATCATGATGAAGCATTATCTGCTCTTAGAGACTGTAATATCCTGTTATTAAGTGCTAATTATATGGGCAGAGATTACAGAGGGGATGGATTCTGTAATTAATTGGATATGCCTGAAAAACACTGATAATTATATTCTAATTTAGTTGTTCTAAATAGATCTGCCTCTAATTATTTCTCCAAATTTTTCTAAGTAATTGTCTGACTGGGGTTATGGGACAGTGGTATTGCAAAATGGAATAATTTTTATAATGGATTTTTTTTTTGTAATTTGTTGTAGGCTTTTGAGGTGGAGTCAAGCACAAAGGCCAAAGATTTCTGCCTGAACATCTCCAGCCGCCTGCTGTTGAAGTCCTCCGAGGGCTTCAGCTTATTTGTAAAGATCTCCGACAAGGTAGGACCCGGAATGAAAGAGGCAATTCGAGAAGGTCAATGAGGATCATGGTGAGATGGAATCTGATGTCACAATGAGTCCTGGAGGCTTTGCGAGGAAGCTGAGAGGAAGCAGAGAGCGTCTGAAGCTGGCTCGTTCTGCTCAGACTTTATGAAGCTGGTGTACGAGGCTGCTGGAGGGTGAAGAGATTGAAGCTGGACTCTGCTTTTCAGGTGATCAGCGTGCCAGAAGGGGATTTTTTCTTTGATTTCGTCAGGCACCTCACGGACTGGATCAAGAAAGCTCGGCCTGTAAAGGATGGTAAAGCCCTAATCCAGCTTAATCCTCTTTGAGAGTCAGGTCAGCTCTCTCCCCTGCTCTTCCCACCTAAACAGCGTGTGTGCTCTGTCTGTTTTAGGCATAGTGCCCTCATTGACCTACCAGGTATTCTTCATGAAGAAACTGTGGACCAACACTGTCCCAGGGAAGGACTCATTTGCAGATTCCATTTTTCACTACTACCAGGTGATTCGTCTTTGGATCCCCGTGTATTTTCCTTCACTAATAGCGTCGGTGTTGTGAAGACAGTGCTGCCCCTTAACTGGCTCTCCTGTCCCACACGGTCCTCCTCAGGAGCTCCCCAAATACCTGCGCGGCTACCACAAGTGCTCGCGCGACGAGATCTTCCAGCTGGCCGCACTCATCTACCGCGTCAAGTTCGAGGACGACAAGTCTCACTTCCCCAGTATCCCCAAGATGCTGAGAGAGCTGGTTCCTCAAGACCTGATTAGGCAGATGTCCCCTGACGACTGGAAACGCGTGAGCGGACACGGGACTCGCCGTTCATCCTTAAATATAGTCATTAGTCCATCCATCTGTCCATCCATCCATCCAGTCATTAGTCCATCAATCAATCCATCCTTCCGCAATCACTCATGGAACAGTGCGTTTCCACACATGCATGATCTTTAGAGTGGTGTTTCTCAGTCCTGTTCCTGGAGGACCCTCTGCCAGAATGTTTTCATTCCACCCACACTACTTTCAACCTACCACATTCATTATTAGCCTATTAAGGGCCATCTTAACCTGATTAAGGTGGGTTGGAAAGAGAATGTTGTGGCACGGGGGGTCCTTCCAGGAAATGGATTGAGAACCAACGCTTTAGAGTCATTCTTTGTGTGTGGACAACACCACGTCACACAGAGATCTCTGCCATGTGTTTGTGCAGTCCGTGGTGGCGTACTTCAACAAGCATGCTGGGAAATCACGGGAGGAGGCCAAGCTGATGTTCCTCAAAATCATTTTCAAGTGGCCAACGTTTGGATCGGCCTTCTTCGAGGTGAAGGTAATCAGTTTGCCTCCGGGATGGCTGTGGATGTTTTTGTGTCCAGAGGAGTGATTGAGCTTCACTGTCGTCACCTTGTCTGGGTGTTTCACATCTGTTCGGGGTTTACCATGAGAACACCAGAACAATTAATGCCTACACTATTTTCTAGCAAACTACAGAGCCAAATTTCCCAGAGATCCTCCTGATAGCGATTAACAAGCATGGCGTCAGCCTCATCGACCCAAAGAGCAAGGTAACTGAGACTCTGTTGTTATGTTCGAGGATTATGTGCGTGTGTGTGTGTGTGTTCAAGGCTGTGTGCGTCTGCATTGATCCTGCAGGACATCCTGATCACGCACCCCTTCACCAAGATCTCCAACTGGAGCAGCGGGAACACATACTTCCACATCACCATTGGCAACCTGGTCCGAGGCAGCAAGTTGCTCTGTGAGACCTCGCTGGTGAGGAAGCCGCCTGTTTAGAAGAGCAGGTTTCGGTTCCAGCTGAAGCTGGTCATGGTGGCTCCTACTTTCAGATGTTCAAATGATAATTCAGTAATGAAATTTCTTCATTGAAAATGTTTGTTAAAGGAAACCCGATAGTGAAAACCCCTGCGATTTGCGGTCTGCACACAGGGCTACAAGATGGATGACCTCCTGACCTCGTATATCAGCCAGATGCTGACCACCATGAGCAAACAACGGGGTGCTCGTGTCAACAGCAAGTGAACTGATTATTGGCTGAGAGCTATGGAGCTTCTCAGGCTGCTCCGCCCCCTGGGCCAGCCCTGCAGCTGGGGCCACACCTACTCCGCCCGTGTATGGAGAATGAGTCGAAGCCCCTCCCCCAGCACCATTGGCTCTGACATCGACGAGCCCGCCCCCTCATCTCCTTCCAGTGAGGATGACTACCTCTGAGCTTCCCCTTTCTCCCTTGTTCCCTCTTCTTCTCACCTGCCCTCCCCGGTGACCCCCCTGTTAAGCCAGCTAGCCAATCAGGGCCTTCTGGGGAGCCTCGAGACACACCCATGTGACTGAGACAGTTCCTCCTTTGATGAAGTCACACACATAGACAAATGGGTCAGTACAGATTCTGGTTATATTGCCTGAATGACCTGAACTCGGTTCTGATGCCACCAACCAGCATCAGAAATGTTCTGCAAATTGCCCATATGTGACACCCCCTCCCCACACCAGGAAAAGCAACAATTTAAAATATATTTGATATGGGTTACATTGCTATAAATCCATATCACTAAATGTAATCTGTATGATTTCACTCAAGTTTGAAAGCCTTAATTTTTTGTACAATTTAATTATGCTATTTTGTCATTAGGACTCACATTCATATATGTGGCTATTTAATGTTTCAGAATAGGTTTGTTTTGTAAAGGGTTTCCACTTGTGAATTTAGGTATTTTAAGTTTTAGGATGCAGAACTCAAAATGAGACTATTAAACATGGCCGCCGCCTCGCCAGGTGGTTTGAGCGGCTTATTGCTGATGGAATGACCTGCTGCAGTCACTCAGGTCCCGTAAACCGCGCAAGCTCTTCCGCCTTGTTCCCGTTAATGTACTCATAATGGCTTTTTTGTGTCATGAAGGGTTTGTGGCATTGAGTTCATATTTGTCTATTCGAAACATTCAGAAGTGTAATAACTGGTCTATCATCCTGTCATACCCCACTGGTGGAACTGGCTCACAGGTCAATATAATCGCTTCACGTTCAATAACGACAGCGAGTTGAGATGCATTTTTCAAAACTTCTCCCCGGGTGACACACAAATATAGACCCTCTACAAGAGCATCTCCTCTTGGCTTTTTACGTGTTGTGGTCTCCATAGCAACGAGGCCAAGACGGCTCTAGGCAAAAGTTTGGACGGCCCTTGTAGCATGCAGGTCTGGTGAGTTTACATTGTATTTAATGTTAGTGTGTGTGTGTGTTTCACGTTTAACAAAGTTTTAATATATATACATTAAATTAAAAATAAGCAAGTTGGAAAGCTGATTTTTTTTATTTGAAAGGGGGCACACCTCTACCACAAGCACATTGTTTTATCTTAAAAGAAGCAGTTTTATAAAAAAGAATAAACTTATTCAAATGTCTGTTTTCGGCCAGACTTGTTTTCTTAGCTACATTATAGGAACTGTCGTGGTTTAAAGACTCAGGGAATGATGTTAAAACAATATGACAGCTTCCCAGGACGGGAAAACCGCGACGCCGAGGTGGTTAGCGCCTGACAGCGCGCCGCGTTTAAAAGCCGGCTGTGGCCACTCCTGTTCCTTAACTTACCGTGTGTCAGTTCCAGCTCATTTTGTTTAAGCCCAGTTAGTTGCAGGTAACAGAATACAGCTGTCTGATTGGATACTGGATAAGAGGGGCGGCATCCAAACATGCAAATGATAGGACCCAGATCCACCTCTGATCTATGTCAGCATTAAGTGGCCGGATAGACATCTTATCAATACTATTTTATATATCTAGATTGTCAGTTTAAGAATAATATTCTTATTCTTAAGGAAAAATAAAATCAAG
The DNA here is from genome assembly GCF_048594095.1 of Paramormyrops kingsleyae. Taxonomy (NCBI): domain Eukaryota; kingdom Metazoa; phylum Chordata; class Actinopteri; order Osteoglossiformes; family Mormyridae; genus Paramormyrops; species Paramormyrops kingsleyae. The sequence goes on from NC_132813.1 coordinate 2,306,225, forward strand.
TATGATAGGATACTGACTTTTTTGAGCACTGCTTTAAGCGGCTCTGATCCCGAGGGAATTGCTGGCAAAGTACTTCCCTGGTGTTTAATGCCATCAGGCCCTGGGCCCATAACTGTATCCACCTGGCCCCCGGGGGGCCTCTAAAATCGACATGATGGTGCAGAAAGTCCCTTTTTGACATTTCAGAGCCTGGGAGCTGAGTGGTTTTGTCACGCTGTGCTTGCACAGCTAAGGCATTACAGCCTGTACTGAGAGCTCACTCATACACACTCAGACAGGTAACCCACTCCTACATACCTCATTAATGGCTGCTGTGTGCAGTAAATATTTAATTTGACAAAAACAGATTGATATATTTGAACATTGTGATGTCATGTTACAGCACATGCTCAGATAATAAGCATTAAACTACAAAGCAGCAATGTGACTGGGCACTAGGGGGCGCCCTTAGACTGCATGGTAGACGACTGGGAGCATCTCTGGGACAGTGGTCTTCCCACAGTGACATGATAAGAATGGTAGCCTCGAAAGAGGGTTCTGAAGGTTTGGTGACGTTACCATGGATACCAGCAGTTTGGCTGAGTTTGGGAGTGACAGCAAATGAAAAATCACTTATGGAAATAGAGCTTCCTTTGCTGTGCTGGTGTGCTTGAGGATCCCTCGGTTGCTGCCGGAAAAGCCAGACTTGTCCATGGCCAGTTCTGGTCACATGACCACCACTTATAGGCTGGAGAGCATGTGAAAGATTGTTTTCGATGGGCGTACAGGAGGAGGAGGAGGAAGGCTCCCACATGCTCACTGCCTGCTTGCTCTGACTGTGGCCTCCTCCGCGATGGTGGCCAGGTTGGGAGTGGCCGGCTGACTCCGCAAGTCCCCCCGAACGCTGACGCTGGAGACGGACCACACGTCACTCAGCTCTGCAGGGGACAGAAGACCCAGGGGTCAGAGGACAGAGGCAGGAAACGTCAAGTGAGAGATGGTCAGACTGTACTGGGAAACATATCTGATGGAAGCCAAAACCGGCTGGTCCACAGTGGTAACCACTATTTACAGCAGCTACGGTTCAAGCTCAAATCAAGCACACAAGTCACCTCTCTGGGTTTTTCGAGGTACATATCAGCTGTTAAAAGAATGTTTTTCTTAGAAAAGTAGCACTAATTAGCTACTAGTTAGCATTACCATTTAAAAGTCACCAATCAACCCAATTGGGAGGACATGCCCTCACCTGTGCGGAACTTGCTGTAAGGTCCCTTCTCATTTGTCTGTCTGCTGTCTGACCAGAAAGGCAGGCCCCTGTCTTGCCACCTGAAATGAAGCCACAGCCACGTATGAAATCGGTAGCGCATTTCATCGGTAGCAGGGGGGGGGGGCTGGGTGGGGCTCAGGGCTCACCAGTGGAACACAAATACGAGCAGGATGAGCGCAGCAGACGCAGCGTCGGTAAGGGTCCACATCAGGATGTAGCGTTTCGGAGTCTGGGGGGGGAGGGAGCAGAATCAGCAGATTCCCTGTCAGGCCGTCTGAGTACTGAGAGATTGCTGGGGTTACATCAATGATAAGAAATACGATCATTTGCGGATCTGCTGTTTATCCTAGACTCATGTAGGATAATTTTCTCAAAAAGAGCACGTACAGAACAGCAAAGCACAAAAATAAAGGTGAGTAGGGATTATACTAAATTAGAGGACAGTGTGCCCAGGATAGAAGTCAAACAGAGAGTCTAATTAGAAGGGGAGTGATTAAAATAGGGACACAGACCTAAAAACAGCAGAAGAGCAGTGACTCATACGAGGATGTCTCCGGCTTTAAGGCTTAACTTAAGATTGCGCTAAGTGACGAGTCACGGGTGGGTTAGCCGCAGAGCAGGACCTCACCATGAGAAAGAGGGGGCGCTGTAGTGCCTTCAGCACGTGCACGGCGTTGCTGGTGACGGACTGCGCCCCAGCGCACCAGGCCAGTGAGTAGAGCCAGGGCTGAGTGACCACATAGAGGTTGGTGCTGATGTTCACAGACGCGTATTTGCTGATGGGAAGATAAAGCTGCTTAGTAAGTGACAGGGACCCCACTCAAAAAGTCAATTTGGGATCCCTGGCTCCCACCCAAAGACTAAACAGCTAGATCAGAGCTAGCTAAATAAGGAACATATTTATTGTATTTAGTGTAATGACTGTTTGTGGCCAACAGGGGGCCCTAGGAAAATTCATTGTTTAATAATAATAATAATAATAATAATAATCGATACTTTATTGATCTCCGTGGTGAAATTGTCCCTCTTTGTAGAGCAAGCTGTCCACGAAGGGCAGCCACCTGTAGCAGCGCCCAGGGAGCTGGGGGTTAAGGGTCTTGCTCAAGGACCCGAAGACGTGCTGAGGCTGGGTTTGAACCGGCAACCTTCTGATTACAGGCACACAGACTTAGCCCACTGAGCCACACGCTGCCCCCTGAGCACGGTTTGGCACCCCCTTAGCTGCAGGGAGGGACAGACCGACACTGACATACTGCCATTCATGGCTGCAAAAACACCAACCCTCGGCGGAGATGTCCCCGTCACTAGACTCCCAGGGACCGTGCCGACAGCACGGTTGCTGCGCTGACCAGTGCCATCTCCCTCCCAGTAGAGGACGCTACAGTAGAAAGTGTCCTCCTAACATCACCCTCTGGGAATCAGGCACACTGAATACAGTACACGCCCCCGGCAGTCTGATTTAAGTACTGCAGCATAAAAGCCACCATAGCCATCTGTCTCATTATCCTCTCTGGAAAATTCACAGTCTGCTCATTAAGATTTAATATTTACATCATAAAACAGGAAGAGAAACATTCACAGTAAAAACTTTCATGAGCAGACAACTTGTATAAAGTGGTGAGGCAGATGTGGCCTTCTTGACTGAAAGATTGGAGGAAAGCCCAGGAGGTGTAGCTCAGCCTAACAAACGATTGGAGGAAAGGCCTGCTTATGGCCCAGCCTAACCAACGATTGGAGGAAAGGCCTGGGTATGGCCCAGCCTAACCAACAATTGGAGCAAAGGCCTGGGGTGTGGCCCAGCCTAACCAACGATTGGAGGAAAGGCCTGGGGTATGGCCCAGCCTAACCAACGATTGGAGGAAAGGCCTGGGGTATGGCCCAGCCTAACGAACGATTGGAGGAAAGGCCTGGGGTGTGGCCCAGCCTAACCAACGATTGGAGGAAAGGCCTGGGTATGGCCCAGCCTAACCAACGATTGGAGGAAAGGCCTGGGGTGTGGCCCAGCCTAACCAACGATTGGAGGAAAGGCCTGGGTATGGCCCAGCCTAACCAACGATTGGAGGAAATATCAGAAGGCGTGGCTTACTGGATCTGCTCCTGTGACATGGAGCTATAGTGCAGGTTGAGATTCACAATGTTGTCTTCCTGCAGCTCGTCCAGCGAAGCCCAGCTCCCTGACGTCTGCTGCAGCTCTGGGTCCAACTCGTGTACCAGCTGCCTCTCCTCTGACGGCAGCCAGAGCACCTGAGTCCATGCACATAACCCACATCACCTCCTACAGCCGTATCCACCTAATCATCAATCTCAAATCCAGCAGGCAAAGCCAAACCGATTTAGTCTGTATGTACCTGGCTGGAGTGGATGTAGGACTCATTAAGGACGACCTCCAGGGTACGGTTGATCCAGGTATCGTGATATGGGTGGCCCTTGGGTGGCCGCTGCAAGTCGAAGATGACTAGAGTCCCATGGTCTGCAGCCAAGTCCAGGAAGTCCCTCAGTGTGGGAATTGACTGGTTACGGGCGCGAGCCTGGTCATCCAGGTCCAGAGAAGATGCAGTCCCAAAGGGGTCACGCTGAGAAGCGGGACAAGAAGGTCAGTCCTCTATTGCACTTGGCCTCTACATCACACTTTCCCTCAGGCAGGATCCTCGGGGGACAGAGACTGACCGAGAGGAACCACGATCCTCAGGGGACAGAGACTGACCGAGAGGAACCACGATCCTCGGGGAACAGAGACTGACCGAGAGGAACCACGATCCTCGGGGGACAGAGACTGAACTAGAGGAACCACGATCCTCGGGGGACAGAGACTGACCGAGAGGAACCACGATCCTCGGGGGACAGAGACTGACCGAGAGGAACCACGATCCTCGGGGGACAGACACTGACCGAGAGGAACCACGATCCGGCATTGAGCTGCTGCACTTCACTCCAGGTGAACATGGAGGCCAAGGATGACGTGCGGTTGGGGAACACCTCCTGGATGTTAGTGGTCCTCCTCAGCGTGGTGTCATGCATGAGGAAGGGCACACCGTCGTAGCTGAGACGAGAGGAAGACACCCATGCGCTGAGTGACACGCCCAGGGGATTCCCCTGGACAAAAGGGCACTGAGCCCCTAAAGACGGACAATCTTCTCAGGCTTCAGTATCACCTGATTACGACGTCGGTCTCCAGGCCTTCTCCTCCAGCCTCCACAGCCTTTTGGAAGGACATCTGTGTGTTCTCTGGTGCAAGCTGTTTTCAGGAAAAGAGATCGGCTCAGAGATTCCCCCCCCTCACACCTGCTCTCACTACAGCTGACGAAACATCCAACTAGATTTACAGACGAGCAGGAACACGAGTCATCGCTCATTCCTGTACAACCTACAAAGTGAAAGCTGACTTCTGCAGATTTAACAATGCTGGCATATTAACATACCAACACCCCCCCACCCCACTTACCATGGGGGCTCCCCTGTGTCCAATCAGGGCAGGTGGGGGTCTGAGGGTGCCCTGTTCCTTAATGCAGGGCGAGTACATGCCCAGGGGCACCAGGTAGAGGGCAAAGAGGATCGCCAGGTACAGGGCCAGAATCATCGCTTGCCGTACTGGATGGGAGCACAAAAAGCGGGTGAAGGATTGACTACGACCCCTAGAACGGTGTCCGGGGAATGCTGCACTATCTAGCGTGTCCTGGGGGGGGCAGAATGTCCCAGGCACAGTAGCTACACACTACTGGGGGGAGGGGGGGTCAGGCTTAAGATAAACACAGGAGAACCCAGGATGTTTGAGAAACTGCTACTCAATTAAAAGAAAAACAAGTCAGGAGACTGTGGATCCTCCTGGTGTGCGGGAATCGGGATCCCTCTGCTTTGCACGACTTCACACACATGCCAAGTTGGGGGGTCGAGCTGTCAGGAGGGTGGGGGGGGGGGGTTCTGGTGTCCTCCGGAGACTGTCACCGCCGGCCACCAGCCTAGCTCCTTGTCCTTTCACAATGTCACTGTCACTCGTGGAGTCTCACGCGGAACTTCATACATGCATGTTTGCTCCCGGTTACTTCATCTGGACCTGAGACCCCCAAGCCCCCCACCCCCAAGGCTGCCTAAATAACACTCTCAAACTGGTGCCACACTCGGATCTCACCTCTTTTGTTCATGCGGAAGAAGTGAAAGGCTACTGGCCAGGACAGGAGCGTCATCAGGGTGACTCCACCCATGTGGAGGTACGGAGCAGTGACCTGGCAACCCAAGGGAGATGTCTCACTGTGTTACATACCTGTTTTTTCCCCCAATCTTTTTTATTCATTTAACAAACATGTTTATACAAAACATTAAGCAAATTTTTGAGAAAACAGGTCAGACAGTCCCAGGTGTTACTGCCGATTAAGGAGCTTCCTCAGGAGCCCAGTAGTGAAATCACTCTGCTGGCCCTGGGATTTGAACTGGCAACCTTCTGATCACAGGGACAGCGTCCGAATCTGCAAGGCCACACCTCCCGCCTCCGCATGAGTATAATAAAATACTTTTACAGGAATAATAAAAATCACGTTACTTTTAGTATTTTTGAAAGTCTTAAGTTCGTCCAGTTTTACTGCTATAGTCCAGATCAAAGTTCTGTTTCACAGGACTTCCACGCAAATTCGATAATTGCTGTACTCTGTACTTGTGGAAAAATCACCCGCCCAAAATGGCGGCTGCGTGGGCGGACAGGCGACCTGCCTGGAGAGAGAGGAGAAGCGTCGTCCATTCCTGGCGCCAGAGGTCCGACAGCACGACGGTGGCGCTGATGGAGATGGAGAGCGTCAGCAGGATGCCGAGCTGCCAATCAGGAACGGGCGTTAGTCACAGGGGGCGGGGCCAAAGTAATAATAATCAGTACTGGGGTTGACCTAGGGTTTTAGGAGAGTGTGAAGAGAGAAGTGAGGAGGGGAGGGAGCACAGGAAGAGCAGCTGAGGAAGCAGTTACCTTATGGCCCCAGTGGAGGTGCAGCCTCTGCCCCTTGGTGAGCAAGCAAACTGCCAGCACCTGTGGGAACACACACATACAAATGTGGATGCCCTCTGGATATACGACCGGAGGGAAAGCGAGGCCCAAAGGGGAATGCGAGGCAGCTTTAGACACCATCAGAGGCTTGTCCTCACCAACAGGGTGGCGATGTACGCAAAGAGCACAGCTGCTATGGCAAGCACGACCAGTGACCAGGGGAACCAGAAGCCCAGTGCCCCAAAAGTGAGCCTGCAGAACAGAGGAGGAGAGATTTTAAAATGATATAGTGCAGTTGTGACCCGTTCACTTATGGCCACGCCTACCAGTCAAAGTCATTGTAGTCATTCTTAGCCTCGCTCCAGAAATACAGCAGCACCAGGGTCATGCAAAACGTCACCAGGATGAGTCCGACGCTGCCACACTCCAGCTGCAGGGGACATGCACAGCGTTAAGGTAAATGTATGCAAACCCACTCCCGCATTTGCACAATGCGATCTGCACAGAGATTTCCCAGTGCTTTGTTTTAAAGAAATCGATGCTCAAAACAGCAACTGCTATTAACTATTAGCTGTTGAAAATGCATGTTTGAAAATGCACCCCCCTGTCCCCCCGGAGGTGTACCCCAGTCTCCCCCCGGCCCCCACCTTGCTGCAGCAGCACTCTCCAGGCTGGGCCCGGGCCCGCTGGTACCGTTTCCACTGGCAGCCATAGAGGCCAGCCAGACAGGAGACGCAGGGCTGATGTTGGTAGTGCTGCAGTAGCTGGCGCCGAACCACCTTCAGCTTGCCCAGCTTCAGCGTGGACAGGGAGGAGGGCGAGCGGCCCATGGGTCAGCGCCGGCCGCACATGGCCATGAGCAGGGGCGAGGCGGGGGGGCGTGCAGCTGGAGGCAGAAGGGGGTGTGTTTATCCAAAGTGCCGAGCGTGATGCTCTCTGCTGATCACCCACAGAGGACAGTCACGATTCGAACCCGCAACCTGAAGGTACAGGGCAACAGTGCCACCCACTGAGTCACTGTGCCAGCCTGCATTATTTTTTTTTATTCCTTAACCTATTACAATGGGATTAGTTCGTATGCACTTGCATATCACCAACATTATCATACAAAAGATCATTTCCTTGTTATTCATACGTCATACACCGACACCTGACTAAAAACCGCAGACACAGAGCTCTATTCTTCTGAAACTTATTCTGTGAAACTGAAACCAAGAGCAACATAAAGTTACGCGCCACTCAACTATCCCCCCACCCCCACCGCACATCCCTGACAGAACAAGGTCTGGCCATTAATCACAGAGCACTCCCTTCAGGCACTTCCCAAGGACACCCCTGGGAATAATGCTCAGGATATCTATCAATGCCCCCCAAACATAAACATACATGATACACGCGTGTCCTTTTACACATTTCCTTTTTTTTTATTATTACGATGCAAACAGGAACATCAAACATCCAATAATACAACTATGGGAACAGGGCAAAGATCAGACAGCTTGGGGACAATAGGGGAAAAAATGAAATATTAACAATATTATTATTATTATTACTATTAATAATACAAAAATAATACTATTGTTATTATTAATATTATTAAGAATTATTATAATACATAAATTAAATTAAATGCTTTGTTTATTTTTTATCTCCTTTTTTCCTCTTTAAGTTGTATATGCGGGATAGAAAACGCTGATCTGGTGTTATGCCCTAATAGAAGCGGGACATGCAGGTTGGAGGGGGTGAGGTCAGCAGGTGGGAAAACGGCCACCGGAGGGCCCCCACCCCAGAGCAGCTTGGAGACCCATCCCCAGTGCACTGGATGACCCAACCCACACACAGTGCACTGGATGACCCAACCCACACACAGTGCACTGGATGACCCAACCCACACACAGTACACTGGATGACCCAACCCACACACAGTGCACTGGATGACCCAACCCACACACAGTGCAAAAGGGAGGGGAGGCGGTGCAACAAAGTAGAATATTTTGGAAAAGAATTAAATTAAAAGCAGCCTAGTTGCCTGGCCCCTAGGGCCGTCAGGGACATTAAATAATAGTTTATTATGGGTAAGAGATATTTCAGTAATTTCATAACAGAGGTTTGAAACCTAAGAGCTCTATGGTCGTCTGAGCTAACTTATGGAAATAGCTGGATTAATACCCAGGTGACACCAGGACCGAGGACTCTCCGCCTGGGGGGGGCGGGCCTTCAGTTTGAGCTAAACCACTCAGGGGGGTAATAGGCTGAGAGCGGGGGGTGTGCTGTCACTCTGCGGCGACCTGTCACCGAGCTGAGAGCGGGGGGTGTGCTGTCACTCTGCGGCGACCTGTCACCGAGCTGAGAGCGGGGGGTGTGCTGTCACTCTGCGGCGACCTGTCACCGAGCTGAGAGCGGGGGGTGTGCTGTCACTCTGCGGCGACCTGTCACCGAGGCACAGGTACGCATTTGCGGGGGTCAGGAAATAAAGACACTAGCTGGAAGGAACCGGTCTGGTCACGAGCAGGACTGAGGCATCCTGGTAACAGCATCTCATCTGCAGCGTCACACATTAGGCGCGATTAAGCGAAGCCAGTGGAGGCTCCAAAGACTGCTGTGTGACCCTCAGCGTCAAACCCTGATGAACACTGACCCCAGGTGACCCCTGTGACCACAGATTAATGGTGGACAGAATCAGCCTTTAAATATGTCCTGGGGGGGGGGGGGGGGGGGGGGTAATCACCCATGGAGGAGTATAAATGAGGTGTGAGATGTAGACACAATCTACAGACATCAAGATATAGATTCATTAGAAACCTATACATACGATGGCATAATCTGCACCTGCACCCCCCCCCCCCCCAAATAGGAAGCTCAGCTGCATTAATATGACCCAACAGACTCCCCCCCCCCCGATTCACCTTGACCAGGGTGTCCCTGACTGGCTTTCCAGAATGTTCTCTGATTAGCTGTCACTGATTAGCTGTGATTTTTCACGGACGCCCAGGAAAAGGGACTTGAAAGGAGAGTCTGCAGTGTCATTAAGATCGGGCTCCTGGCAAAGTTAGGGAACGGCTCAGGAATGACAATTTTAAAGAGAAAAACACATTTTGGCAGCGAGCTGTTTTAACCAGCCCTTAGGCTTACAGAACTTTCCGGTCCGGTTGCTGTGAACCAGGATCAGTTTCAGTAAGACTGGTACCATCTGAAAATTTCTATTAAAAAAAGGGAGTTGACACAACTGTCATTGTCCTCCCCCCCCCCCCTCCTCGCCCCATCTCTGCTCCCCGGAAGTGTGCCAAGGACTCTGCTTCCACGTCACGGGCAGATTATTTTAGCTGAAGGACCCACACAAAGCCAATCCCATCAAACCCAGACAAGGTAAAGTACTCAATCTTCCTCAGGGATGCAGAAGGACTTGGTGCAAGCAGACAGAATTACAATAGAATTATATAATCACCACCATTCCAGTCAGAGTGGTGAATTTAAAGCAGAGGGAAGCCCAGTAATATGTTGGCATAAAGGTTAGGCTTAGGACCTACAACGTCCTTAAGCACGTGGTCCTTAACAGGGTCAGATTAATTTATCTGGGGGCGCTGGGCTGACATCAGCACAGACAGCATTAAATATTATGTTTTCATCTTGCCGTGGTCTTTAGCACATGGACCACAATGCAGCAAATCAGCTGTTTGTACCAAGATTGTGATCATTTCTGCGTATGTGACATTCTCACAGTAACAGGGTCAATAACCCATAACAAGCTTACGTGGCAGTCATAAATAGCGAGAGAGCAGGCAGATTTCAAGCAGGAATCTCTTCTACTACGCTGATTAGGGGCAAACACTCTCTACCCTGACCTTACAAATGAATTTGTGTCCATTACGTCCTGGAGATAGTTGATAACTGCAATAACACAGACATCAGTTTAAAAGCGGGGGATCAACACACTATGAGAAGACAATGGATCTCTGTGTCTTTCGCCTACTGTTGTCCGTTCGTTTGTGCGCATCATGCCATAGCTGCGAATGAATGACAGACTGAAAGAAGCGCCGGGCGATCCTATCCCAAAGGCGGCCGGCACCACGCAGCATAAACCCAGTACATTCATCAGATTGCCTTCCGGCACTGCAGGCTGCAGCCACAAAGCCAAAGTTTGCTTTTAATGTTTCTCTAAGATCGTGCGATTTATTTCACGAAAATACAACAGACCATTTAAATGATAAATCGCATAATGCAATACCATACACGAATTTCCGAGCCTTCACACATTTTTGTGAGATCAAAACTACATCTGTCCGCCCGAAGACAGTCTTTCGTTCATGCAATCGCGAATTACTTAACTTTACATCCCTGGGATTTACAGCACACCGCTATACATCATTAGCACCATTACACAACATTCGCCACTTTTTAAAAAACGATTTCATTTATAAACCTCGGCACGGTACTTTATCAAACCCACCGGACTGCGGGGATCAAGCCGACGTGTTTCTGTTTAAATCCAGCAGCCCCCGAAAACGGCACGCCGATGTCCCCCGCAGAATTACTTATAATTTAGATAAAAACAACAAACAAGGCGGCAGATAACGTGGGAAGCACTTTCAGCATGTGCGATTTCATCGGCCTGAAGTATCTAATCCCTCACCATGCTGTTTCAGTACATTTCGTCCTGCGTCAACATGCGAAAAATGCAAAGTGGCTGAAGCGCGGCGGGGGGGGGGGGGGGGCGCGCCGGTAACGGAGGACGCGGACTTACAGAGCCGAAGCGCCGAGCGCGGTGCCTCCGTCCGCAGAGCGCCTCCGTAAAGCCGCAGCGCTGCGTAGTCACTGCGCTTCTGCTCGCAGGTGCCGTCCCACCTGTCCGACATACGCCGCCGCTCACTCCCGTACCCTCCTCCTTCTACCTATTTTTCTCCCTCCCTCTTTCCCCTCCCACTCCTCTTTTTCCTTCCTTGCTGTCCGCCCTTCAGTCCCGTCTTGGGCACCGCCGGGGAGTGCTCTAACAAATCAGATTTATGTGACTCTGTGGCCGGAGCTTGTGACCTGGAAACAGGAACATGATCACCAAACGACAATATATGTGTCTGTCCGTATAACCCCCGGGCTGGCGTTGGCCGTCTGAATGGTCATTGTTCGCTTGGACACGGCCTCCGATGATTAAGTCATAAATTGCTGCCTACAATGGGGTGTATGGTGCTCTGCTGAAAAGTGGGACACCGTAAATATGTTGGGCGCAGCATAAGATGTCAGCTGACATTTATTAATTCCCAAGACTGAGCTCAGGAACGCTTTCACGAAATGAATGCATTCTTTAATACAGCACCAGATCCAAGCGTAAAATGATCCTTCTGAATAAAATCATTAAACTTGATTTTTTTTTTCTCTAGAATCTTCGTTTCCGTGTGAAATTTTTTCTCAGGCTATATGAAACCATCGGCGATATTAAACGCCCCCAGGTACTAAAACCTCTGTGGGATCAGACCTCCAGACACTTAGATGCATTTTTGAGACACTGTAAAGAAAACCTTTAACCTGTGCGTGTTACTGCCTTAAGTAGCCTATACACATTTTTAAAAAAAACCCTAATATATATGTAATGCTTGAAAGTTACTCTGAAGCATTTGTGAAGTTTCAGAAACCGTGTATGTCCGGGTGTGATGGCACCAAAAACTCAAATAACAAAGCCATGTGAAAATGAATCTCAGGGGTGTAATCAATGCCTGCACTCTCTATACTGTGATTTACTGCACACTGTCCAAATGTACCAGGGTTGACATCCAGCACAGCCACTTTCCTCTGTCTGGGTCATACATCATGACAGTTCACAGAAAATACCCCCGAAAAAAAATCTTACTGTGGATCCTGTTTAGACTCAGCACCCAGCGACCAGCATTCATCATCGGCTTTCTGTCCGGAACATTTCATGCTGTAAAGTGTGACTCTGGATGGGTGATCTTCTCTGCCAGCTGCAGGTGGGAGTGGCGGATCTGTGAGGTCGATGTGTCCCCATGCCAACGCTGGGTCACCGAGCCAATGAAGGGAAAGATTAGAGCGCCACATCACCCCTAAAAGCAGACACGGATTTACTTCCTGTCTGTGGATACAGCTGGGGTGACGAATGACATCCAAAAACGTCAGCAGTGACTGAGGCCAGAGCAAGGACAAAGAAATATTCAATCAAACATGATGAAAGAAAAGAATGTTCTGCTTTAATGATCTGAGGGGATAAAAATGATGACAGAAAAAGAGAAACATCAGTCTCATGAAGCCATCTGAGTGAGGCTTATTTATGAAGCCAAAGTTGCAAGAAATCTGAGTGACAAGAATCTGCAAAGGCGACCAGACAGTGTTAGACAGGGTGGATTAACTTATCTCGGGGCCTTAGCCAGACATCAGCATGGACACTCAGATGGTGCTGGTTTTATTAACTGTTCCGTTTTTCCTGAGGTAGGGGAAGGTCCTGATGTTTGCCAGAACCCTGGGCTATAGCCAAAGATAGCCGATGAGTTAATTTGCCCCTGAGTGCTTGTCTGTGTTCTGACGAAATGTGTCTCTGTCCTTTGTGTGTATGTGTGTCGTTCTTTTACACGCAACACCCACATCTGGCAGGGCATTCTCACCGCAGCAGTTCTGGTCCTGCCACCTTGTTTTCCTGTTTTGGTGAGGATGTGGAGAATGTGGCGGTCAGCTGAGGCAAAGATGTCTGCTTTTCAGCACTAAAGACCCCTCCCCAACAGCAATGAACAGCTTGCTCCCGGAAGGTTTTCCCACAAGCAGAGGACTAAGCATTTAGGTCAAAAACAAGCACAAGGGAAGATGCAGTGCGGAGTCCAGGAGCAGAACCACGATCCAGCAAGAAGCCGCCCCCACAGGGCTGCCAGACACCTTCAGACAGCAGGGCTGCCCCCTCCTGCTGTATCACAGTGTCCCTAACGCTGGACTGCACCTGCATCATTACACTCTGCTGGAATCAGCAGTTTCTCTCCATCACAGCACCTTGAAATGACCGCATCCCCGTGGGTCTGATCTCTCCCAGGGCTGGACATCACAGATGGTCTGGTGCCACTTAGTTATAGGCCTAAGTATTTCCATAGCTAAGAGAGTGAAACCAGAATAAACATTGACCCTAGTCTGATGGCAAGGAGCAGGACCAGTGACCATGCTTAGTGACTTTCTTGTTTTGGCACAATATTTACCAAATGGATATTTCATGTTAGACACTGGAGACAGATGTAATGAGCACCATTAAACAGACACACGCAAACGCAAACCAGATGGCACCATCAGTCTGTGCAGCTAATTACAGAATAAAGATGTTTTCGCCAGAAATGAGAAAAAAACATTAGACCGCAGTTGTTTCAATGAGCTCATTAGAAAAGAGTTGAATTGAAAATCTCAGCTTGACTTTAAAAAAACAGTGCAGCAGTCTGTATCATAATTTCACCGAATAAGCGTTTACGTAATTACCCCTGGCAACCCCCCCAGGAGCGGCTGGTCACTGATCTCCCAGCGGGAATTGCAGATCAAAGGGGCTCTAACCCCATACTCTTGTGGACGTGTCAGTTCCACTCCCAGACTGCACTCCATAGAAACCAGACTCCCCCGTTACACATCTGCTACGGGTGGGCCAGATCTTATGAAACGCAGAGGAAATGGTCAAGTGTGACTGTAACGGCTCCCACAGTGCCATCCACAGGTCATCGGGTGCCATTGCAGCACTATTGTAATTAATCTGTGTCTCACTGGAAGTAGAACATGCCGGTCAGCAAAGAGGTTTCGTGCGGCTCGGCACCACTCCTCCAGTGCTCGCTGCATTCACGTTTCCCCGCTGTATTGCATATCGCACATGACAGACAGACAGACACCGCAAGGTGGAGAGACCCGTTTCCAACCCGATTCTGTGGGCACTAGCCGTCCGCCGTGCCTCTGTTCATCTGTCCCTTGCTTTTATTGTTCTTGTTTGGACAGAGGGAAGGTCACTTGTGCCGCCTGTCCTCGGTCCGTGTCACATCCCTCCTCTGTGACGAGTCGGTACAGTAGCAGCAGAAACGCGCCGCTGGCTGGGCTGCACGTGCGCCCCCGTCCGGGACGCGTGTGCGCGCGTGTAATGGGGGCTGTGGGTCCCAAGAATAAACAACGCCGGGCTCGCTTGCACCATTACTTTAGAACAGGGGTTCACGACCCTTTTGATGAGCTCCGACCGGTTTACGTCAAACAAAAATCTAACAAACCGGTAAAACGGTCGCAGGGGGGCACTGAGGGATGAATCGGCGATATCATAAGTTTGACCATTTCACGTTTTTCAGATGCGAACAGAAGGAGGGATTGTGAGGAGCTGTGGACATTTAAAATAGTCGAGATTAAGGAAAAGACACAACTCTGGCGTGTCTTCAGTTTCGTTTATTTTGATCGATAAAGGAGAGAGTTTATCTCAATGGCAAGAATAGCGTTTCTATTTACTTGATTTAGACAACGTTTTATATATATATATCATTGGTTAATCCGTGAATAATTTAATGATCAAATGGACATGCACATTTCTGATTGAACCAGCCTCAGACATCAGTTCACAAGGGTCATAAAACTTCGAAGGAATATATTTTTGTAAATTTACTAACCCCACCGCAAAACCCCCAGCAATTCGTGGATCCATGTAATCCTAGCTACAGACCCCCCCAGGGATGAGAAAGCCACGCCACACTGATTACAGATGCAAAGCGATTTTATTTCGTTCCAAACATTCATTTCCTTGGAAACATTTGAGTATGTTCCAGAAATACATCCAGTGTGCACCAGATCATTGTTTTATGTATTTCTACAGCCAGTTTGTTATACCTCATTAAAAAAAACATGAATAAAAACAAAAGATATACTGTTATTGTGGCTATGGGGGGGCGCAAGATGGGCGCCATGATGCACTGTACTATCAACTAGGTTCATGTGGAATTTTTAGACCGCTAGTCACCAGTTCGGAGGCGTTTTCTGAGTGCAGCAGTCAGACCAACAGCTGGACAACGTGAATCTGTCACCGAACCCGATGTGGGATATGAAAAACTGTCAACCACTATCCCAAGATGCTTCAACGCAGAAGCGTGCCTTCCATGTAGGAAGGCGTACTTCACACTCTAACAAAATAATCTTTCAAAAAGTCAGTCGGCTACGGTCACTGGAAGTTTACACCCAGACCATAGTACGTTGTGGCCTGATTTAAAAATTTTTAAGACAGACGATTTATCAAAAAAGGAAAATAAATATGACATCTCTGTATGGCAGTAGCAGAAATACCTGCCAGTGTGTACCTCTGATTAAGAATCTGTACCTCTGATTAAGAATCTGTACCTCTGATTAAGAATCTGTACCTTTGTCTACTAAGGGCTATTTATTTATCATCTGATTCCAGGGCCCAGAGCCACACTGGCTGACCAGTGACCCATCTTACACCAGCAAAAGGCTTGTTTATATTACAACACATGCATGGAAAGGCCACCAGCATCCAGACACGGCCAGTGAGGCAAGAAAGGTAAACTGGAGGAGAACAGGAAAACTCAGAAGGAAAGTGTCCCTCGGACAGCCACCCTAGCTGTGGTGTGCGGACAGCTGACATTTTCCAGCTGCGGCTAAAGGAGACGCAAGCTGTCGCTGACAGACAGGACGCCTGACCTCTTACAGCCCCTGTAGCGCGTGTTTCCTGGGATTTACCCCACTTGAAGCTGTTTAAGGTGCAGCTATCATTGTACAGTACTATTTTTACAACCAATGTGACACTGCGCTTTAGCTAAACCTTGGCCTTATCATTATTAGTAGTATTAGTAATAGTAGTAGTTGTAGTGATAGTATTTTCCTTACCATCTTTATCAAGGTCATCTTTTTAATACAAGCGACATGCTTTCGTTCTCTGACTCCCAGCAAACCCAACAGGATAGAATGGAATCCGACGTCACTGATCATTCACTATTCTACAGTCTATGAAAAATGTAAAGAATAATAATAAAAAAAAAAACCTTCACGAGGGTGGGGGCCACATAAATAAAAGGACGAAAGCACAGCGAATCAGGAGGGCTTTAGGATGCATGAGCCCCCCGCCCCCCCCTGGCTCTGGTCCTGGTGGTCAGATGACGTCTGCAGTCCATTCACAGTCTGGCGACTGAAACTCGGGACCCTGCCAAGGGGGTTCTTGAGGTCCAGAGAGTGAGGGAGGTCAAATGGGACCCCGCCCAAGGGCTCCCAGCGGGCGGACGATCGGGCCTGTTGAAGGAGAGGGGATGTACAGCGGACCCCTCCCTCCACTGGATGCTAGCGGCTGTTTTTAGCTGCCTCTTTGGCCGCTAGGATGAGGGGGGTGAGACTGGAGAGGGGTTTAGCCACCCTGAGGAACTGGTGCTGAGGGAGCAGGTTGGGGGGGGGGGGGGGCAGAGTGTCAGACACTTAGACAGTCACAGCACGACACACACTACAATCTGCATCTAAGGCACCTGGGGGGGGGGGTTTACCTGGAGCAGCTCCTTGGCAGAGCCCCTCTTCTCCACATCCATCTCCAGACAGCGGTTCAGGAAGTCTCTGAAGATGGTGGAGAGCTTCTCGGGGTTCTGGAGTTCCGGGGTGCCGTTGGTGGCGATGAGGTACAGTGCCTGCAGGGGGCGATGTTCCCGTTAATGAAGGCTAGACGTTTCTTCATTGAATCTGTGCCACATTTGGTGTGTCCTGCGTTCTTACATGTCATTGTAATTACTCTATGCCGACATCTAACGTTTAGCATTCATTTCTCGCTCAGGGTAACTGTCTCCCCACCCCCGCAGGCCCCCCTCACCCTCAGCGGGTTCTCGTTGAGGTACGGCGGCTCTCCTTCGATCATCTCAATGGCCATGATGCCCAGGGACCAGATGTCCACCTTGGGCCCGTACGCCTTCCGGGTCACGACCTCGGGCGCCATCCAGTAGGGCGTGCCCACCATGGTGCTGCGCTTGCTCTGCTCGGGGGTGATCTGGGCGCAGAAGCCGAAATCCGCTGCGGGAGGGAAGGAGCATGGGAACAGGGGGTGTCAGTACCATTCTGTCTCCATATACCACGGTCCTTTGTCACCCCCTGCTGTCAATAATGCAGAATACAACTGCTTTCTACAGGAGGCATCCTGATCAAAAGAAAAGAGCTCATGGGAGTTTTACTTACACAAAAATGTTTTGAGGGCAGAAGGAAAAATGATTGGTTCAGAGAGATAACCAATCAGACTGTAGAGGAGGTTGGTCCAAGCAACTAGAGGAGGCCGGACCAACCAATCAGATGTCTTTGTCCTGCCTCCTCCAGTTTATCAGACCTACCTCCTCAACAATCTGATTGGTTATCTCTCTGAACCAATCATTTTTCCTTCTGCCCTCAGAATACTATTGTGTCAGTAAAACTCCCAAGAGCAAGAAAATAAGTTCGCTTTGTCCACTGGCTCTCTTTCTAGAAGAGGAAACAGGAACTGGACTCACTGAGCTTGACAGAGCCGTCCATGCCCAACAGGATGTTGTCACTCTTGATGTCACGGTGGATCACCTGATTTGAGTGCAGGAACTCCAGGGCTTGTAAGCACTGTGAAGAAAGACAATCTTCCAGAACCATCTGCACAATGCTAAGTTTAAGTTTTCATGGCTGGATTTTGACTAAAACTGTGTGAAAAGCACAACAGCAGGGGAATATTTGGGTGGCTCTTTAACAATTATGCCACCTTCTGGTTATTTAAGGCCTCCTCGCAGGAAGGAGGTATGGGGCGGGGATCTTCTCACCTCTCGGCACACAGCAGCAATCTGGCCCTCGTCCATGCAAGTTTCCGTCACAACGTCCGTCAGCGAGCCTCCTGCGAGATACTCCATCACTACCCATAGCTCCTCGCCCACCAGGTAGCTGTGTGAGCAAGATGGCAGCTATGATGCTGAAATTCACATCACATCATAACAGGACACACTGGACGTGTGACATGGTACCCTGATGGTACCACATTATTAGCTGAGACCTAGGAATGCTGGGACTTGTCATTAACCTCCAGGCCACATGCAGCGCTGTGACAGTGCTGGCGGTCAAACTATTGTTCTCCCTCACCTGTCCAGGTAGTTTACGATGTTGGGGTTTTTGTTTTCCCTCATGACCAGGATCTCGTTGATGATCAGCTCCTTCTTGGGCTGTTGCTGCAGGTTCATCTGCTTGATGGCCACCTAAAATGCCAAGGCAGGCGGCCAATCAAAATCAGCCAGCGTGTGAGCCAATCAAGTCAGCCTTAATCAATGCACTGTTCAAACTCTTTTATTAGTGAACAGGTCCAGTTACTGGCACAGCAGCCCTGACCCAAAGCACTTTATAAGCATTTAATAGATAAGAGAGATCAATTGTGAGCTGTTTCTGTGAGGGAGCCACCATACCATACCATCTTTATTTATAAAGCACTTTAAATCAACCATAGCTGACACAAAGTGCTGTGCATTGGAGCACTGGAGAGAGAAAAGAAAAATAAAAACAAATACAAAGTCAGATAACAAAAGAAAAATCCTGCTGGGGCCAAAAGCCAAAGCATAAAAGTGAGTTTTAAGATGTGTTTTAAAAGTGGACAGTGAGGGGGCTCACTAACGTGCCAGGGCAAGTTATTCCATAATTTGGGTGCAACGATAGAGAAAGCCCTATCTGTCCTTCCAGGAGCAGCTGAGCAGCTGACCTGAGAGACGGAGCGGGAGCGTCGGGGTGGAGGAGCTCAGTGGTAAGGCGGTGCAAGATTGTGGAAAGGTTTAAAAACAAACAGAAGAATTTAGAAATGGACTCTATAATAAAGAGGCAGCCAGTGGAGTGAGGCTTTTACGAGTCTCTGTTAAGAGTCATGCAGCGGCATTTTGAACTGCAGACGCGAGAGTGACGACTGACTGACTCCCACTTAAAGTGAGTTACAGTAATCCAGACGGGATGAAATAAAAGCATGGATCACCGTTTCAAAGTGCTGGCTAGAAAGAAAAGGTTTTACATTGGAGTCACCTTAAGTGGTAAAAACTAGGACTTAACTACGGCTCTGATTTGACTGTCCAACTTAACACCAAGATCAACAATAATCTTGGTGTTAAGCTGGACAGTGTTGGCCAGCTTCCAGAAACTGGCTTTCTGTCCTCCAAAGTTAAAAACATCAGAAAGGCAGTCCCCCCCCCCGCATCAGTCGCTCAAGGATATTGATCACATGGGGTAAATGTAGCACTTTTAATCCTAAACACCTCCTCATCAATAATTCATATGCTAACCCAACAGCCTCAGCTTAGTGGGTTAATGCGGTGGTTCCAGGGACTCCATCATAAAGCGAATGTAAAGCATTGGGATTAAAACGGAAACAGACGACGCCAGCAGCCCCGTTAATTAATATGACATCACGCAACCAAAGAGGATGAAGACCTTTCTCCCTCAGTACACCTGTGCATATCCAAATATCAGTGCAGATGCGTTACCCTAACTGCATCCAGCACAGCTCAGTCTGCAAAACACTGGAAGTGAATCTCACTTGGGGTTTTGGCATGATCTGTCTTTCTAACTTGCCTTCCAAGAACAAACTTGGGGTGCAATGAATCATGGGATTAGTCTCGTTTGAAGAGATGCAGCTGCTGCATCCTTAATATTTAGGGCAGAGAAAGAACAACATGCAGGGATTTTCACCGTCTCCTGTTCTTAGCATTGGAACTGGACTTCGGCAATGGAGGATGATGTAAAACACAAGTACAGTCAAGGACGCATATTTAGGGTGACCAGATAATCCATGTCAGGGAGGACACTCTGAGCTAGTACAGGTATTGTAAATTACCATTTCAATTAAACGGACCTGGATTTCACTTGAGCACTGAGTTCTTGCTGTGTGCTGATTGGTCAGTCTCCTGTAATCATGCATGTTTCACTAATGCTAATGTGAAACAGCTGGATGAGTCTTTCAGTCAAGGAAATAAACCAGTCAAAGCACAAGAAGAGCTGAGCTATTTAGCCGAGCACAGGAGCCTTTCAATTTGAAAGTAGTTTGTAAAACCCGAAGTAGCTCAAAGTGTCCTCCCTGACATGGATTATCTGGTCACCCTACGCATATTGAGATTCATCCTGGGATATTAACTGATGAATTTTACATATAGCTGTGATTTAAGCCCCCTAGTGGCCAGATATAGGCCTGCATGACTTAATAAAGACTTAAAATGGTATATAAATAGCAGACATCCCCCCCCCGGCAAGAAGGGAAATGACTTTATTTCACACAAGAGAATTTCTACATTGGCCATATGTATAATTTTTTGTTAATTAATTTTTTCTAGTCAGCACACTAAATTTCGAAGGCTCCACTGAACCGATAACTTCGGTCCTCGAGAAGTTAAATAAAAGCCCGCCCGCACTGAAATCTGATTGGCTTATTTTGCCAAGTAGACCAATCAGGATGCTCTCTGTCTAGCACGGGCTACATGAACAGGCACACACGCAGGGATCCATACATACGCACGCTCTCTCTCTCTCTCTCTCTCTCTCATTCCGTCGTGCGCGCGATTTTCTCAAGTGCGCGGTGGACACGTTACTGTCTCGCGCGCATGCTCTTGTGTGCTTGCTCTAGTTTCCGGGACATTTTATTCAATTTGCGGGCATCAGGGAGCCGCTATCAATATGCGGGAGAACTTCCGGGAGACTTGGGATGTCTGAAATAGTGACCAACTAATGCAGCTGTAATGAATCTGGATGTTGCTTCCTTGGCTGAAAAGTCCATGAGAAAAAGTACAGGATTGTGATCCCTGACTGAAACCCATCCATCCATCCATTTTCTAAAATGGCTTATCCTGTTCAGGGTTGTGGGGGGTCTGGAGCCTATCCTGGAGGCTACAGGAACAAGGCAGGGAACAACCCAGGATGCACTCACCCACACACACCTATGGGGGGA
This sequence comes from Paramormyrops kingsleyae, assembly GCF_048594095.1. Lineage (NCBI taxonomy): Eukaryota > Metazoa > Chordata > Actinopteri > Osteoglossiformes > Mormyridae > Paramormyrops > Paramormyrops kingsleyae. Next base: position 2,327,330 of record NC_132813.1, read on the forward strand.
GGGGGGGGGGAACCCACAACGACATGGGGAGAACATGCAAACTCCACACTCAAGGAGCCCTGCCGGAGGCTTGAACCCAGGTTGCAGAGGTGTGAGGCAACAGCGATAACTACTGCACCACTTTCTCTATGAATGAAATTTCTCTTTCTTCACTAAAATGCATGTTTGATGGCTGCAGTCCATTTCAGCGCAGTTCAGTTCTGCTTACCTCCTGTCCCGTAGCGATGTCAGTCGCAGTGTAAACCGTCCCAGAAGCCCTAGGCATAGAAACAGGATTGGAATTAATCATACAGACCGGGGTCTGGAGCCCCTAAATCTGGAAAGCAATAAGGTATGACCCCCCCACTCCCCAACACAACTGAATGTGCCCATATGGGAGGGGAGTTTGTGTGAGGGTGTGACATACCCCTGTCCGATCTTCTCAAACCTCGTGTACTTTTTCTTAGGGTCACCAACACTGACGATGCCACCTAGTGGGGAGAGAAGGTGTGACAAGGAGGCTGGAGGCAGGGTGGAGGCACTGAGGAAAGGGGAAGGCAGTCAAATCTCCTCAGAGACAAGGAGAGACATTACACACCCAGCCCAGCAGGGGGCACACTACCTACTTCACTTTACTGTGGGACCACTGGCGGGTAAGTGTAGGGGTCAAAGGGCAGATCAGCTGGCGTGCATGAGAGGAGGCAGAAACACAACAGACAAACCAGGAGAGGTTTGCAAATAATCCCCCCGCAAGAGTTTAGAGACAAGTAACTGGGAGATGACACCATATTACTTTTTCAGTGAACAGACATTCCTAGATCAGAGTAAACAGAGCGCCAGCCAGAAGCTAAGAACAAAACAGGAGAAGGTCATGGGAGAACCTGGACACCTCATTCAGCCACACTTCATATCTTACCAGTAGAGGGCGACCATAGCACATCTGTAGAACGGAGCATTTGATAAATGCACGTTTAAAGTATCTCTGCAAATGGATTTTCGGTGAATATGTTTTTACAGCCGATATTGCAGCAGGTTAGATAAATCAGGATTGAACTGTGAAACTCGTTTTACAATGAAAGGACTCCAATTAGCAGGCAGCAGGGAAAAGCGAATTGTTCTTCGATTTACTTCTCAAAAACTGTCATTTGAAATGTTTAGGCCCAGGAAGTTGGTAATAATCCCATTATTCGTCATTACAACATGATGCCTGGTGGATGCAGTAGCTGTCATTTACAATGAAGTTTCAGTCTGCAGTGCATTGTGGGATAGTGGCAGCACCTGAGAAAGCAAGCTGTCACTGATACCAAAGTGTAAACCCTGACCACAGCCTTAGAGAGGCATCACACACATGAGAGCGAGAGGCAGAGGGAGGCAGACAGACCCCGGTTTCCAAGGAGACCATACAGTCCTGGTGTGTGTGTGGGGGGGGGGGGACTCACGTAGCTTTTCCAGGATCTCCTCGTCGGACATCTTGGTCTTCTTCCGGGTCTTGTCGGCGCTCCGGGGGGGGCTTGTAGAGGGGGCGGGGCCGGCACCCTCTGCTGGGGGGGAGATGGGTGATGTGGCTGCATCCTTGGTGGGCGTCGCCGGGATGGGCTCGATCACAGAGCGCGTGTAAATCTGAGTGGGGAGGGTTGTTGTGAGAGCATGGCAAGCAATGTGGCTGCTGCCCTCCATCGCCACGGAGACTGGCATTCACCATGCCCACCTGTCTGTCAGGTTTACTGGGCAGGCCTTGCATGGGGGGGGGGGGGGGGGGGATATGTCTCTGAATGAGTGAGTGTCTGCTTTTCAACTAATTTCTGTGTTTTTTTCCATGCCACATTGCATCCATTCGAGAGGCTGACCCTGTGTCACTGACGTCACTCGGGTGAAGCTTCATTCAAATGCCCAAAAGGTAAAACCTCATCACCCTCTCTATGACCTCAAGGCTGTATCCAGCCACAAACCCACAAACTACTGTTGTGGGCGTGACATATGCACGATCTGGGAGGCGGCCTGGGTTCTGTGATCACATCTGTCCCACGTTATCCATCCACTCACCGATTTTGTGTGCTCTGGCCTGGGGGCGACAGTGGGTGGGGGTGTGGCCTCATCCTCGTCCTCGTCCTCAGAGAGCGTGCTCACGACAGGCGTCTCTGACACAGCTTTCGAGCCCTGCAGTGTGTATGGGGGCAATATCAGTGTTTACTACCAGTCAAGCCATGCCTTTGTGTGGGGCCCCCTATTGGCTACAAAGAGTCACTATGCTCCAAATACAAGTAAACCTGCCCCTGTAGGGGGGGGGGCTGGAGTTAAGGGTGCCCTCCAGCTAGCTGTCCTACCACCTGACCCAGGAAGCGAATTGGAAGGTGCTGATTCACGGTGCCCAGCTCAAGGGCTGCCAGGAAGAGTCAGATAGCCCCCCCCCCACACACACACAAACAAACACTGCCGTTGTCAGACCAATCTATCTCCCGTAGTCCCCACCCCACTTGGGCAGCCAGTTGTCTCTGCAGCGCCCTCAGGTGGAGAAGCCCATTCACTACATGCCCCCCCCCCACTCACCCTTGACAGACAGCAGGGTTGGATGTGCAGGAGGCCAGGCGGGTCACACTCACCAGGGCATTTGAGGAGCAGTAACTCTCCGCTGTTTTATCTGCAGATAAAAAAAGTCAAATTAAAGTGGCAGCTTTCAGAGAGGCCTTGGTGGGGGCCCAGCGATTACGGCGCCTTCAGAAAGCCCCCGCGCAATGCTGCCATCACCCACAGGGGGCTCCGGGGGCTCTGGGGGCCACACTCACCTGTGAAGCTCATGTACTTCTGGCTGTTGGAGGTCTCCTTGGAGTCGTAGAACTTGAGGACGTCCAGCACTGCCTGGGGGTTCGTCTTCTGCTCCAGTTTGGTGATGTTGGAGGTCTGGAGGAGTCGAGCCCACTGCTCAGGCATGCCCTATACACACACACACACACACACACAGGTCAGTAATAAGTGTGACCCTGCCAGGGTTCCCACAGAGAGCCTGCAAGACCGAGTGAGTGACAGAGCTTGAAGATAATTAAGGTTCATCACTGCGGATATCAGAGTGAGCTGTTTATTGATCCACAGATGGGAGGGCGGAACTTGGGAAGATGGACCAATAACCCGAGGCAGCAGGGAACTCACGGTGAACTCTCCGGTGACGGCATCGAAGCCAACGTGGATGGTGTGTTCAAAGTCGGATGGGAGTGAGATCTCGGGTCGTTCCTTCTTCTTGTTGGCTATGATGAGAGAAGGAGAGAGAGAGGGGGAGGGAGAGAGAGAGAGAGAGGGAGAGGGAATGAGAGGGACATAGAGAGAGAGAGGAGAGAAAGAGAGGGAGAGAGAGAGGAAAAGAGACAGAGGAAAGGAGAGAGAGAGGGAGCGAGTGGGAGACAGAGACAGCGAGAAGAGGGATGGAAAGTGGGATCATAAGGCTGGTTGAGAAGACAAATTCCCAGGGGTTCCTGGAGAACCATCACACATCTGAACACGCTCACACCTGCCCTGGTTATGGGGGTATCTGTAACATTCATCCTTCCCCCCCCATTATAAACAGCTGACGGTAGCATCACGGGTTTCTGCATCTATCAGAGGAAAACAGGCACTCTGTGTGTGTGTGTGTGCGCGTGTGTGCGTGCGCGTGTGCGCGTGCGTGCGTGCGTGTGCGTGCGTGCGCGTGTGCGTGTGTGTGTATTGTTAAGCTACACAGGCAGCACCTGCATGGAGGTCAGCGGGACACAATCAGGGTACAGAAAGGGGAGCCATATCACTCTGCCAGTATAGCCAATAATAATGATGATGATAATAATAATTTCAGTAATCATAGCAAACTCCAGTTACAGGGCTAGTCTCCTTAATCACCATGCCCCCTGCTGGCCTATTTGTGTTACAGCCAGGGACTGTACACCTCCCCAGGCTCCTTTTCTAAAAGTCTCCAGACTCTCACTCTTGTCACTCCCGCCCGTGAGGATGGAGCGGATGGAGCGGTCCTTCTTCTTCTTGTCCTCGGGGTTGGGGGGCAGGGGTTTGGAGCCGTGGTGGGGGGCGCCGGTATCCTTGCTGCAGGCCCCAATCATGGTGCTGGTGTTCCGCATGGGCGGAGCCGGGGGCTTGTCCTCCACCTCCCCATTGTCAGACATCTTCAGCTGCTGAGGCAGACAGCCGGCCAATCAGCAACTAGCTCTGTGGGAGGGGACAGCCAATGAGAAGGTTTTCCACATGAAGTAATGCCGTAGTAATTAACTTGCTTTGCCAGGGGACAGAAAACCCCCAGCTTGCAGGAGACTGCTAACTTGTTGCAGGCAGGTTCTGAATAATGACTAACTGCAGGTTCAACTTTGTAACTTTATCCGCGCTAAATGTTACCATACTTCTGTCACAACGAATGATATCATAAGGCTCCTGGCTTTCACGCCCGCAGAGCTGCGGTGAAGGCAGGATTTGGGGGGGTGTAAGACGAGGCCTGCAGAGCAATCGGCGTCCACTAGGGAAGCCATTGGAGGGACACTACAGCACTACAACAGGAAATCCAGTAAGAATCCAGAGTCTCGCCAGATCCACCTTGCCGGGATCCCTGTTGGTCCCTGAGGTTTGTCTTCAGCGCCCCACCCGCCCAGCTAGGCCTCGCATGAGGGCCTTGTGTAAGGGCTTCCCCACTCTCTCCAACTGGACGGCTCCCAGCGATTGCTCCATCCCCGAAACATCCCCGCGTCACCAGCCAGATGTTCCTGTTGGCCCGGACTGGCGGAGCACCGCGACCCCAGAAAGCGCCCGGTTACCCTGGAGATAAACGGTGAGCAGGAGCCCAGTGGTTCCCCATTAAAGACTGGGAAGGCTGGGAAGCCGCTGGCGTGTAGCTGTGCACGCCTGACAGATGCTCTCATTTACACGCTCACGAACGTCACACATGGACCAGCGGCGTTTCAAAGCCACCGCGCAGCTTTCCTGGAGAAACCACTTCAAGAAAAACAGGCGTTTAACTGGGGCCATCTGGGGAAGTTTCTGTGACATGGAAATACTTTTAAAATATTGTTTATACCCTGGCATGATGCAATGATCATAAGTCATCGGTGGTCTTCAATAATCTTTGGGCAGATACCAAACTCACATGGAGAGAGATAACTGCTAAACAGCCCTGGGGACCCAACTATCAGTGCGGGTAAGGAAGGTTCCAGAATGTGTCAGGTTGACTGTAGGCAATTCAGGAGTGTGTGTGTGTGTGTGTGTGTGTGTATGTATGTACATTATGTATAACTTTGCATATATCACATTTGGGAAATAAAATGTCCCCAAAGTGTGGTAAAACTTGAAACTTCCTTACTTTTCAGGTCACCATTTAGATAACCTCAATTTTATAAAAATCTGTGAATGCAATCAAAAAAGTCTTGTATTTTCTTTAGTTACTTATAATTAAGGTTAGAGCTGGGTAGAGGTTAAGGGTGTCATGATTGGGATTAGGGTTGTTCCCAAAGTAAGGAATGGACCCATTTAGATACCTATGCCAACGTGTGTGTGTGTGTGTGTGTGTGTGTGAGAGAGAGATCCTGGGCCCCCCAGACATGATGTCAGAGGTGACTCATCACCGATAGGCCTGCCAACCCACGGACAGCTCCACCACTGGGCGGAAAGGCGGTCATGTGACCTCCCCATGCCTGTCACACGGACACACTTCCTACTGTACACACAGCTGTTCACACAGCAAAAAAGGGACGAACTCTTACCGTAACAAACGACATCTTTAATTCCACATCACACCCCCACCCCTCACACACACACAACACCCCCAATTTCAGACACGGGTGAGAGTTTTGTCACGTCGATGCCGCCCCTCCCCCGGGACACCGACCACTGGGCCTTTTTTCAGCTCAGCCTGTCCACCCGACACTCATGAAGGATTTAAAACTAAAAATAAAAATGCAGACGCTCACCTTGGCAGGCAGAATAATACCCGTGGTGTGATTATGGAGATCGTAATCACGCAGTCGGCCCAAATGAATCGCTCCAAAGTGTGTCTACCCAGCATATCTGCACCTGGGGTTAGGCTTCCATCTTGATGTGTGGGTTTCAGTACAGACAGCAACCCAGGCGCTGCAAGTACCATCCAAACAGTATAGCGGTCAAACAACAGTGTCCTTCCCACTTCTCTCATTGGTCACACTTCCCACCGTCAACAAGCCGGGTGCAAACTCATCTAGGAGCTGATTTTCACAACCAGGGACTAAGTGGCAGTGAGGGAGGCCCCACCCCCTTGACAATTGACAGAGATCACGCTAAATCGAGTCAAAGACATCCTAGGGCATCGGAGGAAGATTCCCACTGAAGTCGAGCTCTCTCCCCCCCCACCCACCCCCAACCCCTGCATCTATCTCACCTGTTTCACAAGTCCGGATGTTTCCAAGGCGACCGCATCCCACCCATGCCTACCCAAACTGTAAACTGCTCTAATTTTAGAAGAAACAGCAGCTGGAACCCACAGAATGATTAGCATAGGGCTAATAAAGGTTCACACCACACCACCCTCAAACAAAGGGACAAAGGGGTGGGGCATGGAGGGGGGGGGGGGGCAGAGCTGACCACGCTGATGTCAGACCGGAGTTTCTGACCAGCTTCTGTACTGCTGTGTCATGGTACCGGGGGGGGGGGGGGGATTAAAGCCACCATTTCCTAATACAGGAGCAGTTAACCCAATGATTCAAACCCTACCCCCTCCCACACAGACAGACACACACACACTCACAATTTACACAGCCTTCCCCTATTTCTGCATCTAACAGGAATTCAGAGGGGGGGGGGGGCAGGAAATTTGGCCTTAAACCTGCCAATTTCAGCCAAGACACAGATAATGGCACAAAATGGGGGGGGGGGGCACACACAAACCCAGATGATTAAGATAGGCCTCAGGATTCAGCAGGTGGAAAGGCAGAGTCACTCTCCTTAAAAATACACATAAAAAAGCAGAGTAGCTGGGCTCTTCGGGGGTCTGCAGGTAAAGACTAAGCACTGCTCCACAATCACTGCGTTTACATGCACAGCTAAGTCTTACTACAGTTATAGCTCGACTACGCCATTTAATGGGACTACTGTCCTTGTCCCAGTATACATACATGGGAGGGGAAACGATTTATTGAGCGAAGTCTGACTCCACTGCAGTAGGTGGCGATATGGCTCCTTTCAGCTTGTTAGTATCGGGCTTTTTCCAGTTGACCTATTACGTCATAGACGTAAAAAAATAATTAAAATAATAATCGATGCGCGTGCAAATGAAGTGATGCAAGGTTTAATTGCAATCTGGTCGGAAGAACAGATACAACAAGATCAGGACAGCATAAATAATTTTGTATAATATACTATGACAGCAAGCTCTTGGAAATTTTTCAAATATTATCATAAAAATTGCAAAACTTGCTAGGTTTTTTTCCTATGACAAAGTAAAAATGTTTTAGCGAGACCTAAACTCAATGCGCTACAATATCCATACCAAATTGAAGGTAATAAAAAGTCTGATCTTAATTTGGCTGATTAGCGATGTAAGAATTTGATGTGCTTATGCAATGTTTGTATTAATATCGCACGTCTGCTGTGCTCCAAAGTACCCATAGATATAAACATCTATGCAACATCTATTTATATCTATGCAAAGTACCGGCCTGTTCTGTTACTTCCGGGTCAAACGTCAGGGAGTGGGGGACTGTTGAGCATGCGCAGAGCGTCTACACTAGCTTGAGTGCGATTGAACGTACGCATGAAGGAGTAAATCGACTCCCAGTCGCGTTGTCTGGGTGTCTTAGTCCAACTACGAACAATTCCATTTAGTACGATTTCAGTCGGACTAACGTGTTTACATGCAGTTTAAAATTTCGGTTTTAGTCGGACTAAAAATAATTCGATTATCTTAGTGTCCATGTAATTGTACTGTCTGACAGAGGTGTGAGAATAAAGCCATAGAACAGGGTATGACTCAGGGCTCCTGTCAGTCACACTGTGCTTGTGTATATATTTGTGTATGTATAGGAGCTGGAGGAACCATATTATTTAACCTGGGATGCACTCGGTGAAACACTGTGGTGACATGACCCCTCTCTGTCCTGATGGCCCGCTGTGTGCTGGTCCGCTTTCCAGAACCTCTTTTACTGCTGGCTCATGGCACCGAACCTCCTGCAGCTTCTGCCTGTTCTGGGATCAGTCTGCAAACGCACATTCGGCGACAAGGTGTGCGGCGAGAGGGGAGGACCATGCCAGGATGGATGAATGGACAGACAGACCAACGGCATCATATACAGACTCACAGACACACGCACAGACAAGCAGACACACACGCCTAGGCACACAGTCACATGCACACACACAGAGACACACCCACGCACATAGACACAGAAACACATGCACACAGATATGTGTGAGGAGCAAGAGGGTCTGGCCAGAGTCCCACACCGCAGGGGCAGGGAACTGGGCGTCTAACCAAAGCGTGGCTGCTTCAGGTCCACGAGGGGGGGGTGGGAGGGTGTACATTACCCTTTAATAAAGCAGACTGGCTTCAGGAAGGGGGATATAAGAGATATAGAGATGCAAGTCATTCTTGAATTTAGAAAAATCTAATATTTAAAGACAGACGTTTGCCGAAGGTCCCGACACAGAGTGATGACAGGGGGGCGCTGTGCGGCTGCTGTGTCTGATCAGATGGTCGCTGGTTCAGATCCCTGGGTCTGAGTGACATCACCACTAGGCCCTTGAGCAAGAACCTTAACGCCAAATTGCTTCAATGACCGGCTTGGCTTAATTGTCTGTCACTTTGGATAAAAGCATTTGTTAAACAAATAAATATGTTACCAGTTGGGGGTAGGGGGGCACGAGTGAACGCCAAAGGTCTATTCCACCCTCCCTCCCCAAGAACAGCTGTGTACTCATGTAGTAAAAAAGCAGCCCCACCCAACCCAAACAAAAGATTACTAGCCCGTTCCTTCCATGACTGTAGGGAGGGGGGGTAATACTGTTATCATTCTTATGGATTTCTGGATTTATGATTTCACATGTGTATGCAGCGGTATCGGGGGGGGGGTGTGTCACCTGATCAAGCGGATCTTCTGGGGAAGCATAACAAAGGTTAACAGCATGGGGGGGAGATCCTTCACCCGGAGATAACGAGCGACAGCGGGGCTCCAGTTTACCGCGATTCATGCAGATTCAGAGGCGGCCATGTGCGCGAGGCAGACGCAGCGGGAGGAGGCGGCCATGCGCGCGAGGCAGACGCAGCGGGAAGAGGCAGCCATGCGCGCGAGGCAGATGCAGCGGGAAGAGGCAGCTATGTGTGCGAGGCAGACGCAGCGGGAAGAGGCAGCTATGTGTGCGAGGCAGACGCAGCGGGAAGAGGCGGCCATGCGCACGAGGCAGACGCAGCGGGAGGAGGCGGCCGCCGTCCATAGGGAGTGAGAAACTCGGCCCTACAGGCCCCACCTTCCACCCAGAGGGGGGACCCAGGGTCGCTCCTTCAGAACACTTCCCCTGTCCAGTGACACTCCACACCATGTCGGGATGTTCAAAGCTTGTGGGGAGACAAGTCACTGCAATGGGGCATGGGTGCTTCCCCCAAAACACGCCCAGGGGGGACGAGGAGGAAGACACGGCGGAGGAGGGAGGCACAACTTCAAATGTATATTTTACCATAAATCAGCCTCCGGGATGCGTCGTTCCTAGTACGGGACCCCGCCCCCCCGAGTGGACCCATGGAGATCTACCCAGCCCTCCCTCATTTTCATTCAACAAAGCAAAGAACTACAATTATGCGTACCTCCTTATTGAAGGGGGTGACCCCAAAACCCTCAGCGATCCAGGTGCGATGGAGCGCCGCTCACAGGAGGATTGGGAATCCGTTTCTGACTGAGATACACTCTGCGCACAGTCCCCCTCAGATCAAAACGTATTCACACTTCCAGACAAAAAGAGGAAAGACAAAAAGAAATTCTTCGCGTAGCGTGCAGAAGACTGGAATCCAAAGCAGCTCAGATCAAAGAGGAAGGCCTCGTCCTGCAGATGGCGCTCATGAGCACGGCTGACATGCCGGAGGTGTGACAGGCACGCCCCAACCAACAAGGTTAGGTGGAGGGGGAACCTGACCCTCAGGACACTGCAACCCCCCCCCCCCCACTTCGAGATGTGGGGAGGAGACAGGACAGGGTCCTCCATTAACTACCCACACTCCCCGGTGGGGGGGGGGGGGGTTTATTCGTGCCATGGGGGTCCACAGGAAACTCACACTCACATGGCTCTGCTTTCAGGGGACAGAGGGCAGAGCTGCTCTGGTTAAATAGCAGTTTGGCAACACTCAGCTTGTGTTTCATTATTTATAATTAACAATTGATTGGATGGGTCAGTTATTTGGGGGGGGGGGCATTCAGGAGACCTATAAGAAGGCAGAGAGCAGATGGCATTGAAGACGGCCTGATCTGCATGTGAATGGGCGTCATCCCTGGTCCCCAGCCGCTCACCTGCTGGTGGTTGCCCCCAGCCCCCAGCCCCCCGCCCCCCCCTCCCTGGGATGCCTGGGGTGCTTGAGAGAGCGGGGCACCCAGTGGGAGGAAAAGAGAGAGAGAAAAGAGAAAGAAAGAGCAAGGGAGACCTTGGCAAACAGAAGGAGTTCTGGGTCGGGGGGGGGGGGGGTGAGTACCCTTTGTGTGGTTGGGGTGAGTGGGAGGAGCTGGGGCACATACCCTTTTTATCCAGAACATTCTGCAAACTTTGCTATTTAATACATTTAGTATAAATATTAATATTTTATTGGATCCCCTCAGGTTAAGTTACACTCCCCCCCCCCCGGAATCCCTAACCCTCTCCACTCAGCTCCGAATCAGTAGCTACCTGCTTCCCTTCAAAGCTGAGCCTGTCTCCTGGTATTTAAGGTAATCCTCAGGACTAAGGAGCGCTTTGCTGAGATCATGCCCCGCCTGCCTGCCGGTGCTGACCAATGGGCTGCACCCGTGCCCCCCGCCCCATGCAGCACATGCGCGCGGTCTGGCAGCCATTAGCGCACCGCTGACCGTTAGCCAGGCTTCATGTGTCCATTTCCTGCATCTCTGGGCAGGTCGTTTCCTTGGGGCTTCCCTCGCTCCCGAATCGGGTCAGTAAGGTTCGGCGCCCATCCACCTCCCATTATGATGGTGCCACACAGAAATGGGTCCCCAGGGCCGCTAATATGGTACCAGGTGCTCTCTGTGCTGGGGGGGGGGGGGATTCTGTATTTATAGGTTCTCTTTATATCACTCCCCCAAGCACCACTAATCAAAAGGCAATATAGCGGGGTGGGGGGTCACAAGCACTGCTCCTCCCAGTCCCTCCTGGGAGACGTCTCCACTCCCACTCCCCACCATAGTAATCTCAGGGTCCCCCCTCTTTCATCTGGGACTGAAATGACTACCATCAGGGAGAGTGATGGTCTGCACCACGCCTGTGCATCTGAGCTGATGGGCAGTTACGAGGTGCAGGTAGGTCTGTGGGGTCCAGCTGCGTCTGTGTAGCTGCCATTAACCTGCAGAACGCCGGTCTTCATGACCTGGTCCAGCACCACTCAGTCAGGCCCATTCAGAACTTCCCTCTGCGTTTGGGTCCAGTCACAGACACGCAGAGACAGCCTTGCTTCTCTGAAATAACCTTTGGACTTCCTCGGGCTCATCCCAGTCTCCTTTACAGTCTGCACACCAAGGTAACCATTCCCATGCCAGGCTCCAGGGCGAACGGGCGAGATCCTCCATCTACAGCACACCGAACGGCATTGTGGGAAGGGGAAAATCATGCAAGAGAAACTCCTCTGATGTGTTCGTGCGTGCCAAAGAATAAGGTCACATGCAGTGCAGACTGAGCTGCTGCTTCAAAGGGGCAGCTGGAGATGGAGCAGAGAGACGGCTGAAATGGGAGCTTCTCGCAACAATGGGAGCGTTTGTGCTTTAGGAAGGGTGGGGCAGCTCCTTTATGTCAGGTAACCGGCTACTGTGCCTCCCCAGCAGCCCGAACCCTGCTGTCTGCCCCTAGGGCAGCCCCGCCAGGAAATGTGATGCTGGGTGCAGACATTCCATGGGGGGGAGACTATGTCAGTGGAGACAGCCCCCTCCTCACCTGAGTGGATCCCTCCCCCACTGCACCAACAAGTAAACACGTCATTGGTCGGCTGGCTTAAAGAGTCAACGTCCCCGCTGACCTCAGTGTTGTCGTCACGGTAACCGTGACTCACACAGGACTGACAATGTGACCTTAAGGTCTGGTCTGATCTTACACCTTTATAACTCTATGACTGATATTCTTATCATTGTATTTAATTACCTGTTTTGGCAGAGCACTGGTTCTCACGGTAAAAGCGGGCCTGCTACCTCCCTGCACGTGTCAGGACTCAGGGTCCACTAAGTATCCTGCCTAGTCCTGGAGAGGGCCAGAATCTACCGTAGACGATGTGGATCATGATCCATTAGATCTCGTCCAGATCTGACTCAGTGGCTGCAGATGGGGAGGGAAATCGGTCATGTTGCAGGATCCCATGCAGACACAGATGAATCACCTGCAGTTTCATGATATGCTTCAATATGGTCCCGGCCGTGCCAGCCCTGTCCGCCACGCCTCTCAAGCAAACAGCCCAGCCGGGCGGATGACTTTGGATCAATCCCTCTGAAAGTTTCCATTTCCCCTCCCCCTATCCCGGCTCTCTGTCCCAAAGGTAAGTTTGGGAACTTCCCCATGCTAACGTCAATTAGCAGCCTGCCAAGCGAAAAGAAAAAAAAAAAATCAAATTAACAGACAGGCTTAACCTCAAAAGAGCCACATCACTGTCAACGCTTAAACTCGGGGGGATTCTACCGGGTGAGGAGGAGGAGGCAGCCGACCGTGTCCATGAAAGACACTCACGTGGAAATGGCCACATGCACTCCCACAATGCAATGGGGCGGCAGCGTCCACCCAGGGAGATGCCTTCCTGCTTTATTACTCCTAATGAGAATCGCTTAATGCAAACGTAATGGGAGGGGGGGGGGGGACATTCCGGCGTCAGCCCCTGTCAATAATGCAGACCCTAAAGCCAAGGCCAAGCTTTTAGACCCATGCAAAGACCCATAAAACAGGGCCATGAAGCTGGGGGGGGGGAGGGGGGGGCGCTCCATCGTTATGGCAACCCCCCCCCCCCCAACAGCTCAGTTAACCTACACACACCGACTAAACTTTGAGGCACTCCTCCCCATTTCCTTTCATCCGTCTGTCATTGTTGGACTCTGAATGGTGGGACTGGGATCCCCCCACGGTGCCAGACAGCCGTCCAGCCTTAATCTGCCTCCAAGAGACACTCCCCCACGGAACCCCAACATCTATCAGGGATGCACGATCTGGCCTGTGCGACACACACACACACACACACACACACACACACTCAGAGGGAGGGGCGCACAATGCAGTGTCTGTGCTGAAATAGAGTGCTCCATTATTCATGGAATATTACACAAAGCTGATCTCCTTCCGTCAGCAGCTTGCTGTCAGGTGGGGGGGGCGGGGGGGGGCACAAGCGTCTCCCTTACGAGGATGAAAGGGGGAGAGAGAGGAGGCAAAGAAGTGAAGTTTGTAGTACCAGGCAGACACTGACTTGACAAAGTGCCCTTTTTTACCTTGTGAAATGCCCAATGCCCCTGCCACCCCCCCCCCACCATGGATCACATCAGGAAATAGGTTCCTCTGTGTTTTACTTTAATTATACATGGTTTATCAGCAGTTGTATGTCTCACAGAGACTAGAAAACAATAGAATCGCATGAGGAAGTCCTCAATTAAACTTGTCGAGAGAAGAAAAAGACCTTTTAACCAGCTGTATTCATGGGTAAACATGTATCCCACAATGCAGCGGGGCGCTCCAGGTGGCAAAGGAGCGGCGGTCTGTCTGTAGGGCTGGCCTTTCTACGGAAACACCCCTAATGATGGGGGGGGGGGGCAAAAGAGCAGCCAGCAGAACTATTTAAATCAGCTGGGGGGGGGACGCACATCAGTCACATTTTGATTAATATGACCTTCAGAAGTTACACTGGCCTCCAGGCACAACATCTCTTCCCATGTAAAAAAAAAAACAAAAAAAACACAGAACCTCCCCAATCCATTCAGAGGCCGCTTCAGAGATGCGGACCAAGGGAGGCATTTGTCACGGGGAGTGAAAGGGACCCCCGCCAGCGTTCTGACAGTGTTAGCCCAGCTTAGCATTAATAAGGCCCTGATCCAAACAGCGGCTCAGCGGCTGTGACATCGCAAGGGGTCACTCCAGGTCACGCCGACCGTGATGAGCCAGGATTCTCACTGGGCCAGCGGGAGCGGGGGGGAGCGGGCGGGAGCGGGGGGGAGGGTGAGGCAGGAGGTGTAGAAGAACTTGAATTACTCAGCGGGGAGAAGTTACAATAAAACACAAATGTGATCTACATTAGGCTGTTGGTGAAAACACTCTTCTGCAAGAGTGCTACACCACAGGGTCAGACTAGGATGTGAGCAGGCGAGGTGACATCATAGGGCAGGAAGGGGACGACTTCAGGGCCTTGGGGTCAGGGAATCATCCGCCTCTCCTGTCTCGATCTCAGCACTCTGCTCCCTGTCCGCCTGTTCCCTGTTCTTCGGACTGGGGCACTGAGCCATTCCCTATCAGTACTGCCTCCAATCACAGGACATAGATCCTACCTCACGTGTCTGGTTACAGAAGATGGTGCAGTGATCTTTGCACTCCTGAGTAAGATTACTGTCCTCGAGTCATCGTTCATCTCCAGGCTAACATCTCCATTTACCAATCAACGTAACTACCGTCTCCGGTAACCAGGGTAACCTAGGCTGAGTCAGGGGTGGGGGTGGGGGGAGGGGTGCTCCCCAGCATTCCAATGGGAAGTACCACCTTTCAGAGGGGAAACTAACTTGGCACGGCTAACTTGGCAACATTATTCTCCTGGGTGAAGGGGACAGAGTAAGCAAGCCCAAATCTCAGTGGAGGCCTCCAACGAGGAGGCCTGTCGCTGTGCTGGGAAGGCATTCCTGCACGAGAGTGCCACCTAGTTAATCAGCATTTAGACTGCTTGACGATGGACACGAACACTCAGCTTACCGCATTCACACCCTTAAAACACAGAACAATTAATTCTGTGAAACTCCAAATTAATTAACTGGAAGCCAGAACAGCTGGCTAATCCGGAGTGTCATACCAGCAACCTTCTGGTTAATTCTGTGTCCAAAACCTCCTATAGGCAATTTAATCCACCCAGGGGGGGTGTTTAGTCTATGCTCCAGGGATGACTGACACATCCTGCGTGTTCAGGGGCATTTAAGTGCTCCTTTGGTGCAGACTGAAAGTTAAGGTAGTTCAGACCTGAGACGCACCGATAACAAGAGTAGACGAAATCCCTTGCCATGATTCCATCAGGCCACCTTAAAATGACCCATAAAGTGGGATGAGGGAGGAATAAAGGAGGAAGAGGAAGTGCAGAAGTGATTTTTGGCAGCCGGACTCCTCTGAAGGAGGGTGGACGTGTCAACATTACCAGTGTAAAGCCCCACAGGGGGTATTTATAGATGATAACATTACAAACAATGACAGAACAGTGACTTCAGCTACATTACAAGCGACGCGGGACACACAACCGGGGGGGGGGGGGGGGGGGGGGGGGGGGCTTTGATATATATAAGCAGAGAAGAGGATACAATCCCATGGGGGGCGGGGGGGGGGTTATTTAGTCATTTAGCATAAATAAAACGCAAGAGTATCAATGACAGGTTACAATCCACGTTCATGCCTACGTGGCAAGACCCCAAGCTAGGCATTTTCACGTATTTGGACACTCAGATGGACATGAGATCCAGACCTGTTGTGTGGATGGTCTTGCTGAAATACCTCCCAGGACACACAATAACCCCACTGGCCTGGGCATGACCGTTTGTGTAGCTGAGACAGTGCCAACTACCCCGTTAGGCGATATAGGCAGACGCCTAGGGCGGCATCTTCTGGAGGGGCGCCGGTGGTGAAGCTTGCCTACGAGCCACATGGACTTCGACTGGAACTGAGTTAATGGCTTCGCTGACCCCCAGCCGAACAGAACAGAATCATGACCTCGAAGATTTTAATATGAAGGCGAACTCATTCGCTGAAGTCTCAGTGGGTGTGGAAGTTTCCCGTCTTCCAAACATGTTAGAAGTCAGACTCATGCATGAACCCAGCCCTTTACTCTCCCCCCTCCCCAACTGTACGCACCTTGGGGTTTTGGGGGGGGGGTCGCAGTGACCACATGGCCGACCAGGGAGTGAGACCACTGAGTTACACATGGTCGGTTACTTCCATGCCCCTGGCCTGCTGATCGCTGTTTGCCCCCCACCCTGACCAGTCACATTACTTACTG